>NC_061519.1:22985000-23320000 GCF_022379125.1 Scophthalmus maximus
CGTCCTCTGGCCTGCGGAGGCGCCACCAGCAGCATGTTCAAGGCAACACAGTCCAATCACACGCGCTCACTGACAAGTGTTATTGATCAATATGTCTGAGTGTGATTCAGAGGGGGTCTGCGTCTGAGGTCGCTCGACTCTCTCGTCTCCTGCGGCAACCGCGCTCGTCTATCACCGCGTCTTATCTGCCCGTTCATCTCGTCGGCGACTCTTTGTGCCCTTATCCATCTCTTGTCCCACTTGTCGCCGTCGAGGCTTAGCTTTGCCCCGCATCCCCACAGTCTGATTGTATCTCTGCACAGCGGCGATTAACCCCCCTGTGTGTGTGTTAACCTGGGATAACTGTGTGTGTGTGTGTCCCCCCCCCCCCCCCCCCCCCCCCCCCCAGCCTCAGGACGGCTACCGGATGGTGCAGCAGTTCCAGTTCCTGGGCTGGCCCATGTACAGGGACACGCCCATGTCCAAGCGCTCCTTCCTCAAGCTGATCCGACAGGTGGACAAGTGGCAGGAGGAGTACGACGGGGGCGAGGGACGCACCGTGGTCCACTGTCTGTAAGTTGCCCTGGCACTCGGGAGCAGGAGACGTTCCAGTCAGCGGTGGCTTTAAAGATGAAACATCTCCACCTACTGACCGAAGAGCTTTACTGCAACGAAATTTTGAAAAAAAATAAAGCATTATTTTTCTATACATTTATTTCATCTCGGCCTTTTTTCTAACGCTCGACTCACCTGTCACAATTCAAGGAACGGAGGTGGCCGCAGTGGGACGTTCTGTGCCATCAGCATTGTGTGCGAGATGCTGCAGCACCAGCACTCCGTGGACGTCTTCCACGCCGTCAAAACACTGAGGAACAATAAACCCAACATGGTGGACCTGCTGGTGAGGAGTGTTTTCAGAAGTCAGACGCTTTTACGGGATCTGAAAATAGAGAAAATACTGTTAGAGTTTGTCGTAACTTCCACAGAGAACTAAATGGGGGTACTCCACCACTTTATGATGTGGTATTCTTGTTATGAAATGGTGTTATGAGTTGTGTCTTGTGACTGGACTACAGTTTTACATCTTCATTTCAAGTCTGGCGATGGACCTTTGTTCCTAAAAAGCTCTCTGCCAATTTCCATAATTTGCTTCTTCTTCTTCTTCTTTTTTTTAAGATTATGTTTATTAAACTTTACATCCCCATGTCTGGATTAACAAAAAAGGGGAAAGCGGACAACTAGCCCCGGGGCCCTAAAAGCCAGAGCTTCACATTCATGCAAATATTTTGCGGTAATCTGATCAAGTGTATTTTTGACATCATGGTAAATGTGCACGACTAAAGCACAATATCAGCTGACGTGATATTTGTTGAAGAGGTGTCCTCTCTCAAAATGACCATTGTTTCAGTTCGGCTTATGCATGTATGATTCATTTTGCTCAAATATTCTATGCATTTAATCAAATTACCATGCAGCGAGCCTTGGGCCAGATACTGTTCTAGTATAGAAAGGAGGAGGTTAATGGGCGAGCCGCTGCTCTTTTCATTTTCTCTAATGCTTCTTCTATCTTCTACATTTTTTGTCTTCCAGGACCAGTACAAGTTTTGCTACGAAGTGGCACTGGAGTACTTGAACTCTGGGTAACTCGGAGCTTCTGAAGCCACAAGAGACTTTCAAAGTTTGGGACGTTACAGACGACTGCAGCTCACGTGTGTGCATTGTGCTAAGAGCGTGCGTGTGTGTGTGTGTGTGTGTGTGTGTGTGTGTTCCCGACCCATCAGGAGCCAGGTACACACACGACCACACATGCAGCTCCTTTGACCAACCAGCTCTTTTCTTCTTCTTCTGCTCTTCAGTTGGTGTTGATGGGAAAGCTAGCAGAGTTGTACACTGTTTAAATCGCGGCTTGTTTATTCGACTCAAGGAGCCAAGCAGGAGCACAATGAGGTTTTTTTTTGGGGGGGGGGGGGGGGGGGGGGGGGGGGTTTGGGGTTCCTCTGCAGTGAGTCGCCTCTTCTCTGGATCCCCCTCTTCCTCTCTGTCTCTATCTCGCTCAGCCGCCTGTAGTCCCGTGGATGTTGCCTTGATCCTCATCAGACGACGAGCAATGAATCCAGTTTTCTGTGGAATGCGATACACTGTACATAATGAAAAATGTGTTCATTTGATTCTCTCTGATTTCTGTTTTTTCTTTTTTCTTTTGCTCAGCTCATTATTAAAGAGTCATTAAATGCAGGCGCTCAAAAGCCTAAATGTTACTAAATGTCCTGTAAATGAATGACTTCTAGATGATTATTGCTTCATACTGTGCGTTGGGGGACGGCTGGCTCAGTCTACATCCGCTTACCCTTTTTCCTGTGCAGGGATCCAAAGCTTTATTTGCACTTCCATTGAATTTCTTGTTGTGCATATTGTACATATTTCTGTAGATTATTTATTCACGGTATGTACTTTTTTTGTGACTCGCAGTAAGTGACAATCATGTGTTCTATAGGTTTTGTTTTATGGATTGTATTGTGCTCTCTCTCTCTTTTTGTTTTTGTTTTTGGTCATCTCGTATGACGGATCGAGTTCCATTGTAAAGAAAAATGATATTATATAAATGTATCTACATTATAAACATTGGATTATGTATTTCTGCCTCTTTTCTGAGTGGAACTGGGGAATGGATGGCGTTAGGGCGACATCTGCTGGAGAGATGAGGAAAAACACACTCGCCCTCCATGTTTACGACGTTGAAAGGAGCCACAGTATTATCACTTTTCAGGAATTCGTCTTATGATTACGATTATACAAAATAGATTTTGGTTTGATGCATAGTTTTTGAATGAATGTGATGTGCTTACAGGAAGAGGAGTCATAATGCTGGACCACGATTCGACGACAACAGTTCAGAGGTAAACCGTCTGACCGCAGTCTTCGCAGCTCAAATCCTGCAAATGTGATAAAGTTGGTAGATTTCAGCAGAGGAAGCAACGCTAACAACTAATTCACTGTGATAATATTGGTGGATTTGACAGTACTTCAGTATATCATCATATACTATGTACTATATATATACAGTACATATAAACTAAGCTACTGTAACAGCCCTTTAAAGCTACAGTATAAATGCAGGGCTGCAGGGGACAGTGGCATTTTACCCAGTTTATCTTTATTTTTTAGATTAGAATTTCATTTTTCAAAGAATTGTAAAGTAAAGTGATGAAAATGGTAATGAAAACGTTGAAAATAGTCTGATCTAATTTTTGAGTTTGAGGTGATGTGATTTTTCTGCGCCTGAATGGCAAAAGACCTTCCTCAAATAAAGCTCTTTCTTACTTTCCCTGCAGGGAAGTTGAATACACGTGTAACTACAATGTCACTCATATCTCCGCCAAGGCCAAATTGTACACACTCATAGATGTCAGTCCCCTTAATATAACTTTTTCATCAATATCCATGAATTATGCCCCAATTAATCAGTGACAATCTAAGAAAGTGAAAAAGCCCCTTTGTTCCGGATCCAGGCCAAAATACAAAAGGTTCTTCTCTGGTCCATGTCCCGTTCTTTCACCAAGTTTCATGGAAATCTGTTGACACACCATTGGACAGGGGTGAAAACATTACCTCCTTGGTAGATATGATAATATAATGTTATCCAATTCAGCAGCCCAGCAACAATTACTTTCTCTTTGAGGGTTATCATAATGAATGTATAATATTTTGGTGCTGATTTAAGTCTGAAATATAATTTTTTTCGAACGTAGGGATCCATTATTTTTCTCGACTTATTTAAAAAAAAAAAAGAGATTCACAAGCAATATAACCTTGAACGCATATTTTTAATCTGACCCTCCTTTTTCAAAATGTTCTTTACAAATCCTTGTCCTCCATGTTGAGTGTGTAGTATCGTTAAAAAAAAAGTTAGAATCAAAACCGACACGGTTTCTTTTTAATTATTCAACATGAAAACTTGCTGAACAAACCGCGGCGACACCAAACTCTCCCTCTTTATTCTGACTGACAGGCTGTCATACAAAAAAACCACCTGTCAAGCACCTGAGCAGAATCAAAAAGACTTGTCTCATACACAGATGATTAATCACCAAACCAGTGGAAGGTGTTATGTATGTTCGGACGTGGATAAATATATAATGGACATGCGCTGTGGTTTTCTGGAGAATCTCTGCGTCAGACACAAAAGTTCTGCGCCCCGAAAACAACAGCTTAGAAACAAAAGCTGTGTCAGTTCACACCATTCTAAATGGGACGGAGTAGGTACAGTAGTGTAGGAGCTGACACTGTGGAAGTATAAAGATTTCCATCTGCAAACTGATGTTGGTTTACACTGTTCTCCTACAGAGCATTGCGGCGTGAGACCACTCCAGGTACTCCTGAGAAAACACATGGAAAACAGCTTGGAAACACGTTTAGTCAAAGGGGTTTGGAGTAGGGGGCTAATTCATTCATGTATAAGTGTTATGGAAGAGTATTGGGGCCACGCGTGAGCAAAGAAAGAGAGGATGAAGATCTTTTTTCCTTTCGCATTTCTGGAATAAAGTCAAATGTCGAGAACAAAGGTCAAATACATCAATAACATTGACTCCTCTGTTCCATCAAATGCAGTTAGATCAGCGACTGACCGTTGTGTTCCATCTTTCCAAGCTTGTAGTTTCTCCTTCTCAACACGCATTTCAGCACAATCTCTTCCCAAGACCCAGTTGCTGATGACCACTCTGTGGTATTTGCACAAAGAGAGTTTCCAATTTCACCAGTTCGTCCACTCAAGGCATCATGTGGAGGCAGACTTATGCTTTAATGTTGGTAGTTTGATATGTTTTTTGACTTTTATCTAATAATTTGTTGAGCTTATTTTCAACATTACAATTTTATTCGCTTAATGTACATTTTGTCTTTATTTTCAACATGGAAAGTAAAAAAAAAGAAATCTCTGATTTAGTTCAACTTTATTCTCAACATTTCAGTTTTATTCTCAAAATTTCAATTTTATTCTCAACATTTCAATTTTATTCTCAAAATTTCAATTTTATCCTCAAAATTTCAATTTTATTCTCAACATTTCAATTTCCTTCTCTCAATGTAAAATGGAAGTAAAATCTTCCTCTTCTCATTTTTTAAAGTTTTGAATAATTGCTTTTAAAAATGGCCAAATGCAGTTATTTACTTTACACTAACTGCAAAAACAGCATCTTCCAAAAAACATGTATGTAAATACTTTGTTGTATTAGAATGAAAAGTACTTGCGATAAAGCTAATATCAGTAAAAACCTGTATTTGTGCACATCTGAATTCTTGATCTATTTGGGTTTGGCTCCCCCTTGTGGCGTCCCCGAGAACCTTTCATAAACCTTCTCCTGTAATCACTGGAAGCAATACATTGTGACATGACACTTAATATTATTCATCTCCAGTTATACTGATACATGTGACATCTGGCTGTGGCCAGAATTATTGTCAAAGGGCTTCAACAACTCCCAAACTTCCCCGTTGTGTTGGACGCATAAAGGAAAATCTTATCTCTGACTGAGTAAGTAAAGAGCTGGTCATATGAAATCCAAAATATTTCATTAAGCAAAATGTGTTTTGACTAATGTTCCCTCAGGGCGCGTCAGCATCACTGATCCTTTTTTTTTGCTCAATCACCCAGATACTGCAGAGCTTTAGTCCAAACAGTGTCAGGCCCACAGACCTCTTGTCCCCCTGCCTTCGGAGCTTTACATAAATCATCACAAGCCGTGGGAAGAAACGCATGTTAAATCACATTCAAATTCAACCATTTAATAGGGAAAATAAAAACAAAGCAGAATGAGACAGGTGATAAAAGTTACAGAGTCATCATTAAATAATGAAATGTTCAAGTCCGAGACTCGTAGCTGGGCTTTAAGAACTGTGTAACATGTAATGAATTGTTTATAGATGAATTAAAACTAACAAATAATCATATGTAATATCTTTTGGGGGGGTTGAGGTGTTTATTTCTTCCTGAGGTGGTGTATGATTATAACGGTGCAACGTTCAACCACAAGAGGTCAGTAAATGATGGTTTTACATTTGATCTTATTGTTTCTCTTTTTTTAATTCTACCCTTCTGATTCAAGGTTGTTATATTCAACGCTTATATTCAATCACCTGTGTTGTCGGCACCAGAACTGCAGCACCGTGACTCACCACGTGCACATTCGGCTAACAGGATAATTCCTAAACCATGATATTCTAGCACTGTTGGTCCCTCAATTGCCCAGTTTGTCTCTGCTCGCTGCAGCATGTGCATCGAAGACGGAAGTTGGAAGGAATCGCTTGGCACATCCTCGTGGAAGCTGAAGGTCTCGTCTTTCCCCCCCCCCCTCTGCAGAATGTTCCGTCTGGTCAGGGCTACGGGCTCGGTGGCACCGGGGGACGGTCTCAAATTTCCGATGCAAGGCCGCGAGTGAATTGTTCCTCTGTTCACACACACACACACGGAGACCAGAGGAGCTGACGAGTCTCTGCTGAGGCTCGATGTGAGTCGAGGGTCCACGCCAGATGTTTGTCTGAGTTAAAAAGTCCAGAAAGCACAGGGAGGACGACATATGGACACACAAGCACGTGCACAGGCCCGTATAGTCATTTATGTCCAATGCAACATCAGCTGCTGGAGATCTGCACCACTCATCATCAGAAAATGGATGGAAGGCCAAGGAAACGACAAAGATCATTAGCTAGCTGGTTCCAGATCTGACGTTCGTCAGCGCTTGATGCATAAACACAAAAGAAGACAATCTAATTATTTTCCAACTATATTTCCAATGATCATATTTGCTGTATATGTGCCTGGAATACTTAAAAGGTCCATCTAGCCACATTTTGTGTGGTGTGCTGTAGAATTATCTAGAATAATATGTCAGCAAAACAAACAAACAGATTCAAAATAACCACAAAGACAGAAAACAACCACAATGAGATGCAAAACTTTTTTTTTTTTAAAGCAACATGACCAAATGTACCAAAATCATTTTAGCTTCTAACAGGCCACTAAGAGATGCGAAATGTTCTACAGAAAGACTCAAAACATCTACGAAAGATGCAAAAACACCTCAAAGACACTCAGAACGACCGCAATGGGATAAAGAATAACTACAACGACTTGAAAAACGATCCAACTGCTAAACACAAACACAAAGACACAGTAGGACAAAATCGAAGACTCAAAATGACCACCAAGATTTGCTAGATTTGACCAAACTACTAGAACGATACCCGAGCCTGCAAATGATGTAAAATGACAACAAGACAACAGCTACTGACTCAAATTGAGACACAAAGAGACGTTTAATGACTTCAATGTGACACAATTTCGACCACGAAGAGATTCAACATGGCTACGAACACACTCGGACAACCACACAAATCTGCAAAGGCGACTACAAATAAGCAGGAACTTTCCTTCCATGCAGCTTCATTTTTGGAAGAATCGAGATTCGCGTTTTCCCAAAATGTGAGGCAGCACATTTTGGGAATGAATTTTTCATGAGCTGCAATCGAGAAGTGCAAAGTTTGCAGTTGCAGATGCAGATGCACTGCAGGGCCTTGAGAACCGCGTCGGTGGCGTCACATGTCCAGGAGGTGGCAGTGTCGAGCAGACAGGGCCCTCTGCCGCGCTGTCTGGAGACCACTACTCACTCTGTCCCAGACTCAGTCTTCCTCTGATCCTGACCTGAGAGCTCATATTTTACCTCCGGTCATCAACATGTGATTCGCCAAAGTCAATACTTGAACAAAATGTGAAATAAGAAGAAAAAAAATAGAAGGTATTTCGTCAAAAGGGACGTGATGAATACAAGAGCCGCCCCAATGATTCAGCACTTGAACACGAAGATAGATAGAAGAGCAGTTCTCCAACCTCCACATGCAACGCTGAAGCCATTGAACACGATTTTTTTGTCTTCCTCAGACTCGGCCTCTTCTGTGCTGATGTAACAATGTAATGAATAAACCGATGAATAATTAATCGCCTCTGCAATTGCCGCTGAAAGATTAAGTGGTATGTTTTCTCATAATCAAGATGCTCGGCCGAATTACAGGCAAACAACCCTACAGCGCGCACACACACACACACACACACACACACACAGACACACACACACACACACACACACACACACTGCAGATGCCCGCACACGTGCACACGTGCAACGCAACACAAGTGCGGCTCCACACACAGGTCAAAGGGCAGCTAAAGCAACTGGAGCACAACAGCCCGTCTCCATCTCCCGCGGACTGGATGGATTATTCTCTCTCTTCTCTGCCTCTCTCTCTCCCTCTCCCTCTGCCTTCATCTCTAGACGACCGACACCTCCACCACCCTCATTTCTTTTTCGTTTTCCTGTAAATGAGAGCCGAAGTCCACATCATCTTCATTTGCCCCCATGTGGCTTTTCCGCTCTGTATGATTTAATTGGCTCGGACAGAGGAGTGTTCATGTAGAAATGTAAAAATTACCATTGCGGTCTCAAATTTGGCCAAATTTAAAAGCGTGTCGAGATTTGCCGGTGATTTCTGACGTTTTTGAAAAGCTTCTGATTGCTCCTACACCCTCGTAAATTCTTTTTGAAGCAGCTGTTTTCCAGCTGACATCCAATAATTCGGCATATTTGCTTTTCGGGTTTTGCAGCCCCCTGCCATCGAGCGTTTGCCAAGAGGGGAGCGAGTGATCAATCAATGGACCGGCTCAACATACAAAAAAAACGCCCCTGTCGAGCTCTCACATCTGCGGCAAATCAATATCTCATATTTTCATGCAGATGCACAGGGGAGATGGGAGAGAGAGAGATGTCTCCGGCCTCCTGACATTGTTCCTATCCATCCCCCCCCCGACAGTTAAGATGATGTGATTGCATTGTCAGCCTTCTGAGTCTGCTGGTGCTCTTGTGCTCTTAGTTGGAGGCAGGATGGGAGAAGCAGGATGGAGAAACGGTGTTTCTGGGCACAGACGTGACATACATTTTTCAGTAGTTTGAGGCTGCATATTTTAGAAGTTGCGAGCTTAGTGTCAACCCACCAGTGGATAGCCTACTTTGGTGAAAGGCTGGTATATTGCATCATATTTTTCTAACTGTTGTTTTTTTTTGTACGAGCATCATGCCAACACACACACACACACACAGACACATGCACATACAGTGTACGCTGCAACATTAATCCCCATCAGGTCAAAAATCTTGAAGACACGAACCGATATTGGGAATGTGCCCGAGGTCAAGTCCTCATCAAAGTCAATCCAATTTCCTGCAACTCTGGGGGGGGGGGGGAGTGACGACTTGGCCCCCACGTTGCCGTGGCAGCCAACAGCCCCTTCTCTGCATATGATCAGTCTGTTGCCATAGCAGCCCCGTGGAGCTTTAACTGCCAGTCCGTCTAGCAGAGAAGACGAGTGAACCAGCGGTGCCCCCATCCGGAGAGGCCTGCACGTCTTCATCTGTTGCCATGGCGCCATAATAGCGTTCCGGATAGACTTGGCGTGGCAGGGAGTCGGTTCCTTTACTTTCCGACACATTATATCGAGCCGAGCTCGCCTGTGTTCGCCGCTCGCAACATGGTGAGCAGACAAAGGGAGCCGAAGGGGGAGAAGGTAGATGTCAAGATCGTGTATCTATATTGAGATCTGGAGCGGCGCTGCACTTGGATGTGCGGCGCGCTCATCGGGTACTAATTAGGAGCTACACAGTGACGGTGGGTGTTAGCGAGATATGCTTGACAAGGCAACCTGGAGTGGACTCTGCAGCCGACTCATTTTCTATTAGAATGAAGCGGTGTTAGTGTGTGTGTGTGTGTGTGTGTGTGCATTTGCAATGGTGATTTACTGAGCATATTCAAACGTGTGCAAGCAACAAGGAAGTCAGAGATCCAAGCGTTTTTGCATATTCCCACTTTACAGCAACAATTATCACTGTGAAAATAACGTGAGAGTGCAAAAAGATTTGAACTCTATCACCTGAATCTGCAGCCGCCCCCCTCACCTGCACAGAACTGTATCACCAGTTGTTCAATCGGCTGAGCTACAACTTGTGCTTTGGTTCAGTTCCACTACTCTCATAGAGTCATGGCTGCTGTGTGCAGTGAAAAAATACATAATCCACATAGTCAGCACCAAACAGAAGAGAGAGCCAAGTTGGTAACGGAGTATTACTTTGCCAAATATCCCGAAAACCTTGAGAAAATGAAGCTAAATTAACAAAACATGCATTTGCACTGGGAAAATATTGCACGTAGACTTACAATGTGGATGATTAATGCTTTACCAAAGACAGGATGATAGGAGAGCCACACAATCCGTATTTTAATTAGAGATGGACAAAGCTTTCAAGGTACATTACATAATCCGGTCGAGACAGGTGTGAAATGTATGTTGTGATGTGGCGCTTTACAAATACAATTGAATTGAATTGAATTGAATTGAATAACTGTTCGCCTTGGGATGAGGGGTGTAGATCTTCGTCTCCCTCATCTCGTCACTGTGATGTACTGTCCACTGTTCACGCTCTCTGCCACGGATCCAGAGCCAGATTCGGAGGACTTGCCGGGCCTGCGCCCTGTGGTGAGATGATGGCAGTGCTGGGACCTCATCCAGAATCACTCCCACCATTTGCTAATCTGACAGTCAGGGCAAAGGGAGTAAGTGAGTCATGTTGGGCTCCTCTGACCCCGTCACAGACCAACTGTTGCTGCTGCTGCGGCGGCTGCTGCTGCTGCCTTCTCCGTCAGAGAAGACAGGCGAGAAGCAGCATCTTTGCATTTCCAAAGGATGTCTGATGAGCTTCTTCCTTCAGCTCTGCCAACGGGGGGATGTGTTTCAGAGGTTTGGATGAAGTGAGCAAACCAGTGTTCACTCTCCTGGCGTGTGCGCTTGTATCATGGCAGGAACCGCCATATTTCGAGACCCATATCTCCGTTTCTGCAGACCTCACCTTGGTGGAGGGGAAGACGGTAGTTCGGCACAGAGCTGGTCTTTCATCAGATACCCGCTTGATACCGTGAAAATGGGATACGCTTGTTTCACGGACAGACAACCTTTGGTTCTTTTAACCAAGGCATAAGCTGGTCATTTACCTAAAAGGTTATTATCACAACCATAATAACGTGTCCCAAGACCCATTTGAACACAAAAGACGGACGTAGCTAAATGTTTTAGTGTCTAAACCTAACCAGACATTCACCACAGTTGAGACCAGACCAGACGACAATTATATCTGATATTATATCTGATATTTATGTTTTTTATTTGTCGGCTTTGATGATAAGAGGATGAACAGCAGGACTAAGGTTTGCCTCCGCCCACAGTTGACATGACGCACGACGAGGGCAAAAGTTCAGCTCTCGCGCCGTCTCCTGCTTTCTCTGACAACGAGACGTGAGAGGAGAGAAATGCACATGAGAACAAAAAATGAATCCACGTCCTCTGTTTCGGCCCATGAGCACGCTTCGACCACCCCGGGGGGTCCGTGGAAAATTCTCGACGTTTTTTCTCGCCGTCAATCTGATTCTCGTTCTGCATCCACAATCCGTCCGTCATTAGAACCCCGCGGGGATGAACTCCGACACATCCTCCCATCCAACGTACGCGTCAGCTATCTGTTCTCGTCATGTCAGGCTTTTTAGAGGCCGGTCGGTCGGTCGGTCGGTCGGTCCTCGGGCCACTCTGTCTCCAGGCATTCATTTTCCTCCAATCTTAAGGGCTCCTCTCCTCCGCTCCTCAGTCGGTAGCGTGTCTTCAGCGAGGAGAGCGGCCGTTCAAATTTGAACCCCTCCGAGCAAATCCGTCACCGCTGGACGAGCCGCACCGAGCGCAAGTGACGGAACCCTGAAGATGAGAGCGATAAGGCTGCACCGGCAGCACTGATCGCCTTGACTGGACGGCGAAGTGCAAAACGTTTTGCTTGTTCGATGCGTTTGCAGTGGAGGCCGCGAGACGCTGACGGTCAGGGTCGCAATTCGCTGTTGACGGAATGAGCCGATTGATCCGTCCGCCCTTGTGTCAAACCGACGGGCTCGTGGCCCGCCGCCTAACGGGCTCCTCTTGGCGGTCGGCCTCTCGGCAAAACAACTGTGCATTGTCTGAACACGCGCAGGTTCTTTGTAAACTCGCTTGTTGACTGGAGCCTGCGATGCCTCAGTAATGCACAACGGGAACATGACAGCGACCTTCATTTCAGTGACAGCCTCAGCTCGGCGGAGATTATAGGTGCAGGACGGGGGAACAGACTCGCTTGCGTTCGGTTTTTTTCGCTGCGGGGAAAAATTTTCGGCGCTGCCTTCCAAAAAGTACCCGGGGGGGGGGGAACATTTCAATCACCGTGCAGCACCTGAAACAATTCGAGCTGTTCTGGATTTACTGGAGTGTCGACATCCATCCCCCCCCCCCCCCCCCCCCCCCGTGATGCCGTCAGTGCTATTGTGACAACGCTGCAGGGAAAATGACAAAAAGATTTCAATCTAGTGTCAAAGTTTTCAAAGTGTCGGGTTGAAATAAGATGCACAGACTAAAGTATAAAGCAGTCAGGAGAATAAATATTGATAATATATGATACAGAAATGTCACAAACTAATGAGTAAACAACATTGGGGAGTATATATTGCCAGTGTCTATCGCAAAACTATGGCAAGTGCACATTGACGGTTCATCTGTGACAGCTATCCGGAGCATTTTCCGTGAGGAAATAATTGATTTTTTTTTTTTTTTAAATAGACCGAGCATCCATTGTTTTAGTGGATAGTTGACGATGCACAAAGATGCTACGCGCATCGAAACAAAGCCAAGGGCAGAGCACCGAAGCAACTGCCAAGCTCGGCCCTGCCTGTGTCGATAACGTGGTCGAAGCAGCAGGAGTCCTCGGTCAATGCGCGTCCTGCCGCGCTCCGCCGCTCGCCGCACGTACGTTTCCAGAGACGGAGGAAAGTGATGAGTAGGCGCTGTCGCCGGACGGTTCGGTCTCCTGCCGGTGGACACCAGCCTTTGTAGTTGTGTTTCCTTCTCCCACTCGTGCTCTGCCCAGCAGCAGAAGGCGATAGTGGCAGAGCGCGCGTGGTACGTCTGAGTGATTTGTACACAACATGTTCTGCCGCCTCTGCTCATGATGTTGGGAGGCTTCTTTTTTTTTTTGGCAGTGGACTATATTTACTATAATGAGCAGTGCTGTGACGGAGCGGGCTTCTTTTTTTGGGGCCTTTGTTTCCAGGAAAATGTGATGATGAGGTTTTTCACCGAGGCCAGATACTTGGGGGGTTGTAATTGTTGACCTCGTTACTATTTGACGTAGCAAAAACACACTTTCATCACCTTAAGCAACCCACAGTGATCTCACCCACTGGTTTGTGAACGGCCATTTTGAAGCCTTGCCTTCAGTCTTTTGGCCAGCGCCATCACGGTTTGTTGAAACCAGAAGTAACCATATTTGGAGGAGCGGGGAGCCCACCCACTCGTAACCATTGCCGTCGCCCTCTGCTGGTCAGCTGAGAGAATACAGGTTTTAGGCACTTGCGCATTGGCTTCGCTTTACAGACCTCTTGGCCACGTCCATTTTCATACACGGTCTGTGAGTGAGACGCGAGTCTACAGCCACGTTCGCTGCTCTACGCGGCAGTACTTTTTAGCTAAATGCTAACATGTCATCGTGCTAACATGCTCACAATTACAACAAATTGTGAATGTACAGCTGGGACCTCCGGGTATCTCATCACTGGTATTTTGTAATAACACAAAGTATTGGACAGGTTGAATTTGAATTAGACTCTTCCAATTTATAATTTGACGTGATAGATAGATATACGTCAGTCCGAATCGATGAAAAGCTTTGGGTCACCTGCAGAAAATCCTTCAATTATCTCTGGTCCATTGTACCAATTGGAACTCGCTCTTTACTGGTCAGCCGACCGTGAATAGTAAAGAAAAAAAAAAAGGAACGGCCGAAGTACAATTAATTGAAAATGCTGGTGCCAGCATAAAAAGAGCCATTTTTTATCTCCCCCACACCTGTTCTTAGATCTCTGCGTGGTCCTGTTTAATATTAAAATTGAAAATTATAATGTAACATTTTTCTCTGTAGCACTATGGCTTTGCTCCACAGCACTTCCCCATCTTGCTCATTGAATATTAATGAGGTTTTTTCTTTTTTTACCAAGGACCAAATCAAAAAAAATGTTTTTACACCGTACGTCAGCAACATTTTTGCATTAGCTGTGCTGCAAGTCAAAGCTGCTATAATCAATAGTTTTCTATTAACAATGGATCAAATGGCACGATATTTTAAAAGGGGTCACTTGTCATTAAAACCCAGCAGCGCATTCATCACCTGACTCGTCTCCCTGCCGTTCTGCAAAGCTTTTGCTTTGTTTTCTTGGCTGCAGCCTGAAGCTGCTGTGGCTCCGTCTCACGGACTGTCATCGCTCACTGTACAGATGCAGCTCAGATAAACACGCGGCTTGTTTCTGGCCAAGCACCAGACGGCAGACGGACGAGGTTAGCAACAAGCCGGGGGAACATATAGTGGAGCATTAGAGAGGCCAGATATTTCCCCCTGGAGATGGCGCAGCAATGACGGAGGACGAGTGAATACTGGACGTACTTTCATCAGGTGGCCAGAAACTCGACTCCAAATAAAAGAGATAATTGTAGCGTTTCTGCCGGATGTGGCAAAACAAAACAAAAAAACAATTAATATGAAAAATTGAGGCTGACATTATTTCCGCCCTATAATGTTCTTTGCGAAGTACATTGTATCTCTGCTGGAATAAAAATGTCCTCCGTAAGTTCTGCTTTTTTGCTCTTTGATCAAAACTTTTCTCCGCAGCTTTTCTTTGTGTCTCTTCCTGACAATTATCGTTATTAATACAGAAGGTCAATGAGAGAACAGCGTGTGTGTCAGCGACGACTACAGCCCTTTTCTTTATGAGAAACATGAGAATAACACATTGCTGCCAGTGAGGTCTGAATCATACTTCGCTATGATCGCTTTTTTTAAGGGGTTTGTGTTGAAAAAAAGAGTCTCAATGGGTCAAATGTTGTTTAGGAATTCGACTTGCTAATCAAGATAACACAAGAATATGTTGTTGCTTAATTCGCGGCCCTCAGATGAGCTTCTCCAGTGCACGCTTGGACAGCTGGGATGTTAAACTGTCCTTCCAGCAAGTAAAGGTTAATACGCCAGATTACACAGATGAGCCCGAGCCCCCGCGAAAGCCTAATGTAATTCATGGGTACATGTTGATTAAAACATTAGCACATGAAAACGATGAATGACCTCAAAGATGATCTAGATGAAAGCGGTCAAAAGTGGCTGCGTTAGGTCGACCGCCAAGATGAAACCATTCTGATTTGGAGACAAAAAAAGGAGAGTTTTGCCGATAATCACAATGTTTGGCTGTCACATTTACACAGTCAAAGTCCAAATTATATAATTATTGTACGTCTCTCCCTTCCAGCGGTTATGTTGATAATTTTCTGATGTTTTCCCACTCTTGGCGACTCAGTGGAGCCTTTCAACACGATTAACTACCTCTATTCAGGAGTTTGCTTGTTGGTCTCCCGTCGCACCATCCAGCCTCCACAATCACCGGGTGGTCACACAAGAGTGGAGCTGTGACAAAAAAAAGATAAACTGGCCACATTGTCCTGAAACCCGCTGGAACCCGCTAGGACTGGGCTGGAAATGATGGACGACTTCTTTCGCCGTAGCCTGGATGTTTCTAAGACACTGTGTTCTGTTTTTTTTCCTCCAGACTAGTTTACATTTCTTCTTCCCAACCTGTTTGCTGGGGAACAATGGGATGGATGAATATGCAGCTTTTGCATTCCTCCATTAATCAAGCGGTGCTTTTTTTTTTTTAAGGCTGTTGAGCAAAAACCGAGAAGTGTGAAAACAGTCGGCCCCTTCTTCTGCCGAATCCTCTCGACACGGTGACGTATATGTGAAGGTCACAGAGCCTCGTGCGGCCAATGCCCAGACTCCGCATTCCTTCCGCCTGGTTCACCTGCTCAGGTAATATTGTGTGACTGCTGCCGTAGCCATGGCGATGAACACCTACAGTTGCCCTCGACCCCGGGCTGATTAGCATGCATGGATGGGGCCCGAGCCCTTCCCCTGATTGGTCCTGTCAGCTCCTGGCATGGGCTCTTGCTTACCCCTGCAGAAGGCCCAGCTGGCTCTTTGCCCGCCCCCCCCCCCCTCTCCCATCATGTTCACGCCTGCTGTATTCCACATGACTGGACTCGTCCTCCAGGACCCGGAGCCCCAATGCTCCTCTACAGCGAACGCCAGAGTGTCTCACACATGATGGCAGTCTCTCTATGTGCTTGTCACAAATGTTGCAGGCGGCAAGATTTTGACATTGCCATGAAAAAACGGACATATTCTCAAGTCCCCCCCCATCTGGTCTGTCAGGGTGAGCTCTCTGCATTATTTCACCCTTACTGTATCTGCTGCCTTTTTGCAAGTCACACCTTTTTGAGGAGGCGACTTACAAACGTGTCAAAAAATCTGATGTACAATCCCGTCAGCCGTCACTTTTGCCCTCCCGGCGCGATTCTCCGCTTGCCTCTGTCCCAGCCCTCCCGCCCAGATAAAAAGGATAACCTCTTCTGAAGGTGTTCGTTCGTTCGTGAGGCATTATAAAACGGTTGCCATGGATACCCACTCTGAACAGGCTCCGCCGAACAGGCGGCAGCGACGAGAGGGGGGGAAATGACAGATGCAATATTTCACATTTCAAAAAAAATTAAATAATAAATGTCGTCAGCACAAAAAAAAGCGAATGGGGCTCGTTGTGTTGGCAACGCAAAAAAGATCAAGACCCTCTATAAATAGGCCCGCGAGGCGGCTTGTTGTGGTCAGTCACAGGCCGCGTTCGAGGAGCCGCGTGCTTCTTGCTCCACACAGAGGTGGGGTTGAATGGTGTTTTTCCACCTCATTTGGTGTTTGTTGTTTCTCCCTGAAGAGATGACCTATATTATCTAGGATGGGAGATCAAAGAAGGCTTCCTCACTGTGATCCCATGAAGCTTGCATCTTACACACACACACACACACACACACACACACTGCGAGGATCAGCCCCCATTGCACAACTGCATGGCCGCACTGCAAAATGCGGCC
Source organism: Scophthalmus maximus (assembly GCF_022379125.1). Classification (NCBI taxonomy): domain Eukaryota; kingdom Metazoa; phylum Chordata; class Actinopteri; order Pleuronectiformes; family Scophthalmidae; genus Scophthalmus; species Scophthalmus maximus. The sequence continues at coordinate 23,002,105 of NC_061519.1, forward strand.
ATGAAGCTAAACAGCGGAAAAACTGATGCACGATCCTGCAGTTTAGGGGGAGAACGGAGCTTCTTCGGTGTTGCGGGCTGTAATTACTGTCTCCTCTTGAGATCATGCACGACTCTCCGCTCGCAGCTGTTTATTACCCGCTGCCACTGTCATACTCACAGAGAGTTGTGCTCGCAAGAAAGAGCTCGTTTTTACAATTTGTGCTTTTAGGAAAAACTTTGGCACAACTCACTTGTAGTCTGAGTTCCCCTTCCCAGGCCTGTCTTCATTTCACCGCCATACTTTACCCACGGATTCCCATTAGTGTCACGGCTGATGATACGTGAGCTAATGCTGCGTGGCCTCGATTCACGTTCGGCTCCTCGGTTGACCGTATTCATCAGCCATTTATATACTGTGCGGAAATGAAACAAGGTCGCAGGTGGGAACCGGATACCTGCTGTGAGCAAGTGTTCGCCCCGCTGCTCTCCCCTCCCACCCTCTCATGTCCTGATCCTCTGTCCTCGGCAACACAACCGCCGGTCCCACTGCCTGCTGCAACATTGTCGTCTCGATCCATCTCCCATAGAGCGCAGTGTCGTGGCTGCCGAACACAGGAAACGGATGGACCAGGCATGCCCCGTACGTCTCCGTGACCTGCACGCATCTCATTAGCCCCGCAAGCCAGAAACTGCAGATGGACCCTGGTGGTCGTTCGTCAAATAGTGGGTCTTCTTCTCCCCACAGCGCCCGGCGGACAACGGTGCAGATGATGGTGGACACGCTGGGGTGATTTATGGGGGAGGTTCCATTCCTTTCTACCGTCTGAGTCTCGACTGCGAGAGATAATGAACGCGTTGTAGCTTCAGTCTAAATGCGAAGGTCAAGAGACAGATTGATGTATTTGGATTCAATTATTAGTGATTGTATTTCAGCACATAACAATACCATGTGTTTTAACAGTCATTATGTCTCCCTCACCCTGTTTGGTTCTCCGGCGGCATCTGCACTGATTAACATATAAGGATGCTGCCGCTTGTTAGCGTGATCCTTTTGGGAATTCCGGGGAGTTTTAATGGTTATTCATGTTATAAAAGTGAAAAACCAACAACATGGGTATTGTACCTATTGTACTACACCAAAATGTATATCTTTCATGTCATCAACAAATCCCATTAAAAGACCAAAACCAAAAATGAATTGATCGAAATAAGCGAGTTCTGTGTTAATGTTAATGTTAATGTTAATGTTTACACATCCGTGTTTGGGTGGCCGTTGCATCGGGTGACATGTTTTTTTCGAGCACTCAAATGAGTTATCAATCCGCTGCTGGAAATAGACGTCAACAAATGCACAACCCTTTTTTTTGCAATGTTTGCTGAAAACAACAGCTGTTTTAGAAAAATGAATGAACCTTTTTGTCAAATAATATTCCCCCCCGATTTCCGCGGGACTTGGATATAGGGAAAACACACCAACATAAAGATATGGAATGATTCCAGGCTTGTACTCTAAGCATCGGTTGCACCTCTATCCTGGTTGTTGTAAGTATAACTGTTGACCTATCAAACCTCTCTAACGCTCTCAGCTACTGTGTCTTGGTTTTCCACGGCCCTCGGAAGGGAGCACAGCTTCTCCTTTTTCTGTTTTTTTTTTTTTATCTCTGCAGCTATAGAAGCCCTGTGACTCCTGCAGCAACCAAGGCAGTAATGATGACAACGTTTTCCTGGAGGGAGTTGATCCCTCGCTGAGCCCATATTCCAAGTTTCCACACTTCCAATTAGCCCCGCAAAGTCCAGGCTTATGAAATGAAATGAACCCCCCCCCCCGCCCCCCTCCCCCACAGCTCCTGGCGCTGCGTCAGATAGATCCCGTTGCTGTTACCCAGGGTTTTACTGAAGGAAATAATATATCTGACGAGCAAAGCCATGAGGACAAAGGGGAATAGTCTTCCTCTGTGCTGTGGCCGTGCAGATACAGTAAGAGAGATTTCAGGAGATTTCAGGAGGAGATCCACTGGAACTATTTTCGACTCCACAGTATAGCCCATGTGAGCCCTATACTGCGGTTCACTGTCTCCTGGGCCCCCGAGCCGTATCAGAAAAATGGTAAAAAGGAGCAGATCCGACACCGTTTGAATAGAACTGCGTGTAGGAGATACTGTACATTACTCACAAGCGGACAGGGTGGGCGAGGGTTGTCTTAAATAACTGACGAATGTGGTATTATATATGGAAAGAATTGAATCAGATGGATTACTGCTGCAGAGTATGAAAGCCCCTCCCGAAGATGAAACCTTACAGGAGAGAGTAACAAAAGCTCAGTCTCTCTTTTGTCCTTTCTTTCTCGGAGACAGTGAAGAAACCCACTGAACCCGTAGCTCATCAACATGCCGTAGGTGAGTTCATTCACCCGGGGATGTCTCTGTGAGATATTGTTAAGCATCCATCCATCCGTCCATCGTCTATCGCTCTATCCATTTAAGGGTCGTGGGGGGGGGCTAGAGGCGGGGTACAGGACAGGTCGCCAGCCTATCGCAGGGGCACATACAGAGACGGACAACCATTCACTCTCACATTCACACCTACGGTCAATTTATAGTCTCCAATGAACCTGACCCCATTCTGCATGTGTTTGGACTGTGGGAGGAAGCCGGAGAACCCGGAGAGAAGCCACGCATACACGGGGAGAACATTCCATCTCCACACAGAAAGGCCCTGGTTGGTTTGAGCCCAGAACCTTCTTGCTGTGAGGCGAAAGTGCTAACCACCACACCACCGTGCAGCCCCTTTTGTTAAGCGTATGAGGTCAATTTAATAGGGATGGATAGAAAGTCCGAAATAAAGTAGTCTTTCAGCTGTAGGTCATGGAAATCATACGTCCCCCATAACTGTTAGCCAATAACCGGAATATAGCCCTACGTCGTGTAAAGATGAATGAATTTCTCCTCCTTAATGACTCAAGCGGAACAGGGCCCTGGCAAGCCTTTGGCACCGGTGCACATTAGCCACTGTCAACAAAGATCCATTGGAGCGAGCTCACAGTGCGAGTCCCAGACCTTCGTGAAAACCCGACTTGGTTTTAAAATGCAGCAGGAAGTAGGACATGTGGCAGAGGGAAAGTTGTTCAATCAATCTGAGTGTGTGGGTGGCTACTCAGACTGATTGCTGATTGGAATCGAGAGTTGTTGGGGAGGAAGTCTTGGATATGGGAGATAGTAATGGGGGGAACGATGTGCCGATGACGATGTGTGTGACGTGAAAACGAGAGTTTCTTGAGTTTCTTATCCGGGTGAGATAACGGTATAAGAGCACTTCTATCTGTGCCCTTGCGAGAATGACACCAACTCCCCAACATTATCATCATGCATTATACTTCAGTCAATGATTCCGTTAGAATATCTGCTGTCTCTTTCTCTCTTGTATATCTTGGAAAAGCATGTTTGTTGGAACATTTGTTCACAGTGACAGCGTTCTGAGACACGCTAAGCCTCCGTCAGAAGCTCAGAAACATCTGTTGTGTCACTCTATCGTCCTATATTGCTACAAGCTTATAGACCTGTGCTGAAAGCTGCTCCAGACCTCCAGACCTCCAGACCTCCGCTGCACCACGGATTAAAGACATCAGCTTTACAGAAAAACCCTGCTGGATTATTTCCACACGTCCGTGCATACCCTGACTCCGACTGCAGCAATGCATGCAGGAGTTTTCTGTCTCCCCTTCCCCTTCTAATTTATGCCGTAAACAAAAACACATTTCTGGGTCACAAATTCGCAGTCAACTCTCTGGAGCATCGCAGCACAAGAGCTTTTTGTTATTCACGCGCCCCCTCTGCCCGTGAAGCTGCTGCCTCTGTGTCTCCAGTCCACCACATCACTGGAACACATCTGGACACTGTCATATTTCATTTTGTTAAACGCGGAGACGCAGCATACCAGCAATTATAGAGATGTAACCCAAGGGAGAGATGTAGCGAGAGGAAGGGGGGCATGATGCAAGAGATGAATTGGCTTCGTATGCTATATGAAATGTTGCATGCATTGTTTTGTTATGGGCATATAGTATAAATGCCATTTGTCATCGTTGGCATGAAAATTCCCTGTGTTAACAAAATGCAGATTATAGTCAAATATAATTCAGTACTATTACTGATAATTTCTGTGTCCACACGGGTATGAAAATATATGGGGGGGGGAAACGAATCTGCAAGTGTTTGGAGTATAACATGGACAATATGATAAATGTCCTGATCAGCCCTCGTTTTTTTTTTTCTTCTTCACGTTGCCCAATAATCATCACCACCAGCCAATGGAGATGCTCTTGGCCCCGCCCCTGCCGGTCTGACGAGAATCCGCGTTCGACTGGAAACCGCTCTTCCAGCGGAGGCACCCGAAGTGGCGCACCACGACCCGCGGAGCTGAGCGACAGCAGCGCGCAGCCCTTGGATGGAGACGCTCCATCGTCCAGACGCAATTTCTGGTAAGAGACGCGCTGTTATTTCTCCCCCCCCGTGTCTTTATTTTTTAACTGTAGGATACCACCAGCGTCAGTTCCTCCTCCTGCTCCCCCCCCCCCCCCCCCTTCCAGCCGAACCCAGCCGAGCTTCTTTTTGTGCATCCGATTCATCGCAGACTCCAAAAAAACAAAAAAAACCCAGGCTGTGCGTCGAAGTAACACGAGCTTCGAGAAGTCTTCATGGTTCTGTGACAGATTGATCATTATTCTTGTTTATGTGTTATTTGTGATCTTGAGTTGTGATGTCAGGGAGGACTTGGAGCATTACGCACACGCAGTCCGTTTACTTTTATCTGTGCGATTTCGCTGCAATTGTACAGGAGATCTCTGTGTTTACCAAACACATCCGGGCGTCTTATATGTAATATGTGTCAGGGACAGTAAAAAAAAAAGAAAGAAAAAGAAATAGTGAATTTGGGAACATGTAACGCATCACCATGAGATAAACTTTTTGATGACTGCACGTTGATTTTTTGGATTCTCTCTTCTAAAATAAGTTATCAGCAAATGAGAGGACCTTGTTTCGTCATGCCACAGCCAGGGCCTGTAAGTATTACAGCTCTGAGTTGTATTGTGTTAACAGATGAAGAGCATGGGCTTCGTCAGGCCGCGGACGAGGTGCGGAGGTTTGTCATCTGTGTGCGACACCCGCGAGCCCAGAATATACGCGCGCTGTTTGGCTTCGTGTTGGAGCGACGTGCGTCGCCGCGGCTCCTGGACATTTGTCAGGACACCTCTAGCAGCTCCACGGGCAGCTCGTGTTCTGCTTCACGCCCCCCCTCCTCCCCCTTTCTCCTTTTCTCCCCCCCCTCCCTGCAGAAGTGAAACAGATGCGCTGTAGTGTCAACAGTCGATTACTCACGCAACATTGCGCGAAAAATGACGCGCCCCCCGCAGCTTGGATGGACCGAGCGCTAAAAAAACCCCAAAACGCTCCCCTCCCGCCAGACGTGCCTGCTCTTTTTTTTTCGGCAGCTTCCTGTTCAGCACCGCAGACAGAGACACGGGCCGACTCGTCGTCCGCACCCACTCCACGATCCACGCCGCCGCCGCCCGCCCTTCTCTTCCCAAAACGTGGAGAGAGACGGAGAGAGGTTCCGCCCACGCGTTATCAGTTTTTAGCGCAGGTTGACGCGCGCTCACCCGGGAGGCAGTTGAGTGGTTATTGGATGTGATATACGCGCGCACACGCGCGCACACACACACACACACACACACACACTCACATACACACACACACACACACACACACACACACACACACACACAGATAGATCGTCGCTATTATAACCGCAGCTGAGCACCGGTGTGCTGTTTGCTGAAGCTCTCGGTGCACAGCTCCGTGTTCTGCTTTCCGTGGGAACTGCTCACTTGGACCATGAAGGGTTTTCAAAGTCGTCGCCCCCCCCCCCCCCCAAGACCATCATTATTTTTGACTGAGAGCAACCTCTGAAACTGTCTTATTAATTGCTGCCCTGACAGGAGTTTGTGGAATAATTTATTCATGAACCTGAGCCCTAAGTCACACACACTTAGGCGTGATTAGTCAAATTGAATAACCCATATATATATATATATATATATATATATATATATATATATATATATATATGCCAGCACAATCAAGCTGGAGCCTGTCTTAATTAATCAGCCTCATCTTTTGATTATTATTCACCACGTGGCGGAAACTCATGAGTGCCGTGTCTGCAATCAGGACAAGTGTCGGTGGCTTCATTGCCCTTTGGACCACAGCTTCTCCTATAGCGTGCGAGCAGGTGACTGGTGCGTGCTGTATAATCAGAAAACCGCGGCAGAGGAGATTGTGTTTGTGTGTAAACAAGTGGCTAATAGTTCATATTTGCCTTCGTGCAGGCGTGCTGCATCATGTGCAGGATGCTTTCATCCCGAAGGGTTGATGGTGGAGTGGATTTGGGTGGAAAGCGGGAGGGGAGAGCGTTGGAGAATCGGTGGGAGAAAAGGAGGAGGCAAGGGGGGGGGGGAGAGTCAAGGAAGCAAAGAGTGAGGTGGAGAGATACATGCCCACTGGCCTCCTGTCTGGACACATTACATTTTCATAGGCTGATATAGCACCGGCACAAGCCGAATATAGATAAATAGCAGTCCTTGTTCTCTGCTGTCAACTTGGGTATCCGTCTCCGTTTCGCTTACATCATCGTATAGATTCTGCTGCGGAAGATGGATGTTGTGTGTCGGTTTATTGTCCATCTGATGACTAATATTGCATCTGCCTTCAGCTGGGTGTTTGCACAACCTGTGGGCTTATCTCGGTTGCAGGGCAGGATTAACCCACTCGTGGGTCCTGGGGGGCAGAAATGAGCCATAGGCACCTTTTAAGTCCCCCCCTCCCCTCTTCTTCAAACCGATTTTGCATCAAAGGCCAATCAATATTCTTAAACTGGCAAATTGTAGCTTCAAATGTTATGCATTTCTCTGTAACATTGAACATTAATGGCTTTAAAAAAAAGCCACAGGATAGTAAAGAAAAAAACATCTTTAGTTATTTTTACTTAACATTTTATAAAGGGTGTCATTTGTGTGGATTTGACTGACAATGACCAAAGGCCCGATCGACTTTAATCCAAATTCTGTTTCAAAATTTCGCTTATCGCTGATATTAAATGAGATAATATTTATTCCAACTTATTGCTGACCACTTTATACATATGAAATACAGAAATCCCAAACTCGTCCAATTCTGGTTAAACGTGTACTTTTATGTTGGACTCCATCACTCATGAAGCTAATAGTAATAGTTTATTTTTGGGCCTTTAAAGGTGTAAAAAACTAGATGTTCACACTTTAAACCCCTTAACATTAATAATAATGTGCTTCAGTGGCGCATATCACAAAGCAAATTAATCATAATAGAGCAAAGTGCTTGTCACAGAGAGAACCAGGGGGCTTTGTGGTCCCGAGGGGGTTAGTTGCCGGCTTTGCCTGGCGGGTAATCCAGCCTTGTATGTATAATAAATCTGGATTACTTGTGTAATCTGTTCGTGAAATCAACATTTGCTCTGGGGCTGTTTCTATATGCCTACACTGTCTGCGTTGCCATGTATATCGTTAACGCTCGATGCCTTCTCTTATCTCGTGTCCCGCCAGGTTGAGTGACAAGCCTGCTGTCCCATCGCCGCCATGATAGCCACGGGCGGCCTGCTGCGCATGAACAGGCGCCAGGATTCCCTCCGCTCCAAGAACCGAGCGGAGAACAAGCGGAAGCGGAAATCCAAAAAGAAGAAGAAGAACGACGTGGTGGTGGTGAAGGGGAAGCTCAACCTGTGCTCCCCGGCCGGTTTCGTGGCAGCCGTTGGAGTTATGGTTCTCATGGTGGGGATTTCCATGGCCGTGCTGGGCTACTGGCCCAGCAAGAACCAGCACGAGTACCAGGAGCGCCGCCGGACAGGAGTGTACCACACCAACAGGATGGGCTACTCCAAGAGTCCACCTGTTCCCTCAAACTCGACCCGTGAGAAGTCTCCCACCGGCCAGACAAACCCAAACAACCAGAGCCATGCCAACAACAGCGCCCCCAACCCCTCCCCCAACTGTGGCTTCCTGTGTGACTTCCTGGATAATTACCTGTACTCAGACAATCTGAAAGTCTTTGGCCCGCTGGTGATGGGAATCGGCATTTTCCTCTTCATCTGCGCCAATGCCGTCCTCCACGAAAACCGAGACAAGAAAACCAAAGTCATCAACCTGAGGGATATCTACTCCACGGTGATAGATCTGCACAGCATACGCTCGAAGGAGTACACGCCCCTCAACGGTTTGGTGAACTACACTCAGTCGAGGAGTGCCGAGGCCCCGTCGGGCTCCTTGCCTGCCAGTGGGCTGCTCACCCGCAGCTCCTGGCCCTCCACCGGGATCAGTTTCCCGAGCGAGTTTGGCGGTGACGAGGTGTTTCGACGGCAGTCTTTGGCCAGCAGGCCTCGGAGCTGGTCCAGAGATGTCCAGACCTTCACAGACACTGTCTACAGCATCTACAAAGACTACAGCAATAGCAGCAAGCAGGCGCCAGAGACCCGGCAGTGGGAGACCACCTCCATCGTCACCTCCTCTGTGAACGCTTTCACCCTCCCTGTGATCAAACTGAATAACTGTGAGGTGGAGGAGTCTGAGAGGGCGGGGGCAGAGGGACACTCTGGCGAGGGGGTCGTTATCGAGGCCGCTGCTGAGAACGTGAGCGAGGAGGCACAGGCCGGCAGCAGCCGGACTGGGGAGAGGGACGCCACGGTGCGGGACGCCTCGACGACACATCAACCCCCACCCCATCATAGCCATGAGGACACAGACACAGCTGACCAGCAGGGGACGCCGCAGGCTCAGCCTCAACCACAGTGGACCCAGCTGTTTCCTCCATCACCTGTTGCCAGGGCGATGGGTTCGCGGCTGTCGCTCAACTCCCTCACGGATCAGCCCCGGTCTGCGCGGCGCTGCAGCCTGTCTGTGTCTGTGGGTAGTCAAGGCGACAGAGGCAGGCGCTTCAGCTGCCCCCGCCTGGAGCGCTCCAACAGTAAGGGCTACATCAAACTGACCGCTCTGGGGGGCGAGTCCTTCGAAGCCCCCGACACTGACACTTCTTTAGTGGACACTGAACAGGAAGTAGCAGCGGACTCAGTAGCTGCTGCAGCAGCAGCGGAGGAAGAAGCTCAGGGAGAGGACGACCTGGTGACACCCGGCACCTCTGCAGAATACTAGACGTTTCCTTCTTTTTCTTCTTTTTGCTGATGAGCCTCTTGAAACTCTTTGATGTCTTGTTCTTTGCTCCTCTCGGGTTGCTGACATGGAGCCGGCCATGTCAGAGGAAAGGACATTTGGAGAGAAAGCAGCTAAGGACTATTGAAACATAGCCATGGACACTGAAGAGCAAGGTTCTTTACAAGTACCACATCCACTACTCAATATTCAGATGTAAATTTTCTATTTTTTTCAATGTAGCAAGAGCAATACTAAAGACTTGTAAGGAGATTTAGTAAAGATTTAGAAAAGAAGAAAAATCTAATCTGATGAGTTTTGACCTTTCTTTTTTTTTATAACAGTAGGGCGAAACATTGTAGCTTGTAGAATTTGCCAAAACTGTCGCGGAGACCTGCCGTCCGACATGTTGTACTGTAGCATCAACACCTGCCGCAAGAAAAAAGGAACTAGTCTAGAAATTTATTTCTCTACATTGTTGTGTGAATATCACGTGAATAAGTGGACTGAATTGAATCTCAGGTAGACGTTTGGTTTAGGATCAGGGCCTTGAGGACAAGGTCTTCCCTATTATGTGCACACATGTTTATATGAGACATCCATGGTTGAATAAACTTGACTGTAACACCTCCCGTCGGCTCGATGAAGGGTGTCCTTGTCTGCGATTTGCAAATTGCTCTGTTTCCTTCCGAATGGTTTTGCCTGGGTTCATTTAAGGAAAAATGTAAAGAGTGAAAATGTAGAACAAGTCGGACCGAGCGCGATCAAGCTCGGGGCAAACCAACAGATATAGATTTTTGTTTTCCCTGCACTTCAGCAGCTCTATCTGCAGTGGAATCGACGTTACATTAGCTGTGCTAACTGAGCTGAGGCCAGTAATTTATAAGACACCTTTTGCAGCGGTCTTTTTAATAACTGGCTTTATACTGTGAGATGCTATGAGAAATTAGCAGAGGCCGTTATCTGCTCATTCAGATGGGTGACAAATTAAAGGGAGACTCAAGTTTTAATGATGCTAGAGGGTGAAACGCTGTAAAAAAACACGTTGATCCAAATGTTCCCATATGTCTTTAAAGGCTGTAGCATGCTCTGCATATCATGTTCATACTCCTCAATAACCTCTTCAGTGAGCCCTATAACCTCTGGGGAAGCATCTGAATATATTAGACTCATTTATGCCACATAGATTTTTTTTTTTTACCTTAAAGAGCAACTCATCTGATCAAGTATCCTTGTGAGAGTTCAACTGTGGCTACGAAAAGCTGAAGTGGTTACAGCTTATCGGTGGAGGAATGTAGTTTCATCCTTTAATGCATATTTCCAGGCTATATTATTGTCATTTTTTAAATCTATTTCTGTCTTTTACTTCAGTGTTTGTTTGACATCTAGTTATGTACTCTAGTACTCCCGCTGACATAAATTGGGTTAACAAATCACCACAAACACCTGTCAGTATAACAATGCAATTCAACACGCACCACAACCCCCCAGCCTCCAAAATGATCATAAAATTGAATCAATGCCGCCCGCCCGGAGGAAAATTAATCAAAAAACTGAACATGATAACCTTCACAAAGGTGGGATTTATTACAGTGCTTGCTGCATTAAGACTGCACTCATTTTAGCTCACTCTATACAGCAGCCTTGTTAATAGCTGAAATTAGCGGCACCTCGACAATTCTGCACCATTAAAATGCTGTTTGTACGTCGATAGAAAAAGAAATATCCCAGTGCTATAATAACAATATAACTCAGGGATCATTGTTCTGCAAAATGAGGAAGATTTCTGATACTTTGAAGTCTACTTCAACGAGAGTACCTACATAGTTTTACTTCAGTAAAACGTCATACTGAAATATTTACAGCACGTCTAAATATTTCTGTAATAAACACGAAGCATACGGCACATCAACACCACCTACAAGTTCAGGATTGTCCTCGGTTTGCAGAAAGGAATGTAACGTGGCCATCTAGTGGTCATGTGACACACAGATGTATTTATTTATTTGAGAAAAACAAAAGTTTTAAGCCCGCCTACTGCTCTTCCCGCAAGCTGCCGCCAGGTGGCGCTGGGAGAGTGCCGGTTGGCTTGTTAAGCGTGGGGCGTGCACGGTTCGTTCTTTTATGCGCCGTTTCGGAGGCGGGAGGGGCGGGGTCAACTCGCTCCGCCGCCGCCGCCGCCGCGAAGGTTTGCCAAAGCGAGCGCTCACAGGTGTCCGGTCCTTTTCCAACTCAGACGAGCCCCGCGTCGGGATTCCCGGTGCCCCGGTGTGTGTGTGTGTCTGTGTGTGCGACACGCAGTGGTCTCAGCTGGTGCTCCAGGAAGTTTCCGTGTCCCCGCATCGCAAGAACTCAGGTGAAGTGTCCGGTGTTGCGTTTCATGCGAGTCGTTGTCTCGGCGACAGTGAATTAAGTGTGTTTCGCAGAGTTTGGGGAACAAATATATGTGTGTGTGTGTGTGTGTGTGTGTGTGTGTGTGTGTGAGTGTGAGTGTGTGTGTGTGTGTGTGAGTGTGAGTGTGTGTGTGTGTGAGTGTGAGTGTGTGTGTGTGTATATATAACATCTGGCGGGGACATTTCCAGAGTGTGACACATAATGTTTCCACCCTCAGTTTTTTTTCTTCTTTTTTTTTAAAGAAGTTTAATTTATCGTTTGTCTTTCTGTTGCAACCGCCGGGCTTCCCAACTCACTGCGACCCTGCTGCTCCCTGGTGACTGGACATGTGCACTGGTGAGTACCAGCGTCCATTCACACATGAGGGGAAGTTAGTTTGACACGCGAAAGTACACACCGACAGACAGACACACCGACAGACAGACACACAGACACACAGACAGACAGACACACAGACAGACAGACACACAGACACACAGACAGACACACAGACACACAGACAGACAGACACACAGACAGACAGACACACACAGACAGACACACACACACACAGACAGACAGACAGACAGACAGACAGACAGACACAGACAGACAGACACACACACACACACACACACACACACACAGACAGACAGACAGACAGACAGACCAACAGACACACAGACACACAGACAGACACAGACAGACAGACACAGACAGACAGACACACACACACACACACACACACACAGACAGACAGACAGACAGACAGACAGACAGACACAAACACACAGACAGACAGACACAGACAGACAGACACAGACAGACAGACAGGTGAAGGAACGAATTGTCTGACACTATAATAGTCGTAGCCTCTCACATTAGGGACTCCGGGGGTCAAACAAAAGGTCAAAGTGGCACTAAGAGTTGATAGAGGTGATCACAACTCTTGCATTGCCCTACAGAGTAATGCACAAATATACATATAAAATATATATTATAACAAATAATATATATTCAATCCTCATTGTTTCTCTGTAACACTTTGGTTTCAGGGCCTTTGAATGTGCTGACCGTGTTGTCGTGGTGATGACATGCCTATTCTCTCTCTAGATCAGCATTTTTCTGTGGCTGTTTCTTAACTCAATTCTTTCCATGACTGCTGAGCAAGCACTGAGCACTGGTTTTCCTTGACGCGCACACACACACACACACACACACACACCTGAGCAAAAGTCTGCTGCGGGCAGTTCGGAAATGGGAAGTGCTCGCAGCATGTGTTTCCGCTTAGACGGCCGCCCGCAAAAATAGAAATGTGAATGAATCAAAGCAGGAGAGCTCTTTGTTTTAATACTTAGCAATGAAGTGGTCTTTCATGGACTCTTAAACACTCAACTGCAAAGTACAGTTTTGTAATTATCTAATGTCCTAAAGGACCACTTGTCTGTGATTAAGTCTTATTTGATATTTAGAGATTTACATGTATATTTTTGAAGATGGATCATAGCTTTTTGTATTTGCCACATGGCAGTTCAGTAGTTTTTTTTTACAGGTTTATGAGGTTGAATGATGAAGGTGAATGGTCAGGACCAGAGAGATAAGGTCGGGCAAAGTCCGTGGGACTCGTCATGTTCATTGGCTGTCAGTGGCGTGTGCCATCCTGCACGTTTTTATCTGTACATAGTTCATTAATGGACGATCCGAAGCAGTCCTGGCGGGGGGGGTGTCTTCAGCATGACTGAGTAACTTGTAGTGAAGAAACCCTCATATGTAAAATGTGCTTGAAGCATGTCACACCATGTATGCAGGGGAGGTATCTTTATGTCATCCCATAACCTACCTATATGATTTACAGTTTCCAGTGGATTCCCTGAAACACTTGTTTGATCACTCCTTGAAAATGTACAGAGGTACGGTTGAACTCTGACAGAGCCGCAAACCAAAACTCACATGCTGCGTTTCTAAAAACAAACATTTGCTTTCTCCAGGAAATGAAATCTTGAACCTTGAATAATTGATTTTTCTAAAGTATTTGCAGGCAACGGCAAAAAAAAAATGTGAACACAAACATTGACATATCTTCACTTTTTGAAGATAGATATGACAAAGCTTTTCACAACAAGTTGTTTATTTACACATCCAGCAGTTGTGGAGCAACGTTGTCATTCATTTGGAGCCATGTGGGAAAGTTAAGTCCAATATTCCCCACTTTTAGCTCCATTTTTGGTCACCACCAACTACTGAGGAAAATGTTTAGGTTGCTAAATGCTTCCTAACTGTGTTGATTGTGCCTGAGCATGCTGTGTACAATGTTTTTTAGAGACATTTTCTGTAACAAAGAAGATCTGTCTTCAGCAGTGAGACTGAACCAAAAGAGGGAATTTACAAACCAAACACAGTCAGGTGTAAATTTGCAGAAAATAAAAATCTCTTTTCGTGTTCTGTCACTTCAGAAGCTGACTGAGGGAAAAGAAAAAGAAAAATCAACGTGGAATTCCATTCAGGAAACCCAGGCATTATTTCCAAATAAGAGGTTTCCAAGATGGTGTCTCTTAGCACATGCAATGGCAACTCTACTTTCTTCAAATGTCATAATCCCACGATTGCAAATTCAATGGGGAAAGTTGCACTTATGCAGACTATAGCTCGTAGACACAAATTACATGATGACCAACCACAACATGGGAAAGTGTATTTAAATTTTGTGGGTGACCATGTTTCTTGCCTGTTTTTTCCAATGCCGAGCCACTGGAACACATGAAGGTTGTAATTATGGGCTGGCGGCGGGGAATTTCCAAATCCTGCCTTTAAGTGGAATGTAGCATACGTCCCAAAACATTTGTTTGTCTCATCAGGTGTAGATTCTGAAGAAGTGGTTTTGGTTGGAATCACTGTAAGGCCACTGTCGGCGACCCACAGTAGATATCACATTGTGAACTCTTTGACCTTTGCTCAGAAAGAGAAAATGATCTCCTCCAAGAGACTGGCCTTGCCCCATACATTCCTCAACCCATACTGGACGACCTAACGAGATTAAATCTAATTTCTGTGGCCAAAGGAAAGACTCATTCGCGTGGCTTCTCATTCCTCTGTGATTTCCCACTGTTGTTTTGATGGAATATTACCAGAGATAGAGCCTATCTCTGCCTGTTCATCTTAGGAATTCAAATCAATAATGCTGCTGTGATCAATAGCGCTGGCATTGTGCTGCGGGAGAACACATTACTTTACCCGCTGCTCTTTTCGATGCTGTGTGTGGCAAACATGAGGGATGTGGAAGGGCCCAGTGGGTGTGAGTGGGACAGAAGTGAGGGATTAAAGGTTACAAGAAATAGTCTGCAGATCTGTGCCATTGTCGTGATTTAGTGAGGGGACGTGCAGACGTTAAGAGTAAAGCAATATCTGCAGACATTCTTTGAAAATAAAAGGGCTGAGCCGAGTGCTGAGATATTACATTACACACCCACAACCTTCCCTCAGTGCACACAGACGCTGGAGCATTTATTGAACCCCCAGATTAAAGTGCTTTTTTGATCTCCTTAGCTACAGTAATGTCTGCCCTTTTTTTTCCTCATTATTTTTATGTATGAATCTCATGTATCTGTTTGTTAGTATGCAGCATATATAATGTTGCATACTGTTGTATATAAGAGAATATTTCAAATCAATTACAGCAGCAGCAAATAATTATTTAGGTTTTTCTCAATGTCTCTTCGAATCGGTCGCAAATGAAATGTCAGAATAAAAGTGTAACATAACCATCTTTTTTTCCCCAAACCCAAATGAACATATTCAGATATGCTGTTTCACCTAGCGCCCAAACGCAAAAAATATTAGGAATATTATCTGAAATGTCGGAACTAAATCATTGAGGTTCGGCCTTTTTTGTCTTAAGAATTGAAGGAAATATATATTGATTATCAAAAAAGTCTCTGATTAATTTACTCTTGATCAAAAGGTTTATCAGTGGCTTTATGGGTATCACCACTAAAGTCAATTGTACAATAATAGATCTTTTTTTCTTTTAATCAATTCAAAGTGACATGACCCCAAAAAATGTACAGCCAAACATCCTTATTTCTCTCTGAGACACCACGTTTGCATGCTAATGGCTCAACCTACTTGCATTAGGATATCATCTAAGATGAATTGATGAACAGAAAAATAATGATTATCTATTTTGGCAACCGATAAATCATTTCAGTCAAACAAAAATTATATGATATTAAAACGGTGAGAAGATTGAAATGAAAATGATGAGAATTCTTTAACTTGAATGTGTAATACAATCACACTTAATTTTTTACTGTAACATTAAGAACATAACATTGAAGAGAAATAAGGCTTCAGTTTTTCCCCCCCCCTCTGCTGTACAGAAGTTCACAGTCAGTCGAAGTGAGCTGACCTCCACACGTGAGTTGCCAGTGTTGCTGATCGCCAAAGTCTCCGGGGGCCTGGAGGAGATAACACGTATGACTCAATCTTGTTGAGTGGAAGGAGATAAGCTTGTTGGGAGTCGTGTTATCTCCCCGGTGATGCCTGATCACTCGGGAGCGGTGCGGGGGGCTGTCTTTGCCTTTATAGAGCCACAGCTCCTGGGATGACACCCTGAAAGTCGCAGGGTATTTATAGAGGAGTCGGAGTTGGTCTCCAAACAGTGAGGGCTCCGTTTGAAGTCCTCTTCAAATGTGCTATTGTGCAGGAACATGGGTTTGCTGCCAAAAACTCTTAAGTTCCACCCAAACTCCCCTGTGTCCCTGATTATTACTAACTAGATAACACTGAAGATGTACAGCAAACAGCAGATTTAAGGACTATATGAAGGACGTTGTAGTCTACTTTTACGGTAATATTCTTACATACTGAAATTATCAGTTTGTCTTATTTTAGGTTCACAAGATCCAATGAATAATATTGATGAAAACAGAAGCCAATTGAAAGTATTGTGTCCTTTTGATGTGAAAAAGAAAAGAGACATGATCCAATATCTTGGGACTATGCTGTCGAAATCAATCAAGCAATGTCATGAGCTTCTTCTTGGCTACTTCGTAATTGCACTCCTCTAAGCTGAAATGTCGATATCCATCGAAAAGCTCTAAAGGGGAAGAAGAGTGATTCGAAATGCCGCTGCCGTTTTTCTTTTCGACCGCGTGGATCCTTGTCTGCAGTCACTCGAAGGACACGATCATCATTCCAAAGGTTAGCAATACAGGCCTGCATTTATGATTCCTCAAGATAAGATGTGCTCCAATGCGAATAAGCTAAAATCTCGTCACACGTTAATCTTTGTACCCTTGGCTTTTACACGACAAGTGAGCCAGAGTGGAAAAGAAAGGACGTTTTTTCTAACAGGATGATGATGAAGTGTGAATAGGGTGTGTGCTCATGTTAGGGTGTTGATTTGGGAGCGTCGGTCCAGTTTGGGGGTGTCAGAATCAGACACTAATTCCGTGTGTAGTATGCTCGCTGACCCCGGCAGCCCCTTTGGGAGTGAAGGCGTTCACAGCTGAGTAGACACGGCGGTTTGGACAGCAGGGAGAAATGGCTTTGGTTAGTTAGAGGTGAATTACAAAGCAGAGAATGGTCCCTAATTCATTGCAATAACCACACAGAAATAACCATAAAGACAAACGGTTACAGATTGAAACCTCAGGTCTTAAAATGTGTTAATTAGATGCGACTTGATAGCCGCACAACACACCGCAGCCTAGGTTATTCAGCGTTATTCAGTGGAACAACGGTCTTGTAAATTCCCTGATTCTGTGTGAAAACCCGAAAGTGAAAAATGGAGTTGTTCTGCAGTTGTGCTAACACTTGGTAAAAAGTGGGAGTAAAGGCTGCGGATTCAAGGTTAATGGAGGTCAAGGTTAGGCTCGGGAGTAGATGAGCTGCCCAGGAAGTGAGTGTCTGTGTACGCAGCAGAAAAAAAGTGAAGAGTTAAGCAGCCACATAAGCATGAGTCCAGAGATCACATGTTGCCGGTCTCGTGTGGGGTTTTATCATCCTGCCGACCAAGGGGCTGTTCCTGAGGATCCGAGGAGTCATAGGTCTGAACTCTCGTTCACCTGCAGCTCGCTAAACGTACAGAGAGTAAAAAAACTCAAAGACAGCAGAAACTCGGGACGGTCAAAGATCTCTGTAAGGAGTTTGGGGCCTGACATTTCACCTGTGCAAATATTTCCCCAAGGCATCAGACATCTGCTTTTTCCATTTCATCTAAACTTTGCATAGATCATTCGACAGACGAGCGCAGAGCTTAACGTTACTTCCTGTGAGGTGGAGCATGTTTCTAAAGAAGGATGTAATCGCCAATGTACTTATTTATAGCTAACAGTTTTTTTTCATGTCAAAACAACATTCAGTGCCCTTTGTACCTGAATTAGACAGACCTATTCTGCTGACTTTGCCAGCACCACAGAGAGTCAACTAAGTCAAAGACTTATGTCTCCTGTTTGCTTCCATAGTCAACGCTTTGCAGCAGTTTTTGGGGCTTTTAATCAACTGTGTTAATTCTCCTGACTGACAAGACCAAAAACATTCAACATACAAAACTGTAGACTCCAGCATATCGGACCAGGCGGTAACACGAGCCAAAACGTTCACTAGAGCAAATGGACTTGAGTTGAAGAAAGAGAGAAATGTGGCCCAAAAACACTGGTGAATATCAGACGTGAATTCAACATGTAGACAAAAAGGACTCCCAGCAGATACCCGTGTTGTTCTGCAAACTCAATATTCATAAAAATGTGAAAACGCCAAAACAATATAAAACATATCTGCAGTGAAAATTGCCTATTTGCTTTATGGATTTTTTTTGTTGCTCCCTGGTGGTCAAAATGACTTAATGCAGCTTTAAAGGAAAATATCTAATTCATCTGGGTCTTTTCTTTCCTTTCCTTTTTTAATCTGCACTATATTGATTGTATATGCACATTGTCTGCAGGAGTCAGAAAATTGCATAAGTATATACATCTTAGCTGCGTTGTAATTTTTAACAATGCAAGCATGTACGAGTTGATATTTCCTTTGGAGACAAGTTAGTATGCAACACTTCATTTTCAAGTTTGAGGAAGATTGTTCGCTGCACTACAGGCGCACAGTCACCACCCACAGTCCAGACGGGGCCCGATGAGCAATGTCTGGGGCGATCCGTAGGGTCATCATGACAGCACTCCGCCAGACGCCATCTGCTCTAAATGTAGATAACTGTTCCCAGATCCAAGTCAGTTGTTACTGCTTTTTCGTATAGATTGTCTGCTCACGGAGCCTCGTTGTGGCGATGTACGTGGTTTATCATTACAACAGTGCTCCTGCTTTTTAAAACGACAGAGGGAGGAAGTGAAAGAGCCTCACTCTGGGGAAACGAAAGAATTACAGCATGTGAAACGTTTTAAAATGCTGAATCATTGACGTTACCAATTGTGGAATTCACAAACGTAAAAAACACAACCTTGGACTTTTTTATTGTTGATGACGGTATCACATTAAGGCTCAGGATGACGCTCGCTAAGTTATTACAGTGTCTGAGATCAGTATCCTATTGACAGCCTCCCTCAGCTAATGTGTCTCCTCCCAGCATTGAAGGTTACAGGAATATATGATTACATCTGTTGTCCTGCCGTTGTAGCTCTTTGTCTCTCTCTCTGTCTCTCTCTCTCTCTCTCTCTCTCTCTCTGCTTATTGCTGGCTGCTTCTAAGGTCTAGGAATTTAAACTTTCACATAGTGATGGGAATTATATGTCTTCAGTGTATAATGTTCATTGTTGTTGTCATTGAGCTTGTTTTTATGAGTTGTGTTACAATTAGCTCGAGGCTGAATGAGGAGCCAGCTGTCTGGCTGCTGAACACAAGAGCTGCACTGTGGTGTGTTCGGTGTGTGGGTGTATGAATGTATGTGTGTTATTACATTTACTCTCTCTACTCTGCAAAGATGCCTCCCATGTGTCTGTCACTATTTAGGGATTCCGTGAAAGAACCGCGGCAGAAGAATTCTCCGAAGACGTAACGTGCGTAACTGTGTTGCAGTATACAGTACAGTGTTGGCATGTGGTATACTACTCCTGCATGAAAGCAATTACATGAAATAAAAGTCAAACGGGTGACCGAGTTGGGTCAATTTCCCACTGGGAGGCGGGAGGCAAAAACCCACAAATCCCTCGAGGGAACAGCCCAGACACTAATTAAAACAAAGTTGCTTTTATGTCTGTGTTTGTGCGCACAGGAACAAAAGAACCCAGAGGAGGGAAGCAGATGTGTGGTAGCGGTATATTCATGTGCTTATACTGATCAACTTGTTTTAATGTCTTGAATTATGTTTTCCAATTTGCTGAACATCGTAAAAAAAGTGTCAGGAAGTATTTCTGAAATTTCAGTAGCCGCAGTTATTAGTGTTTTGTTCTGTATTCAGTTCAGTAATGGACAAAAAGTAAAATACATTTTTTTTTACAGAATTAATAACAGCCATGTCCAAAACCTAAAGAAAAAGTAGTTGTCAGTTATTATTTGTAGATCGAGCAATTGATTTAATCTACTCATCCTTTCACCTGCTGTACCTTAAGGGGTCAGGACATAGCATTTGCATGAAATAAAATAACTTCATTCATTCATATAAAGGCGGCAGCAGCATTGACGTATGTCTTTTTACTCCATGAAATCCATTCAAATAATGGACACACAAAATGGATATGGGAAATGTTTATCTGCTAAATTAAGGAAGTTAAGTACAAGGAGTAAGATAAAGACAGGAACCTAAAGCACAAGAGCCATAAGTGAAACACTAGAAAATGTGATTAAATACATTAATGAAAGTAATAATGTACAGGAGAACAATGCAGCATAATGTGGAATCATGTGGCAGCCTGTCACAAAGAGTCACAGATGTACAGCAGAGGAGAGAATATGCAAGTAATGCACTTTATTCATTCATATTATTAAAGCAGCACAAACTGGAGGTATTTAGGTGATCTTTTTTCTTTTGAACACATGGCAAATGTGCTCTGTCAAATTCCATCACTGATTCGTTTTCATATAATCCCATTTTCCCTTTAAGAGAAATTGCTTTCACTCGGTGACGCAACACAACAAACCTCGTGTCAGTGATCGGTGTGTGTGTGTGTGTGTGTGTGTGTGTGTGTGTGTGTATGTGTGTGAGAGAGAGAGTAAGTAAAGTGATGTGGGGCAGTGTGTGTGTGTGTGTGTGTGTGTGTGTGAGAGAGTAAGTAAAGTGATGCGGGGCTGTGTGCAGCTCAGATAATGCCCCGGCTGTCTCCTGATATCCCACAATCCTGCTGCGGGCCGCTCGGTGCAGTGTGATAGGCTCGCGGGCTGGCGGAGAGGGGGGGAACTGCAGCAGAGCAGCGCCGCTGTCAGGAAACACGAGCCTCGCGCCCTCTTCACGAAGCAGGCGACTCGCACAGCCGGCTGAACGAGGGACACGGTTCTTCAACCCGGTAACGAATTCATTTCTTTAATGCGTGTCTTCACAACCGACACTTTCGTGGTCGGCGGTGGTTGTGAGAGACGAGAACGCTCGCACCCCCGGTTCGGTCCACTTCCCTGTTCCGTCCGTTTCTTCTTCTTCTTCTTCTTCTTCTTCTCGGTGACAGTTACACTCGGTAGCTAACGTGCTGCTCGACCTCTGGAGAAAATGCTGCGACGGGGTGTTGTTGTGTTGTTGTGTCTGTGTGTGTGCTGTTGTTGTTTTTAGGTATTTGCTGAATGGGGGGCTGTTGTTGTTTGTGGGAGCTAAGAGTCGGAGTCAGATATTTCAAATGGAGAGAAGAAGAAGAAGAAAACCCCGCTGAAGGTACAGGGGGCTAACGTGTGCTCCCGGTCGACGCGACGCGACGCGACACGACACGAGACGCCCTTTTTTTTTTTTTTATAAATCTTTTTTTAATTCAACACTTCGACACCGAGTCACTGTCGTTACGCGGCGATGTTTGGAGACATTTTGGTGGATTTGAAAAAAAAAAAAGAAGAAGAAGAAAAACGGTTTAAACTGTCCGATCCCGAGGCGACGTACTCGGCTGTTTTTGATCTGCAGTGCGGTGGGCGTGGCCACGGCGCTGGGTCGTCTCTTTAGCATCCTCACATCCTCATCCTCCTCCTCTTCCTCCTCCTCCTCCTCCTCCTCCTCATCTTAGCAATGGCCGGAGGTCTGACTTGACAGTTTTTAATAAGGAAGACGCACAGTTAAAGCTGTTGTGGCAACATGGTGTGGGGGTGTGTGTGTGTGGGGGGGGGGTGGTCCCCTCAGCTCGCAGTTGGTTCACCCTCCAGTTTGTTGGAAAATGAAAATGAAGAAGATGGTGGTGTTTGTAGTCAACGTTACAAAAAATATGCTTTCGATATGTAGGAAGAAGCTTCTCCTGGTTTGCGTTTATTCGCCACTCTGATGATGCGGATGAGGAATAAAGGAGTAGATGGCTCTGTGGAGGTACAATGGGGTCATGCAGAAAGTAAATACAGTAGCAACAGGCCTCTTGATTAATTGGTTCTGTCCTCAAAAGGTCAACAAGGGTGACCTCTATTCTTTGGCGAATAAATGCCATATGAGTAACAAATCATCCACTGAAAAGTGTGGCTGCTCTTCCGTGGAGCAATATAGGCCCCGACAGAATGGAATAATGTTTTTGATAGTATGACATTTTAAGCAATGGAAACATAAAAACATTCATTGGCTTCTGCTGCTTTTGAACGATTTGTGCAATTGTAAAGGGAATTTGTTTGATCAGGCATGAAAAGCAACTTGATGACATCACCTCAGGCTTTTTTTTTTATTATTTAATCGAGAAGATAATAGTCAGATTGTTTGATAACGAAAACAATTGTAGCCCTGTTTTGATTAAGGAAATCTAAATAGTATATGATCACTACTGTGCACCATTAGGCAAATAGCAACAGCTTCTTTTCATTGTTTTGATTAGATTTTATACTTGTATTTCTCTTGTACAATATGCTATCATCTAAAGCACGATTGCTTTTTATAGGACTGAGCTGGCTCCAACAGAATGTAATTGTAATCTTAAGTAGTATACATGACATGTCTTCAAAAGACAAACACATAGGACTTGACCAAGCTGAGGCCAAGAGGCCAAAAGTTTCATTTTAAAAGCTAAGCTTGCGCTAGCACGAGATTTTTGAAAGCAAACTACTCTGCTCTGCCCCAAGGAGACAGTGACCTCCTCCAGCAGCCAATAATCTGTCGAAGCCTTGGTGCAAGAGGGATAATAGACAAGAAGCCCGTTCACATATTGATCCACAGCTCTGAGCTTCCTTCCTTCTCTGACTCATTGAAATATATTGTCCCTGATTGGCCGTCGACTGCACCTCTCAACGTCAAGATTTGTTTTGCAGCATATTTAATATAAAATTGACACACTGTTGCTTTGACCCTAGTTTATGCTCGCCGACAAATATAATTGGTATATCAGGTTACAGCTGATATACTGATTACCTATAGCTAATCTCATAAAAGGCTTAATCCCACACTGGTCAGCTGCAGTCGCCGCATAAGACGTTATTAGCTTCTTCATCAAGCTACCGAGAATTAGTTCTAATCTTTTACGTTAATAGGAGATTATTCCCTTTGTTAAAGGAGCAGAACAGCCAGACTTAGTGCTCGCTCCGAGCAAACATGTATATGAGAAATTGTTTTCCCCATCGGCCACATCGATGATGTTTGTGCTTTCATGAAAACGAGCCTGTCCTCAGGCAACAGCACAAGCAACAAAGACAAACCGTTGTCGCATGGGGAAGTGCAGACGAGTCGGTCAGGTTGACATGGTGGTATGTTGGCTGGTCTGTCTGCTGCTGCTGCATCTCTGGATGTCTCTCTGCAGGAGACAGTAATGTTAAGAATGTAAATGCAGCAAGCTCACAGGATTTATGAGCTCCTCAGCAAAAAAAAAAGCTCTCTGCTCGGACTCACCTTCATGTGACCTGTTTACTTTCCCCAAACTCTGTTGCTGTTGAGTCGTGAAGCGTCTTGTCCATTTTGGTCCCTACTTTGGTCCATGGTTTTATCAGTTACCAAGCTAAAAATCAATGCCGTCTGATACAGCAACAGTCCTATAATGAACTCTGCCATCCCGAAGGTTACAATGTTCAGTTTGTGCTGAAACTGTATGATACATTTGGAGGATTGTTTGTAGGATTGTTGTATCATATTGGATTAGTTTGAAGGTGTTTTATGCAGTGAAGAGATCAGTCTTGATGTTTTGCTGAGTCACTAATGTTACAATCCATCAGTGTTTCCAATTAATACCTAGTCCGTGGCAGCCCACTACATTTTTCTAATTTCTCTACCACACAGTTTCATAATGAACCACATTTGTTTTCACACTTCTCATAATAACATAAAAGATCTTTAATGTAGTTCTGCGCCATTACTTAATTTTTTAGAGCGGTGTACAGTACATTGATTTTGCTCTACACCTCTTCACTCTCCTGTAGCTCTCTCTCTCTTTCTCTCTCTCACAAACACAACCGCAACAAATCGGACCCATGAAAACGATGACATTTGTGCTCGGGAAAAGACTTTGTTCTAATAAATTCTGCATTTTATTCAAAACATAACACCACGTGTCTCCTAAGAAGTGACGCAGAGTTCTGTCATCGTCACTTTACAACTTCTAACCAGTGGTTGACACTTATGCTGGCACTCCATGCATCTAGAGGTGAATATAATGTTGCGTCTATTATAAGTTACTGCAGTAAATGGTATTCATTGAATGCCTTGAATATACTGCAAATGAAAAGTGATAATGAAAAGAAAGCCTTTCTCATCATTCGTACAAAATACAACAGGATTAAGAGTACTACTCTTGGTCGGTGGACGTATTAGTGGACAACATGTTGAAGATCAACATCATCAACCATTTTGTTTTTGTTGTTTTGACGCCCGGACTGTTAAAAAGTCTCTGGGGATCAGTGACCCCTCAGCAGAGGTGTCTCGTTTGGTTGGCCACACCAGCTCCACGGTCTCCTGTTACAGTGGCTGGGTTTCTGTGTAACAGCTGTCGGCCCCGCAGCCATGTAGAGGGGTCGCATCATGTGTACGGCAGGGCTTGTTCGGGACGGGCCCTGATGTGTCAAAAAACGCCAAACATTCCCGTCCATGAGACCTCCGTAAGCCTCCAGGCAGGGGGGTTAGGTTATGGGTGTGGGGGCAGGGCAGGGATGGGACCAGCTGTGGTGTACTTGGGGTTTAATGGCACTCAGCACAGATGGCAGCGCCCCGTCCTACAGTTTGTGTATGTGTGACTTTCCAACAGTGTGCATTACAATCACAAGTGGACCTTAAAATGGAGATTTGCATTTGCGGGGCAGCAGCACATCATTTAGTGTCAGTGATCAATTATGTAATGTAGCCACACACTGATTAGCCTCTGCTCAGCTTTTAGGATCGACAGGTACATCGACCCCAGTGGGTTTGTCTCTGCATAATGTCCTCATGTGACTCTTATCTCTGCTTTAATCAGTTTGCTCAGTGGCCGTGATAAACTGTGGTTTAGTTTTGATTCATGCCAGAAAGAAGAAATGGGTTTGTAGTATTAATTATGATGTAATGGCTCTTCTGAGGAAGGTTTGTTTCCTGCGGAAGAAGAGTAGTTCCACTCTGTGTCTCTTTCTTTCCTTAGAAGCCACATTATTTCTGAGATTATTATTTTCGATCACAGATAACAGCTGTTCAAGTGGTAATCTGAAAGACGCGTCTGATGACATTGTCGAGTGTCTTCCTGCTCTCAGCAATGTTTTAATTTGCCTCTTCAATCATAGTGGCCCTCAAGTTTTTACTTATTAATTCCTAAAATTTACTGATGCAAGAAACAAACACATAACTTCCATTGCAGGTTCCATTTTAGATCTGGTTCATGAAAATGCCCAGATTCATTACAATTAGACATAAACGGATCCTTTTTTAGTATCCTATTTTTCTATTACTAAGGGAAAATTGATAACATAGAGGCAACCACTTGTGATTTTACATTGGATATTAATCAGGATATCGCAATCTTTTTTGTTTTTGCTTTCTTTGCAAACAAAATGTGATTAGGCATCTTAAAATTGGTTTGCTTTTTTTTGGTGCAAATATTGAATTGTCAACCTGGGATATGACAGGATTTAGATTTGATAAAATTCTTTTTCTTATGTCCTCTGTGCCGCACAATTTTACTGGTAAAGACGTGAACCGTTTATGACTCTGATGAATGTAAAGGCTTTCGTGAGCCGAGAGATTGATTCTCCCTTTCGCAAGATTAATCCCACCGGCAAAGCGAGTTCATATATTGAAACTATCACCGATGATTAGGTTAAAAATTACTTTGCCTTTGTCGGTAGTGGAATCTTGCACTCAAAATGATAAAGGCTATATTTGGTGCAATCATCAACCGCTCCCTGTATGCTCAGGAGTAACCCAGGGCACTGAATGAGTTGTGAGTACAGCTTTCTGAATACATAATGTATGTGCCAGTCCATGGTGTGGGTGGCACACAAGGCCACTGTGTGGGCTGTTGTGTAGCCCTGTGAAGAGTGCCTGTCACCAGTGACTGAACGTATTCTTCCTCCATTTCTATGGTGCTAAGATGTTCCTTTCTTCCCCTCCTACCATAGTTCCTGTTTCATAGTGAGTGGGGGGGGGTTAAGAGAGGCAAAGGTTGGCTGTGCAGCCATAATCTGTCAGCTGATCACTGAACCGCTCCTCAACTCTGTTGACAGCAGGGAGGTTTTGACAGGATTTTGGTTGAGTTGGGTTCAGTGTTTTTTTTTCTTCTTAATTTCTTTTTTTTAACAGTTTGGATCTTGTCACCTCAACACACACTTCATTCACATTGCTGCCACCGACTCAGGGTTGAAGTGTAGATTTGGTAATCTTTACAGCCTCTTTATGGCGCCTGAAGTAACTCGTATTCCAAAGAGTTTGATCAGCATGTTGTGTTCAGTGACCCTTGATTCTTCGACTCACACACTTCCTGCATGATTTCTTTTGAAAGTGAAGGGAAGGAAATGCTGAAGAAACTTAAAGACTCCCAACAGTTTGGACCTTTTGAATTTAGATCATTCTCATCCACTTAAAAACTAACAACTCGCTTCTGTCATGTATTTCTGTCTTGGCAGAGATTGATTTGACTTTAATAGTGCAACCCTTTTTTACGTAATTCCGCGGGAATTCAAATGCATGCCTCATTTGCAAAGATTAATTTCCCTTTGATGTGCAAAAAGCAATTATTTTATATTTAGTCCTCTAAAAAGATTGTGTCATATTTGTTTTCTGACTAGAACATTGGATTGTGAAATATGTTGTTCCCCTCCAATTAGCTTGTGGCATTTAATAATAATTAATACCTGGTCCTTTAACTTTTTTTGGTGAGAGCCACAACTCTCCATTGTGGCGGGGGGGGGGGGTTGTCATCATGTTAGAAGTTTTGGGGATCACCTCAGCCCACAGTGTTGATGCAGAGGTTGTTGTCCTCAGTCACCGATCCTCCCAGGAATCGTCCCTACCCGGCGTAAACACGGCCCTATAAATAGTGCTAAGGGAGAATCAAGCCAACAGCAGAATGACAGGCATCTGTACTACACACCCCAGACTTTCGGCAGAGGCCCAATGTGCCCCCCACACACACACACGGACACACACACACACACACCCCAAAATCCCACACATATCAAAGCCTGTGGGTACGGTTAGCGCAGGGCCCCCAGTGGGATTTGCCCTGTCATCGTTATTTGGCAGAACTGGCCATTGGATGTTTCCTCTCATTACCCAGTTTTGTGCTTCTTGCACAGCTTCCGTTGGTGCAGGTATGCTGCTATTTACAGGGGGAGGTGAAGGTCATGCTATGAACGACGCTTACGAGCGCTGTTCAGATAGTTGGGATGGTTGTGTGTAAATACTCTACAGAGGCACCAAGGGGAGGGAGGGTTATCGTTGTGTCCTGCATCCTGCGTGTTCTACGCAGATGCCACAGAACGTTCTGCACATTTTCCTCTTGGTGTGAACGCATACCTGACTGACAATCTGCTGCTGGGTCCGTCATATGTGAAAGGCAAACCAAATTTTCAGAAAATGAAACTATCTGAAAACAGCTCAAGTTTGACTGAATTCCCCCCCAAGATTGATAATCAGTAACTTTATGTAACTTTTATGTATTAGTCGGTATTTTTCTGATATTTTACCAAATGATTCATCAAGAATATAATCGACAGATAATCCAATGATTAAAACAATCTTTAGTTGCAGCTGTAGATTAAAGCCCCAGAGTGTATGTGAATAATATGTGGCCGTCAAAGCACCAGCTGTCTAAGCACTTTCCATTATCAGCCGCTGACTCCACCGCTGAGATTATTGAAAAAGGGACTTGAGTGCACCTAAGCCACTTAAGTTAATTTCCTTTTTTTTCTGCTGTCAAACAATATCCATATGTCTGCATTTGCATCAGAGAGCAGCTTCTCATTGCAAAGGGCTGAAAAGCGACAGTAGATCAATCCATAACAAGTCAGCTGATTCATCTGTTTTTACCCTCCTCCTTTCTCCGCTGCAGCTTGATTCACCATGACGACCGAATCAGGCGCAGACTCAGAGGCCAAGCAGCCGCAGGAGAACAAGGCGGCTAACCCAGCATCCCAGCCCAGCCAGGCGGCAGCCGAGCCTGCTTCGCCTCAGAACCAGCCGGAGCAGCTTCCAGCCGCTGTCGGACACAGCACCCCGGCCAGGAAAGAACAGGTCAGCCTCTTCACGACCACATTTCACCCTATAGGCCCACCTGTGCCTTGAAAATATCCATGTATACATCTGACATTTAATGAAACATCATCCACAATAATATTCTAATAATATTAAACATGTCTTCCCACAATGAAGGATGGATTTTGAGGTTGTAAACATTGTACGTTAATTTTCTTATTTCTAATATCCATTTTCTGAAATAACAATTAAAAAAACTAAACAATACACACCATTCATCCCTCTCCTGAATGAATTATGTCTTTGTGTGAAAATTGGAAATGAACATGGCGACACGACCCTAGTGGCGCTTACAGCTCTGCATCAAAACACAGCTGCTGACAAATGGACTTTTTCCTTATCGGTGCTTTTTGCTCTGAATTTTTGGAATCGGGGGAGAAAATGCAGATTTGAGAAACCGCGGGGAGCATGTGTTTCGTTGCCAGCGTTACGTCAGCTGATTGCACTGATAAGTGCAACTACACACAGCTGCATGAAGCGAGAGTTACTGCAACTGAGCTGGATTGAAGGAATATGCAACTTTACAGTTGGCTGGCACTAAATTCTACACATGTATCTAGTTGTAAAAGGTTGTAAATGTCTTGTTTTTCCTGCACTGAAGTGATTATTATTTCCAGTTAAATTTAATGAACAATTAATATGATCCACCAGCAGGCTTGTGGACTAAAAAGGAATTCATATATTCTGCTTTGGAACAGTGGAAACCCGAGTTCAGTATTTTTTCAACCCGTATTTTCTTTTGTGTTATGAATAAAAATATAGCCTGTGGCTTGTACACGTTACATAGGCAGACAGCCCAGGTAGCTTCTGATGTTATCTGAACACTTCATTGCTTGTCTGCTGATTTCGGGCCAAACACTACTCCAGGGCTCACTATCATAACCCATCTGTGGATCGAATTCCCATCGCTTTGAAACTACTGCCTATTCCCTAATTTAGTACTTGAAATGAAAACACGTTGTCCAGCTGAACATGCACACAGATCTCGTTTTCAGTATGAGTAGTCATGGCGATCACAAATATGTTACTGGTGTAGCTCAAGGCATTATTACCCTTTAAGAACCCCATGTGTACAAGCTTTGAATCAATTCAGTTTAAGGACGTTTACTCATTACTCAAGTCATGAAACCCATTTATATCTGTATTTTTTCATCAGGCAAAAATTGCTCTGTTGATGTGAGCAGAAAGCATTTTTTAGATTCTAATGAGAAAAAGGTTGTAAGGGGTTCGACTGATGTTTGCTGTATGTAGGTTCTCAGACCAAATTAGAGTGGTTGATTATCTCTGAGCTTGCCTGTCTTATTATTGTGCCTCCGCAACAACCGTGGCCAGAGGCATTATGTTTGTCCGTTCGTCCAATTTTGATGAACATGATTTCTCAGTTACGCCGTGAGGGAATTTCCACTTTCATTTTAACTCCAAGACGAACTGGTGAAAGTCAAGTCAAGTTTATTTAATGTGCAGTAAGTAGGTCATTTCAGGCAACCAACCATGAGGCAGTAAGTCTACTTTTCACTTTTACGTGTCATCAAATGCATCTTAATGACAGTTAAACCAAACTTGTAGATGTCAATCATTTACACAAGTCAAAGTCAAGACAGCCATATTTGGAAGTGATCGAAAAAAAAGCACAGCAGATGTTGTTTTGCAAATATATTTATCTTCCTAAAACCAATATATTGGACAAATGGAAAGATGACGGTCTTGGATGGTCGGGGGATCAAACTTTTATTTTCATTTCATTTCATTCTCTGAGGAGCACAGATGAGTATCTGTACAATTTTTTTTGCCATTCATCCGATTTCTTTTTGAGATATTTCTGTCTGGACCAAAAAAACGCACTGACGTTGACATACCTTTGCTTACTAGCATTATCCCTTAAAATGCATTCATCATGGTTTCACAGGGCTTGTCATGTCTCACTAAGGGTGATGGATGATGCTCTGCCATTGTCAGAGATGTGTGAATTAGCAGAAACATTGCTGAGAGAAATCACAGCAGTGTGACAACACTGTCAGTCTTTGCTCTGACGATTCACAGATGAATGAAGTGGCCTCCGTTCACAGTTCCTCTTATGTGATTTCATAACTCTGTTGCACTTGCATCTGTCGCACATTAATTAGAGTAAATGCTTTCTTTGAAAATTTGGGGTAAATCATATCTAAATTAGGCTGTCGTTTCAATTCTCATGCTCTCTAAAAGTGACCGTAATTGTCTTGTGTGGTTAAAAAAATCCTTCTGAAGAACAAGATAAGAAATTTGCAACTAATGTAATGAAAAGGGCCATTAAATCCACTTTGTGTGCGAGCAACAAGAAAAAAAATGCCTCGGAGCTGGAGGCATCTATTTCTGCATAAAGTCAGTCAGGAAAGGCTTTGTTTTCAACCAAGTGGAAAATTGGATTTTCTCTGTTTAAGACAAAATGGCGGTACACCTCTAGGTCTTCTCAGTGGGAACTGGTTACATTCACTCAGGGTCCCAGTCTTTATTTTTAGATTTTTGAACACGTGACAGTACTGGTGGCTTTTTCAAAGATGACTACTTTAAGAGACTTGACCTTTCAGGTCTGAGGCAGTTGGGTAAGGAAATGGTGTACAGAATGTATTTTTTGTAAAATGTAAGTCTAAAAGCACAAAATTCTTGGTCAGAATTCTGTGATTCAACCAGTAGAATAAACTCACAAACCATACATACTTAAATAAGTGTTCTTTGTCTCAGGCGCAGCAGGAAGAGGACGAGGTTTCCCACAGGTCATCCATCAGTCGTCTGTCCAAGTCTCCTTTGAGAGGAGTGAAGAAGGTGAAGATCATGCAGTGTAAAGTCACTCTGCTGGACGGCTCCGACTACACACTCGATGTGGAGGTGAGATGGGCGGTGGACTTGGGTGGTTTAGGAATATTAACATTTGTCTAATCAAAGGAGCAAGGATGCTACGTATAGCATTTGAACTTAACATCCATTTTTCATTTGACATTCCATCAGCCTTTTCACTTCTCTCTCATTACCCTGTGTGACTGCATAGCTGGGAGCTGATTGAATGTAAACACATAATGCAATATGTGGCACAGTTTGACACAGCCTGTGTCCCAAAAACATCAGAATTATGGCCCAAAGAGAACAACAACTTGAATTTGTTCATTGATATTCAAATACAAAGACCATTTTTCTAAGGAACGGAAACCTTCGTGAGTATATGTCCAGATTTCTCCATATATCAGTCTTGTGACACTTGGCCTGCTGTAAGAAAATAGGATAAAACAGTGCTATTTTGGCAGCGCTTCTTCCAAGAAGGGGATTTCATGGATTTCAGTATGCGTTTACATTTGCATTGTGCCAAATGGCTTTGGGGGGATTTGTTTTTCCTCCAAAGCTTCTTCCTGGTAGTGTTGAGAATGAAAAAATAATTAATATAACAGTCCTTAAATGTTTAGTTCTTACTTCAAAGCTCATTTGCTACCCAGGAATAAATCCTATGAGGGGAAGCGAAATCAACCATCCGTGAAAAACATGTGTCTTTTGTGTTGTGAATGCGATACTTGGAAGCTCACCGTCCCAGTGGCTTTTATCATAATGTGGAAGAGTTGAACGTTGAGGAAAAGAAATAGAACATGAGTGAACATGGTTGTTTATCATACTGGGTCAGAATGAGAGAACAGGGTGAGGTGATTAATGGATTCATTACTTTCTAGGCTGGAGTCTGGACTATTTAGCAAAACTTAAAAATGAAATGTTTTAAATCTAATTGACCTAGATGTAGTTGCCCTGACTAGAGCAATTATTCTTATTATCTATGGCTCTTATGTTTCCAGTATTCTTACATATAACCCCACCAATCAAAGCAAAGCCCACGAGGAAAATGTCTTCTTGTTGTAATTGTTAGTGTTCATAGTCGCTGCTTTCTGCCTTCGAACAGTCGTTCTTTCTCAGAGCTTTATGAACCTACCTGACATTTCACTCTTGCATATTTTTTCTTCCTAACAATACAATGTGGAGCCTTTTTCTCAAAGTTTTGAGACTTTCAACTTTGTACTTTTCCCCAAAAATGTGGGCGGGCTTGAAGTAAAGAAACAGACCCTTCTTCTCAGATCTCCTCCGAGCAGATTCCTTCCCACCAGGGGGTTCGGACAGAGGGATTATCCAACTGTTTGGGTGGTGGTGGTGATCTGACCGTGAAACTGGAGCATTTGTTGGAGGGAATCAGTGTCATTGACTCTGCGTTTGGCAAAATGTCTCGATGTCCCACTGAGGCCGGGGAAGGATTCAGGAGGGGTCAGTCAGGACTTGTTGTTCTTGGGTGTTTCTGCAGAGCTGTTGATTTGAGAGGGTTTTTGCACTGAGAAATGTGCTCATACTCTGGAGATTAAGATTGAAACAGAATAATGAAGAATATTACATCTAATATCACTTCATGTGGATGTAAAATAAAAGTGTAGTCGCAACCAGGAAAACGTCTCAACATGAAGATTAACTGAATTGTATTTTAAAGGACACTAAACCAATGTATCACTGTACTTCCATAAAGTTGGGGGACGTGCTGTTGAGATAATTCAGCAAAAGCCAATACATCCATGAAGTTCGGTCCCTAATGTAGGTCAAGACACTGGATTATGGATCAACTGAGTTGAAGAGTCGCGATTCTTCAATTATCTCAATCATCGAATTTACTTTGATGTGGTTTGAGCATTTAATCAATAATTATTTCAGTTTCTCGGAGAACACATTTCTCAGAAAAAGTTGATTTAATATCCTGGAGATATGGAGTATATAACTAGATTAAATTACATACACTGCAGTTGAGCTGTCACTGTATGCAGCAACCTTCCCTAATTTATCATTTAATCTACTGGGACCCTCTTTAATGGAAGATGATTAAGCTCAAGGGGCTTATATGTTTATATAATCCGATTAATATCTTGTGATGTGTGACTTACAAAAAACACTGAAGAAATGTAAACATCGCTGTTTACAGAGTGTATTTGTGTCGTGTAGTTTTAGTATTGAATCACATCATCATTCATGTCCCATATCTTTACTCTCCTGTAACCTCTGGTCCTGTCCCCTTTACCAGAGCTAATGTATATGACCATCCACACTGTTTTCCTGAGAAAAGTTTCCTCGCAGCTCGAGTGAAACGCAGGAGACCTAAGCTATAGCTTATGCTTATGCTTATGGTGTTTGACACAGTGATACAATTGAGGTCAGAGGATCCTTACGATTGTTATTGCCAGGGAGTCTTTCTCCTCCTCCTCCTCCTCCTCCTCTAATTTGAAAAGTGATCCAGAATGTCAAGATTTGACATTTCTATCCCCCTGACCTTGTAGTTTTGCTGCTCAACTCAATTTTTATCCTCTGAAGGAAAGAAAATGTCTGCACTAATCTTTTCCTATCATTTTCTGTGTCACAGACCTGCTGAACCTCCCCCTGCTTCACCCCAGAAGCTGTTATTTTCCCAGCAGAGGGGCGGGGGATTCCCACACCTCACATTGCTGTTGTTATAAATCACAGACACATTTTTTTTCCAGTTGAGATGCACATCTTTACCCTAATTAAAAGACAATTAGTTTTGTAGATTGTGATGCAAGTTCCAGTTCCTTCATAAAATAATCATGAATTTCAATTACCCTTTTCATTTTGTAATTTAGAGATACATTTTCAACCCAGTTTCCTGCCATTTCCATTCTCCTTAACAACCGGATGTCATGCCACATCAGTCAGCTGCATCTGTTGCACTCATAACATTTACCCTGGTCACCGTATATCTGTGCTTTATCAACTCGGTGGGTGACGGAGCCTAAACAGAGGTTTGCAGATCTCACTCTGTCGTGTGCGTGCGTGTGCGTGTGTGGAGGCTCTGTCATTAAAGCCAGGGTTACATGTTGCATTGAAAAGAAGCTTGTCACAGCAAGGCAGCAGTAGTCTTGACATGACTCTGTTAATTCCCTCTGAGATGTTCTGATAGGATTAACTATCTGCCGCCAGCAGCTTAATGGCTCTGTTCAAATCACGCACATACGCCCGGGTTTTCTCACAAAGCAAGTGTGCGTATGTGTGTGTGAATAACTCGTACAAATGCCAATACCATATGTGTCGAAGGCTATATTGCTCCTATTCCCCCTGCCAGATGTGTGTTTATCCACATGGGCCTTCATGTCATGGAATGTGTGGACCTGACAGATGCAGTGGTGTGTCATGACTCCTGCTGTTGAAATGTGGCAGTGGCTTTCAGCGTATGCTGGCATGTGGAGCCGGCTTGGCTCCGTCAAGGCAGGAGGTATCTGTGTTGTGGGAACTCACTCGGGCCCTTAAAATATATCCCACGTGAGCCGGCCAAATGAGTCTGAGGAGTGACACAGCTCCAGCCGATGACATCCGGCTGCGCAGTGGATCGGCGTTAAGACTCTCACATAGCTGAGGTTCACCTCGATCTCAGGAATTTGAATGTGTGTTAATTGCTGTAGTTTTTATTCAGATGGAAGCAATTGATCCCGAGAGGTTTGGTCCAGTTGGTCGAACACCGCTCTAACAATTACAGGGTTCGCCCAGTGGCAGAAAAAGGCTCCGTTATGCAGCAGCGTAATGTGCTGTATCATCATGCTGTTATTGTAATTGAAAAATTTCACATTACTGCACTGCAGAAATGAATCACGAGTTAATTATCAGTTAATTATCTCCAGAAAAGGGGGAATATATCGGTTAATACCCTCTGCTGTTTCTTTTCTCTCTCTCTCACAGAAACGAGCCAGGGGACAAATGCTCTTTGATAAAGTCTGTGATCACCTCAATCTACTGGAGAAAGACTACTTTGGAATCACATACAAAGATATTGACAACCAGAAGGTAATTTAAAAACTTCCCAAAAGCCCTTGTGCAAGAGCATCTTTCTACAAGAACATTATACAATGATTTGCTAAACAGCGCTGAGCATCTTCGCAACGACAATGTCTGATTCATTTCATGGAGTTTATGTCGTTACATAGTGAAGATGTCCTACTTTGGGAACTTGCGGTTGTTGGTAATTTGGTCACAAAGAGGCGATGACTAATGCCTCTGTCCGCGGTCATCTGTTGCAGAATTGGCTGGACCCTTCCAAGGAACTGAAGAAGCAGATTAGGAGTAAGTCCCATATCCTACAGAATCCAGTCAAGTGTTTGTGATTCTGATTTTAAAGTGGCCAAATGAGTTGTTTCACCTGAAAAGTGCTGTTTTTTATAATTTAATGACCTTTCTTCTACCGCTCAGCTGGTCCCTGGAACTTTGCATTCAACGTGAAGTTTTACCCTCCAGATCCCGCCCAGCTTACTGAGGATATAACAAGGTGAGTCAACAGTTAATTTAGAATAGTCATTATGTGCTTGTGGATTTCTAAGCTTTAGTTTCATCAATTTGGATGAACGGAAATTAATTGATCATAGAATTAAAATTAAAACCCTTGAAAGAAAACACGAGAACATTGTCTGATTTGTGTTGTCACAGGTACTACCTGTGCCTGCAGCTAAGAGATGATGTGGTATCGGGTCGCCTGCCCTGCTCCTTCGCCACCCACACAGTGCTGGGCTCCTACACGGTCCAGTCTGAACTGGGAGACTATGACCCCGAAGAACTGGCCAGCGACTACATCGGCGAACTGCGCTTTGCACCAAACCAGACCAAAGAGCTCGAGGAGAAGGTCATGGAGCTCCACAAGACCTACAAGTTAGTCCCAACTTTATTTATAAATAAAACTCTTTTTACTACCTGTACTCTGGAGCTCAACCTTTTTAAACAGGCCTGGACCTTTGACGATTTTATCAACCAAACGTCAATGCAAATTTCAATCTGTGTAGAAAAATAGAAAAACATAAATTTGAGGTATTATTTACACTCAAACCTCTGGTAATCTGCCCTATAAAGACGGTATAGGTGTGGTTGTAATCCAATGTGGCGGCCTGACAACATAAGCATGATGCTGAACTTGTGAGACTTCACAATGAGACACTGTATCATCAAGAAGGTCACACCTCAGACTTTGCCTGTTTTTTGAAGCAGATTGGGAAACGGCGTTCTTAGTCCCTTTTATCCTTAAATCGGCTACAGTGACCTTAATATCCAGGATTATTGATCTGCTTTGAGTGGTAATTTGTCTGCAGACATTGGATTTGTGTTTTCCTATAAATGCTTTCTAGCTGTCTGTCCTTTTGTCTGAGTCCCCTCTTCTCCCTTTATCACAGTGATTTGTGTGTAATTTGATGCGGCCCCGTCTCGCCCAGTGGGTGGAGCGAGGCAATGACGGACGGTGCCGGGATCATCAGGGTTTCGCTAAAGGCCATCTATGCTAAAAATGGATGCACTCTGGCACTTCAGTTAAAAGCATCCATAAAAACAATCATTTTCCAAAGAGCTTTTGTGCAATAAATCAATTAATTATCTCTGTTTGGATCTCACGAGGGCTCGTCTTGCATATTAACGTTGGTCTGAAAGCATCAAATCTTAATTTTCATTTGCACTTGTTGACTCGTGTCTGATCTGTCCCTTCTCCTCAGGGGGATGACACCGGCTGAAGCTGAGATTCACTTCCTGGAAAATGCCAAGAAGCTGTCCATGTTTGGCGTGGACCTCCACCACGCCAAGGTAACAAACCACTAAACCCTTAACTGTGTGTATAGCGTTTACAAATTTATTGTTTCTCACAAGTCAAACTAAACTTAAAAGTTTTACATGGCAAATTGTACAAATTGACATTTTTTCAGTTGCATAATCTTAAGAAAACATACATTTTCCACTTACTTTGTTACTTAATGATAAAACAGGTTCTAGATTTAACCTAGAGTGTTTCCAGCCTTTATGCTAAGCTAAGCTAACCATCTGCCGGGTGTAGCTTCATATGTACTGTACAGAAATGGGTTTTGTTGCCCTCATGTCCCAAGTAGTGTCTCTAAGATGCACTAAGGGGTATTCAAGTAATATGTTAAATGTGTTTTGTATTCTCTATATGCAATCAGACACTAATGCATTCCAATCATGCAGTCAGTAGTGACGCTTTCCACCACAACACCGCTGCTTCAGAAACATCATGGCTGCCACAGAAATGCCTCTGCTGCACCGCTGATTGACTGACATTCTATCACTTCTGCCTCCGTGGATCTGGGGCTGAACGGTGGAGGGAGGATGGGGTGGGGTCTGGAGCCCAGCTCAACTTTTCTTTTCTTTTTTCCCCCCTAATCTGCCAGCCAGATGGGATCAAACACATCATTAGAACACAGGCAGTAAAGAGAGAGAGCTGCAGTACGACAGCAGGAGCGCTGTCAACGTAAAAGAAAATTACAGTCATTGGTCTTGATATGAATCAAAAAGCGCTTTGAAAGTCAACATGGGTGTAGATGTGCGTGAGGCGGATATTGCCTCTGCAGATTCAGATCAGAAAAGAGGAAATGACAGAGCCTTGATCAAGCTGAGCAGACATCAAAATTGCTCAGTACTGGTTCTGTGAGACACCGTTTTTTTCAATACATGAGAAAAATATGTACATATCAGACCAGCATCCCTCTTTTGTCTTCTCTCCTCTCTCATTAAATGCAAAGTTGGTAGGGAGTCTCTATGAATGCTTGGCTGCAGCTGAGGGAGAGGTAAGAGGCTGCATCTCATGTGCTTACCCAAGTGTGTGAGTGTGTGTGTGTGCGCGCGCGTGTTGTTTGTTTCTCGTGCATGGTTACATACAAATTTTTCACTTTCAGCATCCCATTGTTACTTAAGACTGGTTGTTTCCTGCTGTGGACCAGAGCCTCCCTCTCAAACCCTTTTATCAAATGGTTCCACCTGCTCATCTCATGCTTTGTGCAGTGAAGAGCGTCATCCACCATTTCCCAAGACTTCACTGTGTGCTTTGGCCAACTCTCACTCACTTTGTGCCCCTGTTGAGTCGCTGTTCAACGTCACGGCCTGCGTAGAGAAGATTGACGTTTGCCTGAAATCCATTCTCCACCTGCCTGCTTTACCCTTCTATCATCACAAGTTGACTCCGCTCAAAGTCTGTTTTGTCCTGCTGTGCACTGGCTCCTGAACACCCCTCCATCACCTTAGAGTTTGTCGAATAAGAGTTTATGTTTTGCAGAACAGGAAAAGAAGAGCAATGTTGGCTCCTGCTCTGAGATTGTCAGGGATTTTGTTACAAACGTGACATATTATGAAGGAGTTTCATTAAACTAATTTTGAATTTTTCTCTATGTGTAATGTTTCCAGGACTCTGAGGGTGTAGAAATCATGTTGGGAGTCTGTGCAAGTGGCCTACTCATCTACAGAGACCGGTTGCGGATCAACAGGTTCGCCTGGCCCAAAATCCTCAAGATCTCCTACAAGAGGAACAATTTCTACATCAAAATCCGTCCTGGCGAGGTGATGACACACTTCGTGATAAAAAATTAAAAAGATAAATAAAGTATATGAATTTATTTTTTAGGAGTGTACAGAGCTGATTTGCCCAGTAAGCCGCTCAGTCCATTTCTTACCCTTTGATTAGTGTGACACATCATTCTGTCACAGCAGTATCTTAAACTTTACTAGTGTCTCGGCAGCATTTTATAGATGCACAAGAACCCTAAAAGTGCTGCTGTTGATTGAAAAAAGTTTTTGAAGTTCTGAGCTTTCTGGGGATGAAGAGATTTATCCCTCTCTAAAATATTCTAATCCAATATGTCTGCACTGGCATCCCTCACTTGATATTTTTTTCAGGATACAGAGCAATTTAACTGTCAAACATCCTGTATTAACTGGCTTTGTTAAGTGTGTTCCTGTTTCACATGGGAAATATATGGGGATGGCATATCCCTTTTTATCTAATATTCAGTATTGAATATCTGAAATTTTTATGTACGCAACTGGCAAAACAACATACATTTATAGAAAAGGGATTAAAAACAAATAAATGACTGAAAGAGGTCAACGTTACATGTTGTGAATCTGACCACAGTTTTAATCTGTGTTGCAGTTTGAGCAGTTTGAAAGCACAATTGGTTTCAAGCTTCCAAACCACCGTGCTGCCAAAAGGCTCTGGAAGGTCTGCGTCGAACACCACACCTTCTTCAGGTAAGACAAAATAGAGGATTTCAACATAAATCTTGCAGAAAATGCAGCAGAGAGTGATGATTCAAAATCTGCCTTTGTAGCAAAGAGAGAGCATTTTTTCCTGCTGCTACCAAACAAAAGCCTCTTTTGTTTCCTACCCTCTTTGGTATCCTTTGATTAGAAGCGATCGCCACCGTGCCAGCCCTGTAAACACGCATTCACCAAAAACCACCTCAAATGATTTATTTGTAGTGAGAGATTGCTCAGTCTGTAAGTAGCTCTTGCCGTTTGGACAACACGCAGAGCTGCTTTGTTGCTGCTTTAAGCAAAAAATATTCTCCTGGGTTCTTTTGAGTAGCGGGTCAACTCCGAGGGCTCTCCGGGGAGTGTTCTAATTAGCAGGAGTACAAATTATTTTTTACAGCGCGTAGATTAAATCTGTGTTTTGTTTCTGGTTTGAATAATGTGAGCGTTTGTAACCGGCGACAGGCTCGTGTCCCCCGAGGCTCCTCCGAAGAAGTTCCTGAGCCTCGGCTCCAAGTTCCGCTACAGTGGCAGGACGCAGGCACAGACCCGCAGGGCCAGCTCTCAGATCATCCGACCAGCTCCGTTCTTTGAACGCTTCTCCAGCAAACGATACAACATGTCCCGCAGCTTAGATGGAGGTGAGGAGCAGTTTGTGTGTTTAGTGGCCACAAAGGCCACCAAATGTTGAAATTGATTTCAAACCAGGGCTTTTGTTTTTTTATCCAGTTTGTCATGAGCAGAACAATGATATTTCTTTCAAGCCCTGTTTATGTCACCTGCACAATGTAGTGTTTTTATAAATGTTCTTTTTTTCACTTTTGTTGCTTTAAAAAAACGATAGAAAAATGTGTTTTGTACGTGGAAGATGGCAACGCTAAAATGTCTGGCACACTTGCTGTTCAGTGACAAAGTCATAATGGATCCTATAACAACAATGTGCAGGAGCAAATCAAAATTTTTGATTTCAAATTTTACTCAGACCCTCGGTGTCTATAAAACATGACTGATTCGAGCCCATCGCATCCTCTTTTTTTTGTTTACAGCTCCCATCATGGAGAACCACGAGACTCTGATGAAGGACGGTGCCACTGACGGTGCGGCCAAAGTCATTGCCAAGGGAGACATTATCACCACGGTAACGACGGAGAAGAAAGCGGAGGAAGAGAAGGCGGAGCAGGAAGACGCTCGGATGGATGAAGCAGAAACGCCAGAGCCCACCGTCACGACACCGCTCCGACAAGACACAAAGGTAATCTACTCTCTACAGACGCCCTAAAACCTGCATTTAATTTAGATAAAAGAACCTTCCAGAGGCTTTGAAGGTTTTTTTTGCATTTGGTTCAAAGAGAGGTAACATATAAATGTCACTGGATTTTCAAAGAAACAGATCGCGTTTCTTAGAAGCTGCTGCGTCTCTTGCCATTTTAATCCTTTTTGGGATTTTAGTTTTGTTTTCTGTCTAATAAATTTAAATTTCTCAATAACTTAATGGCTGAAGAGAATTTCCTTGTTGCTTTCAGCTTTAACCCTCTGCAGTAGGCTAGGCCCAAGTGCTTTCATCTTGTGTGCGCTTTACTAATTAGCTTTTCTTTTCTTGTCCTTCCTTTGACCCTAAACTACACTCGTGTGTGCTCATGCGTATTCGCCCCCTCTCCCCATTACACGTCATCCCTTCGTTGACATTACCCTCCGTCAGTACTCCCCTTGTGTATACACGAACGACCCCCTCCGCTCTGAGCTCTCACTCCCCTCATCTCCCGTCTCATCAACCAAAGTACGGCGGAGGCGCAGGGAGAATGCACGAAAACGAGCCTCGTCGGTCAGTCCGGCAAAGAGCAGCAACGGGTGCCGCCGCCGGCAAGCCCACGCCGATCGCAAAGCAGCTTTGCTGAAGGAGCAGGCGCTGCTGCTCTCGGCCCGCAAGCAGAGGCTGGAGCAGGGCAAGAGCCGCGGCGGCACGCTCTTCTCCTTCTCCCTGCACCTGCCCGACCTGTCCTCCTTCCTGGATGAGGACGGCTACATCACCTTCCCCGATCTGACGGAGATGCGCTTCCTCCCCGAGTGTGCACAGAACTTCCTCCCCATTAAATCGCCTTCACTCATCCCCTGCTTCCTCTTCATCTTCTTCTTCCTGCTCTCCACTTCCTTCTCCGTCCCCTATGCCCTCACCCTGTCCTTCCCCCTGGCGCTGTGCCTCTGCTACCTGGAGCCCAAGGCAGCCTCCCTGACCGCCTGCATAGCCCAGGGCTACCATGACCATGACAGTTCAGAGGAAGAGGAGGTGTGTGTGTGTGTGTGCGTGCGCTTTTATGTTCCAGTACTTAGAAGTACTGTCCATGATAATCGTTAACCCCGTATCCTGTCGTGTAATCTCGCTCTGCTGTTTCAC
The DNA here is from genome assembly GCF_022379125.1 of Scophthalmus maximus. Taxonomy (NCBI): domain Eukaryota; kingdom Metazoa; phylum Chordata; class Actinopteri; order Pleuronectiformes; family Scophthalmidae; genus Scophthalmus; species Scophthalmus maximus. The sequence goes on from NC_061519.1 coordinate 23,043,894, forward strand.
CAGTTCAGAGCCGACCTGGAGACCCTTTTGTGTCCCGGTGTCTGTCAGTTCTCCTACTTTCAGAACCTCATCTCTGCCCAGTCACACCCTCATCCCGTAGACTACATCCCCATCAACATCACAGAGATGAACCTGCAAGTCTCACCATCTCATATTTGATTGGCTGTATTTATGTCACCTTTATGAGAGGGTTAGAAAAAAACAGTGTCTTCTTCTCATCAGCGTGAAATATAAACCCTTTTTTGAAACTTTTTACCTTATCTGTGTCACTAACAAATCAGAATGAAATATCACGACAGTGCACAACAGTTAATCATGCAAATACTTAAATATTTAACTAAATGTTAATCATAATTTGGATATAAAGCAGTCACCTTCCGTCATTTAGTCACTAATCCCTCACCAAGCTTCATATTTAAAAAAATAGCTTGTGCCTAACCCATCTCAGTGTTATCATCTTCATTCATGGCTTTATAGAGTACAAAGTGACTGTGACAAGATCAACACCAGCTGCATGACAACATTCCCACATTAATATCAGCCTCCAGTCTCTCTGCACTGCTGCTCAAAGCAAAGCAGAACTAATTTAAATGGAAGCTCTGCCGAAAATGACTCTCAGCATTTCCACAAAGTAGCTTACTGTGGTTTGCCAAGATGCCAATACCCACTGGAATCACAGATCTGTGTAATGTAATGTAGTGTTTGCTGTGATGCAGAGAGACTGTGACACTCACCCACATCCGGATCACCTTCAGTGTCAACATGCATGGAGAGGAGGGGGGAGGGCCTGAAAGTCAGGTTACTGTTCGGCAAAAAGAAAATCGTCAAATCACATTTTTATCATCACGTGACAACACAGCAAATGCTTTATCTACCTGGACTGAATTTCATTAAATATATTTATATACCAGGATTCAGCCTTTTTCGAAACAAAGGCAAATTTAATAATATTTTTGCTTAAGTGTCAAAGTGACTGGCCGAAGGTTTCAACTTCCTCTGAGTCTGTTTTGCTTGCTTACTTTGCTTTTTATTTTTCATCTTTTGTGTCATTCTCCTGATGATCTTGTGTGTAGTGTTGTCTGATATTGGATTGTGAAGCTCACAGAAACAACCAGTGCATATCCATTTGTGTCATTTGTGGTTCTGAAGAATCTCTGTTAATGAGTCATGAATTTTTGGAGGATTTAAAAGCTGGGTCTCTTCTCATGTGATTATTTGTATTTTTTCCGCTTGCCACTTGGAATGGTTTCGGTCGGTTTGTGAAAGCAGACCGACAGCGAACAGACTGACTTTGCCTTTGATGGAGAGATGACTGCCACAGAGGTCTGTACATCAGGGAGAACTGTTACAGTTCAGGCATGAAAGACAAGCACAGACCAGGAAGAGAGAAAAAAAAGTGATGCTGGATCATAGTTGTAATGTGAAACGTACAGAAGAACTTGTGAACTTGAAGATCTGCATGTTATGCATGCATTGCATCCTGTTAACTTCTTTCCTTCTGTTTTTATATACATAAAATGAAAACTACACATACACATTCCTCCATCAATGTCTTTTCCAGTGGCATCAATGCAATTGACTGTTTGCCAAGCCCCGCCCCCCTGTAGTTACTGACTCTAATCCAAGTCTTCTATAGAATTTAAAATAGTGGCTCCTTGATTTCATACACTGGCAGACAAAATCAGGCTTCTCCTTTCTAGTCGGCAACCGTTTATTATTTTGCCGTTTGAAATTTGAAACGACGACTGCCGCCAGCAGATTTTATCAGCTGCAGTTTGCAGCCTAGTGACTCAAGCTGACTATACACCTGTCAAAAACCATAACTGGTTTGTAATGACATGGCAGATGGGTGTAGAAGGCCAGTGTTTTCAATCATTATCCATACTTTCAAACTGTTTGACTTTTAGAGTCAAACGTTTCAGGATGAGGACTAACCCATGTGTGGCACTTTCTCCAGTAACAATTGCTGGATAAGCGTCAAAGGACAGAGCTTAAACTCTAAGATCAGGAAATACTTAATGGTGGACGTTCTTGGTTGTTAAAGGGGCTTTATTTATTTTTTAGAGAACGCAAAGAAGCCAATTCCTTAAATCCAAATTGCTACTGTCAATTCATGCAGACTTAACATTATGATTATGTTATACAAAATCAAACGAGTTAGCTCAACTTGCTAATCTTTGACCAGACAAACTCGGTGACAACTCCATTCGTGTCTTGTCATAGTTGCTAAGCCGTGATCGGAGAAGTTTAGCAAACAGTCAATTCCCCTCGTCTCTCTGCTTGCCACACCCCTTGTTGCCCACTTTCTGTCCTTTGACTCTGTTTTCCCCGCTGCGACTCTTCTCTTTAACGGCTGCTCTCCTTCTCCTTGTCTCACACTCTTTGTTCTCTCCCTCTTTACGTGCCGTCAGTCGGAAGCAGAGGAGGACTCTGAGATGCGGACTCAGGTACACTGGGCTCACTTCATGGCCCCGCTCAGTGCATCACACCACCACCACCAGCAGATGCACTGAGCCTCACAGACATGAGTCATGAGTCACTTTTCGTCAACTCGCCCGCCCCGGCTTGCTTTCTGCTGCTGCTGCGGTTGTTGACACTATCACACCACACACCAGACTGACCATTCACTCCTGCCTGAATTCACTTCACAGATTGCTGCTGCTGCTGCAAAGCTGCCGCTGCTTCTGATCACACCATTCCAGTTCATTTCTCAAGTGCCACTGTGTCATTGACAGCCATGTCTGAGAAGTCAAAGCTCCCATCTCTCCTGACAAGAGTCTAAATTTAACGGGACAAAACAAACTCAACTGCGATTTCTCTCCCCTCTTCTCCTTCACAGTATAGTTTCATAAGACGAGTAAAAGGGGAGAACGTTTTTATCAAGCATAGTAACCTGATGCTAGAGGTTGGTAAGAAAACAATGCATGACTGAAATATGCACGCAGGTGATTTTGTTTTGAGGAATCCTCAACGATAACAGGTTCGATAAGATTAATGTCTAACCTGCGAGTGTCTCTGCCAGCATTAGGTGTCTCTGGAGTTCATGTGTGAACGGGAGTTATTACACATTTGCTGTGAACATCCAAATTCCTTTTTTTTGTGAGAAATAAAGCAACAGAAATGAAACCGATTAAAGTCGGTGTGTGTAGAGATCTTAACTTCTAATGAGATTTGGGAGTGTTGTGCTCGACTAAACCTTTTACTACTAAATCTGTGAACATGTGCATGACGCCATTTATTTTTTCATTGAGTTCAGCTGGTCCTAAATGCTCCGTTTGCATTTAAGTACAAGCCGCTGCTCTCGTAGTTGCAGCTGCCCCGTGGGTGGACATGTTGCTGTTGCGTTGCTGTTTGTGTGAGTTGTTGCACAGGAAGCCTGTGAACAAGAAACATAAGAATTATCAAGTGCATAATGCATCTGATTTAGGCCTGTGTTTACAATTTGGCTCCAGACCTTTTCAGAACTGCATTTTATGCCACTGACTTTTTTTGTAATTCATTGCATATGCACGCTACCATCCCGTACATAAAGCATGGCCAGTTGTTCCTTCCGCGCTGCTCCTCCCGTCCTCATACTATTTGTATCACGGTTGACCGGCTCCTGCAGGACACCGAGCCTCCGGCGGAGATGGTCAAGCACCAAACCAACATCAGTGAACTGAAGCGCTCCTTCCTGGAGACAGGCGGCAGCGCACAGGGCCTGACGGAGTGGGAGAAGCGACTCTCCTCGTCCCCTGTGCACTCACCCAGAGCGGATGAAGCACCCATGATAGAGCCCCTGGAGCCGCAGGATGTAAGCTGCAGTCCACAGCCGACTGAATGACGGCGTGTGTGTGTGTGTTAAGCGTGACATCACCAAGGAGATTTTTGTACAAACAAAGACATCAATCTGTGGAGTGATTGCGTAATGACTGCCAGTGCAGTAAATTCAGTACTCATAATGGGGCTAGGGTCGTTTCTTTTTTCTTTAATATCGCAATGAGTCTTGTGCAGTATATTTGTACTTCGAATGGTCTTAGTGCCCATTAAAGGAGAATGTGGGCACCTTGATAGAGGATATTAATTCATATAATCAAAGTAAAATAAAGTCGCACATTTAATCCTGTAAGTGTGTTTTCCTTTGCCGCTATCGTTTTGTCTTCAGTAGATCTCATCAACGGCTGATTATTAGCATATTAATTCATCTCAGTAATGGATGCTGAAGTCGTTAATCAGTAAGATATGGTTGTTCTCAGTGACAGTAGTTTTATGAGTTTCTCCTTTACTTGCGATCTGATGAACTCAGAAGTCTCTGAAGACTAATCACTGACATCAAACGCTTCCGATTCTGACTGACCGAACTCAAAAGAAGTGGATTCCTCTGGAGCAGTTTGGGACCCAGATCTTGTCCATTTGAATATGTACTCACGATGGTAATGTCCTGTCTCAATATGTGTGTGACATTTTATATTTTTTACTTCATCTGCAGGCTAAAGATGAGCCGCCTACTGGAGATGAGACAAAAGAGGAGGTGGAACCTAAAGCCACTGAGGTAAAAAAAAAAAAAAAAATTGAATCTATCACTCTAAAAAAAAAGTGTGTTTTTGTGATTGTGGTGCCGTTTGTTGCCCCTTTTGTATCGACTTCGCTCCAGACGTTTACGGACACAGAACATGGTTTGGTATTTTGGCTCTGACTGCTTCACATGTGCAGTAAAGTGAAGAGATTCCTCCGTTTATCCACTCTTCTTCTCATAACTCCAATATTAAATTCAAAGCTCAAAAGGTTGTTTGTTGTCCACTATGTTTGTGGTGGAAAAGTAAAGTATTTTATTATAATTATAGCTTTTTTTCGAACCAATATCTAATGTAATTTACCCCTGATATAAAGTCATTTAAATAAATGTACTGCCATAAATTTGCAGGTGTAAAGCCAAGCCATTTCCAAACAGTGTGTCTGTCCCAGTCCTTGTGGAGCTCATTTGAAGTGTGTGTCATTTAACATGAATTGTCTCTTAAGCTTTTTCCAGGTATTGGCTGTGTGTTGCGCTCTGTTTACTAACTTGACCGACCTGTGTACCAATAAGCCAAGTGTCTCCTCAGGCCGCAGGGTACCTGGTGAAATTGGTGGCGGATAGTATCGTAACGGATGGGGCCACGTCCTCAGGGCCTCACGGGATTAGCCTGTCAACCACTATGGATGACGACGTCTTCATGGACGCGGCCCTCCGGGAGGTGGAGGAGAAGACGCCCGACTCCCAGGACGAGAGGTTGGTGTTGAAGGTCAGCCCCGGAGCCGTCAGGCAGGAAGTGTCCCAGGCTATCAGCGACAAGAAAGGGACTCTAATTATCTTGAAGGAGGATAAAGTGGACGCCGAGGGCGACGAGCTGGGCGTTTTGAGTGAAAAAGAGGAGCCAGAAGTCCCCGGAGAGGCGGACGCTGAGAAGAATAAATTACTTTCCAGTTCCACAGAGAAAGAAACTATCGAAGAAGACGTTGCTGCCGTCATCGAAGCCCGAACGACAGTCGTCAAGACTCCGAGTTTGAAGATTGATGTAAAAGCCGATGACATCGCTCCGATTAAAGGCATTGACTCCACTAAAAAGGCCATGGCGTCGTGGATCTCCGAGGAGGCGATGACCTACGCGTCAGAGGTCCTCAGCGTGTCCACGAATGGAGTCGAAGAGATGAGGACTCCTGACGGTCTGCAGCACGAAGCAGAAATCTTCACCTTTGAAGAAGTCCAAGTTCAAACGTGCAGCCTCACTCAAAATTCAGTTTCCGAATCTTCCGCTACGTCCTTTGCCGTGGTACTGTATGAAAACTAAAAGCAACGACTCGGTATTGGCTGCCTCCCTCCATATCCCCTCCACCACCTGCAGCCTGCCCTCATTGCCTTCCCCTCCAGCAGCAGCAGCCAAACCAGTCTAACAAACGAGTGTAATCCAGCGCTGTGCATGGCTAACGGCACCTTAACCCCCGGCGTTTACTCTCACACCTGCTGAGCTGACGATTTTCTGTTGCAACCAACTGGCCGCTGCTTCTTTTTGATACCGTTTTGTGTTTGGTTTTTCTTTAGTTTGTTGACAGCTAAAACAGTCCTCCTTCCCTTAGCAGCTGGCTCCTTCAGCTGATAAGGGCGAAATGTTGTTGTTGGTTGTTTTTTTTACCATTTGGCTCAGCTGCACCATTCCTTCCTTCCTTTCTGTTTTTCAGTTTCCTGAAAGCGGTGACTTCATAGCCCTGGCTCAGTGCCACTACTGCAGCTTTTCCCCCTCCCACCTCATCCTCCAAAATCCCCTGCTGCCTCTTTAACTTGTCAGGGGGAGAAAAAAAAATGTATGGCTCTACCTGAAAAGAGATTTCATGTTGCTCAAAGAAAAAGTTTTCCAAAAGAGATTAGCTGAAATCAGCATTTTATAAAAGCAGATTTTCAGTTTGAAAAGTTGCGATTCGTTCGAATTGGCTTTAGTTTCAGCTTTATCGTGGTGCCCCATACATTCCATATTATCATTTACTTTACAGACTTTTTTTCATTTTTCCCACCCTCTCTCCCTTCCCTCTTTGTTTAGTGTTCTCTTTGTGACTTTTGACTGTCCTCTCTTTATTCTCTCTTTATCTCCGTCCGTCCATCCATCCTTCTGTCCCATCAGTCTACGCTGGGATGGGTTTCCTCCTCTCAAAAGGTGACCACTCCTCTCTGGTCTTCATAAATTACCTTTAAATATTTGTGCCTGTTTATATGTAGTGCTGTCAAGTTGAATATACTGAAATCTTCTAACCAACGAAACCATTTTCCTCTTATCAGGTTTGATGTGAAACTGCCCTATACCAGGTTTTGTTTTTGTCATCTTGATACAAAAGCATCATCTAATGGTACAATTGTCATCCACAGACATCAGCTGATCCAGAGCAGAAGGCTGCGATTGCCACGGAGACGGAGGCAGCGCCGGCCGAGTCAACAGGGCCAACGGTGAATATCCAGACCACAGAGGCTGCAAAGGCCGAACAAGTGCTCGCTACGTCAGAGCTTGCAGTTAGAACGGTGTCTGCAGAGGGAGAGTTGGGCTGTGTAACAATGTTACCCAAGGATAGTAGTGACAGTAGCTCAGCAGATTCACCGGCTGACTCAGTTAATTGTGAGAAATCTGTTATTGCTGGCTCTGCACCATCATCCTCAGAGCAACAGTGTGCGTCTGTGAAAGCAGAAGCGACGCCAGTAACAACAACGTTGGGGTTGGATGCAAGTCTCTCTGACAGCAGCGCCTTGCCAGAGTCGTCGGCGCTCAATTTAGAAGCAGAAAAAGGAAATAAGGAACCAATAGACGAGGAGGGAGAGGATGCAGGCGTTGAGGGGGAGTCGTCGGTGTCAGAAAATGAAAATATTGGTTTAACATTCACTGTAGCCCCGGCTTACATCAGAGATTGTGGAGAGGAAGAGAAGCTGTTATCAACGGAGGTGGAAGACAAAAAAGAGGAAGCAGCAGAGAGTTGTTTGGATGCTTTGGAAGATGAGTTGACAGATTTAAAATGGGCAAAGGAGAGAAAGCAGACAGAAGTAGGCAAGAGAGTCCAGTTCTCCCAGGAGGTGCAGTATTTCGAGGAAGAGGAGTTCCCCACAGAGTTGAAAGATGATATGGAGGAGGTGGATGAATGTTCACTGGCAGAAGATGAAGGACACAAGACAATTCCAGACATCCTGAAACCTTCGCCCTTTGAAAAAGAGAAATACTACTACGCACAGACGGACAGCTCCGAAGATGAACTGGAGAGGATGGAGGTGGACGAAGAGACGAACGCAGAGAAGACGTACGATGACGAAGAACTGAAATTGAAACTGGAAGAAGACAAAAAGACTTCAGAAGGGAGAGATGTGATGGAATCTGAGGGAGTTGCTAAAGAACTGGAGGAGGAGAAGGAAACAAGGGAAAACGACCAGATGTCCGGCCAGCACGAAGTGACTGGGACTGAACACCCTCCCACACAACACCCCCTCACCCCTTCATCTCCAGCCATGTCTCAGTTGGAGGTAACCCCCCCCGTGGCCCAAGCCTCAAGCCCTGTAACTTCACCTCCACCTTCCTTCTCCCGCTGACACAATCTGCCGCTAATAATCAAAGGGGCAAAACTCCACAGAACGCATGGACGTGCAACTCAACTTCCTGACTTAACCGTTTGTCACTGAGGCAGATCTGGGGTAACCTAAAAAATAATAATGTGGTGCACACTCGCTTGATCAGAACCTTGTGATTTGCACTTTCCAGTATCCTCTCCTTCACTGAATTCAGGTGGCTGTGATGCATGACTGCATGCCCATCGAGAGATTTCAGCCCCTACAATGAGTCTCTTTGGTTTTTATCCATTAGCATGCGGTATTTATGTGTCAATTTAATTTTATGTGCAACGTTGCGGTGCTATTTTTAAGAGCAGTTAACAGTGAACACCTGCAGCAATGTATTTCAGACATGACGTCTAATTTAACTGGAGCAGAAGGTTTTTGGTGCTGCTGTACTCTTTCTATATGCATATTTGTTTTATATATATATATATATATATATATATATATAAAAATATGTGTCTTTTGCCATCCAGAGTCTTGACAGCAGTGATGCTGGTACCAAAGAGATGCCTGTGGTCCACACAGAGACAAAAACCATCACCTATGAAGCTGCAGAGGTAAATATGAGCTAACTTTGATGTCACTACTTAATTTTAGGAGTTTGAATAAATAATTATTTCCTTTTGACCCTTGGGGGGGTTTGAAATGATCTGCAACCTCAACTCTGTCATCATCTTTTAAGCTGAGATATACACGCAGCAGATATACAGATCAGCATGAGCATTGATTTGCAGTCATTTGTGTCCACCCTCATGACTGTAAATCTGATGTTCCCTCACTTTTTTTAGCTGTGTTTTTATCTCCACCAACTCCTGAGGGAAATGTCATGCCTTTCATCCACTACGTTCACCAGCTTGTCTCTGTTGTTTGGTGATCAGGCAGGTAGTTTCCACTGCTCAGAGCTCTTTCGCTGGAAAGGGCTGCCTGCTGCAGCAGAAATTGGGCTGATGAGAGCAGTGAAACACGAAAGTTAAAATAAAAATAGTGAAGTGAAAGACTAAACCTCTGTAGGCCTGCGGTGACCTTGGTAATGACTTTTTTTTAAATTGATAGCTGCCCTGCTTTAGCCTGATTCAGCTCATTGTTTTGGTTTTACGGTTGTAAATAACCAAACGAGCTCTGATAAACGCACTGTACACGATCAAACTAGCTATTCAGATATTTACCCTCAGGAGATGGAATGAGAGTGAATGTTGGACTCCTCTCTCCCGTAGCCAAACAAAAAACCTCTCTGAACGTGTTTTTCCCGCATCACCAGGGTGAAACTAACGGTGACGCAGACCCCGGGGTGTTGCTGAGTGCTCAGACCATCACCTCGGAAACCACCAGCACTACAACAACCACACACATCACAAAGGTCAGCGTTCATCCGTCGTCCCTTTGGCCTTTTAGCACTCGAATCCTCAAACGTGCTTCAAGCGCCCGTGTGTCCGAGCCAAGACACAGCTGCAGAGTAGGAAGAGGAAGTTAACATATCTGACACATGCATCTTGCCTAAAATATTTGACAGTTGATTTTCTGTCAATCAAGTAATCAAATAATGTTTATTTTCACAGGCTATTCAAGCTATTTTATCAGCTCTATGTTTTATTACTTCCTGTTGCCTGATAAGCCGTTATTATTTCTATCATTTTAATGTTTGCTGGCGTATGTTTTCTGTGTATGAGCTGATGTTAGTGTCTTTCTGTTCTGTTGGTCAGACGGTGAAAGGAGGAGTATCGGAGACAAGAATCGAGAAGAGGATCGTCATCACGGGAGACTCAGACATCGACCACGATGAGGTTTTTAATTTTTCCTTCCGTTTTTCTTTTTCTTTTTTTTATCCACTATTATCATTATGTTTTCTTTGCCTTTAAAGTCGGTCGTTGAATTTGAACAATGACCGTGAATAAGTAAAATTCTCACCTTAGTGATTCTCCAGCACCTTAACTTGCCCTTGCAAAGCGCAGTACAGATATTCAGATTGGTTCAGCATGTGACATTTGAAACGAAACGGCATTAACTGGTGATGTGGCTTAACCGGAAGAATGGATACTGGAAATATGACAAAGTGTAACTAAAAATTGACTTCCCTGTTGGCACACTGACTCACAATACAAACTCCCGCTCCCTCCCGCCCCTCCCCGTTCTCTGTCTCCCCCTGGTGATCCCTTCTGGCACTGCACCCCCCATGTATAGGCTCTGGCTCAGGCCATAAAGGAGGCTAAAGAACAGCATCCTGACATGTCAGTGACCAAAGTAGTGGTTCATAAAGAAACAGAGATCACGCCAGAGGAGGGGGAGGACTGACCCAGGTAAGACAACGAGGCCCCAGTCCTAGTCCTGGTCCCCGGCGCTGTCCGGCGTAGTCTGGTGTAATCTAGTTGGACTGGGATTTTTTTTTTTCAAGCTGGTCTCCATTCTCAGGCATGCTGCTTTTCCCATTAGCACTTCTTGTCACCGGTACAGACAGCCCTGCTTCTGTAGCACTTACAGCTAATGCATCGTGCTGTTGTCATTCCAGCTCCACTCACTCTGCTGGGAAAAGGTCGGCCGGTGCGTGCGTGTACTCAGAGGATATTACAGTCTCAGCTCGCAAGGACACGAGGCTTAAAGCCCTGTACAGTAATGCTGCTGGCAGTCGCATGCGATCTCTCTTAATTTGGCTTCAACACTGCCCCCTGCTGGAAGGAAGCGCAACCCCCCCCCCCCCCCCCCCCCTTCTATTTTATGAGAGCTGCTGTAACACAGACCTCTCTCTCCTCTTGTAGACAAAATAAGAATCTAAATTGCAGACATGTGAAGGAAAGAAAATGTGGTGGAAAACTGGAGATCTTTTTTTTTTTTTTGTTCATCTGCCAAATACAGAAAAACAAGTTGTGTCGGCGCAGTTCCGCCTTCATGTCGTGCAATATTCTGTGAGACAACATCTCCATCCATTGTTGTGTCTACATTGTGTAGCCTCACAAAGGACAGCGAGTGGCAGCGACGAGCGATTAAATACCGGCTCGACCGGCTTCTGCATCTCTCACAGCGTCCGGTCTGCGCTGCAAACTGAATCTGATCTTATACACAGTTTATTCTTCTTTCAACTCATGAGCACTCATAGTTTAATTGGATTAGTCTTTTATTACCAATCCTGACAGTACAATGAGCTGAAACATAAAATGTGCATTTATGCCTGTTTTGTTTTGCATGAAAAACCAATGCTCATATACATGTAGCTTCAGGTTTTGACATGTACCATAGAAAGTGTTGTTTAATTAACATTTGAGATTAGATTAATGATTAATATCAGATTTTAAAAAACTTGTGTAACAATATTCTGCAAGTCGAAAGTCAACAAACTATCTTGTGGTTGACTTGAATAAAATGATGCAAAACAAATAATAGCCCTGCACCAAACAGCAGCTCATCTGTCGCAGTCTGAAGTGAAAGTATTCAAGCTGGGGGGTTATCACCAAAGTGTTTCTCTTATGTTTGGAACTATTTGTGATCTGCTGCTTCTCAGCTGCATTCTTCCCTTTTCTGTGTGGGGGGGAAGTAGGTCAGCGGTCCTCGTGGCAGCGATTCAAACCCATAAACTTCTCACACAAATGCAGCCATTTGTGTTCCGACATGTCCGCCGTCTGGGATTAATGTCGGGGCGTGGAGCTACGCAATGTGGAACCTTCTCATTTCACTGTCACCCCACAGCATGTCGTTTATATATCACCCCCCGCCACCTTTTCTCATAAGCATCATGTTTCCTTCTCTCTGTCTCCGGACTCCACTCATTGTCCAGTTTGTTCTGATTCATCCTTTGGCTCTAGAGCTTGTTATTTCATTAGCTGTCGACTGAAGCGATCCTAAGGTGACGGGTGTAGGATGAGCGAGCGTGCATGTGTGTACATGTGGGACGCACCAGATGGGAATGCTTGGCTTTGTTTCTGCAGCCTTTCCTCAGTCCTCTCTCTCTCTCTCTCTCTCTCTCTCTCTCTCTCTCTCTCTCTCTCTCTCTCTCTCTCTCTCTCTCTCTCTCTCTCTCTCTCTCTCTCTCTCTCTCTCTCTCTCTCTCTCTCTCTCTCTCTCTCTCTCTCTCTCTCTCTCTCTCTCTCTCTCTCTCTCTCTCTCTCTCTCTCTCTCTGTGCGTGCGTGCGTGCATTAGTGCGTGCGCACAGTCCTCTCTGTGCGTGCATTAGTGCGTGCATTAGTGCGTGCGTGCATTAGCGCGTGCGCACATCCTCTCTCTGTGTGTGCGTGCGTGCATTAGTGCGTGCGTGCGTGCGCACATCCTCTCTCTGTGTGTGCCTGCGTGCATTAGTGCGTGCGTGCATTAGTGCGTGCGTGCATTAGTGCGTGCGCACAGTCCTCTCTGTGTGTGCCTGCGTGCATCAGTGCGTGCGTGCATGCATGCGCACAGTCCTCTCTCTGTGTGAGTGCGTGACAGGGTGAGTGACAGAGTGAGTTGGTGTGTGCGTGCGAGTAGTTCTGTTAACTTAATACTAAATGTTTTCTCTGTGGTTTTTTGGACGCGTGTCTCTTTCCACTGTAGATACACACAGAATTGTGGCACCGAATCAGAAAGTCTCAGTTGCATTGTCGAGAGTCTTAAAGCAAAAATAAATTTAAAAAATTAAAAAACAACATCACAACTCTTCTCCAGTTTACCGTGCCTCATTCAACTTCATTCACCAAACATCACCTTCACTTCCTCAGCAAGTCAGAGGTTTTCTCTTGTTTCTTTTCATACAGTCCCTGGATCAGTCATGTACGAAGAAAATATATATAAATCACAATTAACAAAATGTCATTACACTTAATTTGAAATAAGTAACATAAATAAATACATCACGTATTCTGTAAGTACAATCCTTAATCAGTGACTTATATAATGCAATCAAAGCACTCATTATTCAGATTCATTTTTCATAACAGTAAATTCATATTCTTTCCACCAATTAATATTTATGAATAACCAACTGTATTTGACCTTAATATTAACATCCATAAACTAAATTTCTAGATTTCTGTGATTTGCGCTCAAATAAAATCAAGTAGACTGAAAAGAAAAGTTTAACCTTCTTAAATGACCTGATTTAGAAAAACAGACCCTCCCACTCTCCTTCTCTTTGATGAAGACGGTGTTTAAAGCGGGAGTCGTGTGCTGTGTTTCAAATCCAAAGTGGAATAAAATTCCAATTCAAAACCACATTGTGACGGAAAGATAAAGGTGGTTTTCAGTATTTGTCATTAACCGAGTCATTGATCGTCTTCACTCTTCACAGACTGTGAAATAGTTATGATTATTGATGAGGCCTGTAGCCAGAAAGTGCCCCAAGACGCCTGTGTGTATCTACATTGTGTATTTGTAGCCCAGTAGCCCCTCGCTGCATCTTTTCACGTGCGGGTGGGGGAAACTGCCATAAACTTTTACCGGTTTCATTTGCAGTCTGTGGCACTGAAGGTACAGATGGAATCAAATCTGCCGGACGTACTAACTGTTGTTTTGCTCTCGCTCTTCCAGGAGTAACACTGAGGGGCTGTTTTCTGTTCGACCTCCCGCAATCCAACATCCAGATCTCCTCCATATCACACCGGGACTCTTCAGAAGACCTCCTCATCCTCCGAATGCCGCTGCTCGCCGCTATATCGCAACCATCACCTGCGAAATAAACAAATGCATTTTGCATGAGAAAGGACGAAACGTTGCATTATCAAACAAACGGCAAGAATTAAAACAGGAAACCCGTACGATCTTTTAAAAAAAAAAAAAAAAAAGGTTCTCGATCCGTCTGCACGCCGAAATCCCTGTGTGTGTGTGTGTGTGTGCAGCGAGCAAAACCTTTTTGCTTTCACTGCCTTATGACTTTGATGCATTTTTATGATTCTTAAGAATAATTATTGTAGCAAAACCTTTTATTTATGAAATAAAGCCATCACTCCAGAAACTTTAAATCGCCATCGCTGTATATGTAGGAGAGCATACACTATTTAACCTTGCTATAGAAAGTGCCAACCTCATTTGCCAGCAAGCGTCGCCTCAACAACACCGATGATTTTTTTCCCCCGCGAGGTGCGTCACTGCAGCCCAGTACTGTACATATCAGAAGCTTTCCTAAGAAAATAGCAACTTATCTCTCTCTCTCTCTCTCTGTCGATTTCTGTCACGTCTACTTGAATTTTTTTCCTTTATGATCATTTCAGTATTTTTATTGTTTCTCATCAGCTGATTCCACCACTGAAGGTCTATTTTGGCGAACGCCAAGGAATCAAGATTTCTGTGGAAGAAATACGATTTTTATCATGTGCCTGTGCAGCCCGAGAATGTTTTCCAGGGTTTAGGTGAACGGCTGCAGCACGAGTCCCCGGGTTTGTGTGACCGTGAGGCAAAGGGCTCAGACTGCAGAGCTCTGCCCGAACCAAATGCAAAGCCAAAAGAGATCTGTCGACCCCCCCCCACCCCTGACCCACCCTCGACCTCATGGTCATGTCAGCTGTACACCTCCCTCTTCCGTTTCACTGTATCTGAATAACAACGTATCGTTCATGTGCAGCCATGTTTTCCCCTCCAAATGGTGAAATGAAAGTGGCAAATGCATTTCTTTCTTTTTTTTAAATTGGCTGCTTTCTTTTAAAATAATAAAAATGTGGATGACAGTACTCAAACTTGTGTCACCAGTGGATCTGTTGAGTGTTGATGTGCTAAAGGGCACTTCCTGTGAAAAATGCTGAGAGATCATTCAAATTATGTTGTTTTTTTCCAATTAATTGTTAGGAATAAGAAATAAAACACTTATTGTCCCAAAGATTCTATAGTTTTCATACAGTTATGGTATGTGACACTATGAACCCAGATTTAGGAAGGAGGAAGTAAGGTTAAATTAAATATTCTAAAATGATATTTTTCTAAATTTTCCCAATCGTTATTGAAAGGTTTGACTATAATCCTATCAACAAATGTTAAGCTATAGAGCAATAATAGAAAAAAACTAAAGTATCATTATATAATTGTTACGTGTGTGTGTATATTATAATTTTTTTTAATCTGAGTGGGTTTGATGTGTGAATTGCTGCTGATCTTTTATTCATTAAACCAAATGCTGTAAACACTTAATTGATGTGTTAATAGGAGCGAGGGCCCTCGGGCTGATGAACACGGGGTTTTTACTGCTGTGGGTGATTATGTTGAACGCACCGAGGCGTCTGAAGCCCCGCCCCGCTGGGTGTGTGCGTGTTTCCCACAGAGAGGCAGAAGGTGAGACGTCTCACTCCGCCTGTGTCGCTGGGTGCGGGAAAGCTCAGCCCGTGATGTGCATTAAATCTCAAGTGTGGCTTTATATAACTTTTTCCAAAAAAACGTTGCTTTTTGACTACTTGACTTAAATTGGTTTGGTTAATATTTAAAGAGGTAATTTGAAATACTTTGATTAAAATTAAACGAACAAAAGTAGGAGAAAAGGGCTGTCTTGGTTATGGCCTCCACAGTTTGTGCATTCATTTACTTAAGTATGGATTTAAGCTGCTAACGTGAAAGTTTTCTTAACAGTCTTAATATGATTAATAATATCTATAGAGTTTTAATAGTCATTGTAATCAAAGACTAGGTAAAAGTATAATGTGTTTTTATAATATTCATTGCATCCGTGTTCATGTGTTTTAGTGGTTTATGTGTTACACTGAAACACAAGGCTGCATAAACAGGTCGTCCATGTTTCTGAAACGGGTGGAGAGGCGAGAGGGAGTGGCTGTTTACCGCATAATGTTATGTGTATCAACACAACTGGACAATGAGGTGAATGTGATGTAGAACACAAACAAAAAACAATATTACATTCATCCATCGCACGTTTTAGCTACATTGATAATATTTATAAGTGCAATATAAAAAAACTAGTTAGGATAATTATAATAATAAGGTTTTCTTTGTGTTAACTCGACACAAATGCAAAATGGAAGCAAATCAATAAAAACCCAAATTAATTTTAAATTTGATTGAGCTCAAACCCGATTTTTTTCTGTGGGGCCTTCTATCTGGTATTACCCGCTTAATATCTATTTACCGAACCTTCATTTGAATGTGTATATATAGATTCATACAAACATTTTCTTAGTTACTCTGTTTTTAGCATCCATAGCCTGATGAAAAGGAATTTCGTTCCTACATCGAACCTGTCTGGTAAGGAGTTTTAAATGACAATGAAGGAATCTATCTGTCTTTCTATCTATCAGAGGTTCAACTTCATAAGATAGATAGATAGATATTTACATTATTTATCCCAAGCTGGGAAATTCCAGTGTAACAGCAGCACGTTTCACACAGCACACAAAATATATACACAAACAAATGTAAAAATATACGAATTGCCAAAATATAGAGAATAAGAATAATAAATATAAAGAATTTACATGAATATTAACAGTGGAAATAGTGCAGTAGTACAATCAGAGGAACATGGTAACATGAAGGTGCAAATGTGCAGGGATTTATGTTTTAATTTAGATTAAACAGAGTCCAGAGTCTATCTGTCAGACAGATGTACGGTGTTGCAAAGTCTTATAACAAATGATTAATTAATCAAATTATGCCGAAAGAAATGATGTGGAGGACACATGTTGCCTTTGGGGCCCTTGGTAATCCAAGCCTTGCAGAGGGGGCTGTGGAGCCTTATCGCCTACTTCCGTTACACTTTTTGTTTTCCACTCAGAGTGAGCCCTCGTCTCGAGCACAGACGATCTGGGCGCAGTACCCGCTCCGGGGCTGTAGGTGGCAGCAGAACAATGCGGCGCTTCCTGTGCGGAGCCCCCGAAGCAGTCACAACAAGAGGAGGAGGAAGAGGAAAAAAAAAAAAAAACGACCGACCGACAGCTCTGGATCGTCGTCGACTGCCTTGCGTGACAACACAAGGGGATCGCGTCCAGGCTTTTGGGGTAGGAACATTTTTTTTTCTTCAAATAATCATTTCCTCTTCTTTTGCTCCACCGACGGCGCGGAAAAGAGGACAAACAAAAAAAGAAAAAGAAAAAAAAAACCCGCCGCTAGCGCGGCGCGTTGCCCCGCTAGTTTTTTTCTCGAGCTGCCGTGAAGGCACCAGGAACATGCCAATGGAGGCTCGCCTCGACCAAAATGGCTGGGCGCAGTGAAATGTGAAATATCCCCGCTAAGGTTGTTATCTCCCCGCGGCCCGCGCCCCGCGCCCCGCGCCGCTCGACCTCGCTCCGCGCGGGCTCAGAGGAGTGCGTGTGGTTTCGTCCGCTGTATATTTTATTATTGACATTTCCGCGGCTTTCGACTCCGTCGGGCCTGTTGACGGCTCTTCTTCTTCTTCTTCTTCTTCTTCTTCTTCTTCGCAGTGGCCGAGTTACTTTTGGTGCACTTTGAACAGTCTGAGGTGGCGAAAGAGACACACAGTGTTGAAGGCGATGGATATTTGTTGCAAGTTACTCGGGTGATTGTTGCGCGGACGTGTGCGGATCACACTCTCGTGTGTGTAATCACGAGAGGCGTGCGAGCGAGGCTCCTCCCACTTTACGTGCAGCTGATCTACATTTTCGATTTTTTGCTTTAGTCGTGGAAATCAAAATATTTGACTGTTGTTTGTTTTTGTTCTTTTTCCCCCTCCTCCTCTTATGCAGGTTCCTCCTTCATGACCGGCACTATGTCTGATTTACTGAGATACATCGACTATGACCACAAAGCCACCTTTCTGAAGATGCTCAACCAGCAGAGGATGGAGGGCGAGCACTGCGACGTGGTGGTGGTGGTGGAGAACATCGAGTTCCGGGCGCACCGCTGCGTGCTGGCCGCCTGCAGCAACTACTTCAAGAAGCTGTTCAAGAAGCAGAGCGACGAGGACAACTCCATCGTGGAGCTGGACTTCATCCGCTCCGACATCTTCGAGGAGGTGCTCAACTACATGTACACGGCGCGGCTCGCCGTGCGGAAGAAGGACATCAACATGATGATGTCGTCGGGCCAGATCCTGGGCATCAACTTCCTGGACAACCTGTGCACCCAGAAGCGGGAGCTGACCAACATGAAGACGCGGGAGAACCAGGCCCCTGGTGACCACGGCATGCGGGCCCAGGACGCCATCCTGAAGGAGCTCGCCATGGAGGAGGTGAGGAAGAACAGCTTCTACGACCAGGGCATGGACGGCATGGGGCCGGGCGGCTCGCACGTGTCGCAGCCGCACAACTACAACGCCAACATCACCAACAACAAAGACCCTCACAGCCACGGCTGGGGCTCCTCCTCCTCCAGCGACATGAAGCTGGAGTACCTGCTGTACGGCCACCGCGACCACGGCTCCTGCCAGACGGCGGGCACGAAGCCCCTGGACCACAACGCCAAGAAGGAGCGGCTGCTCACGGCCAACCGGCCCTACGCGTGCGAGCACTGCCCCAAGGCGTTCACCACCGCCGCGCACCTCAAGGAGCACCTGAAGATCCACTCGGGCTTCAAGCCGCACCGCTGCGTGGTCTGCGGCAAGGCCTTCATCCGGGGGCCCGACCTGAAGAGGCACGAGCGGGTTCACAGCAACGAGCGGCCCTTCGCCTGTCAAATGTGCGAAAAGGCCTTCAAGCACAAGTCCCACCTGAAGGACCACGAGCGGCAGCACCGGGGCGAGCGGCCGTTCAACTGCGGCTCGTGCGACAAAGCCTTCATCAAGGCGTCGGATCTGAAGCGCCACTGGAACACCATGCACAGCGGGAACCCCCGCAGACAGATGTCCCTGTCCCCCGCCGCATCCCAGCACGGCCCCGCAGAGGCCACCGACCAGAGAGACTGGAAAATGGAGACCGGGCCACATTCGCACAACTCTGGGGACTGTTGAGCCTGCAAACACACACACACACACACACACACACTGACACCCACACACACACATACATACAAACATACATAAAACATGTAAACACACAACCACCACCCTGTGACGGGCCGACGGCCCGATCACGCGGACAGTGATCGGAGTGAGTAAACGAGACGAGATCATAGCATGTTCATAAGACTGTGGGGGCTGTATTATTATTATTATTATTATTATTCCGATAAAAAGTTATGTCCAAAACAATGTTTTTTCTTTCCACCTGTAAAACTCATGTAAATGTTTTAGTTCACTCTACGATACATATATTTTTCACAAAAAAGCATCATTGCTATCTAGACTTCGGGGTGTCCTCCATAACATTATTCTCTTTTACTTTTATGGGATATGTAACATTTAAATGTTTGTTTAACCTTTACTGGATTTTTATGGAGATAAAAAAAGAGAGAGACGCGGCAGAGTGTTGGGGCGGGGGAGGGACGAGGGGCGGGGGAGAAAAAGATAAAGATGTTTCTGCATAACATTTGTTGCATTAAGTATATTCATGTGGATGTTTTTAATGGATGTGTTTAGTTGTATTGATTGATATTTACACTGTAAAGAGTAAGAGTCACCATTTTGCATTTCGACGCAGATGATACCAAAGTCTTGGGCCTTTTGCCGGATTGTCTCCCTGACGACGGTCCTGCCCAAGCAACCGGCCAACTAGATTTTACTGTTATACAGTATAACTGTCATCCAGCTATCATCAGTTTATGATAGATGTCTGTATATACTGTAGCTTAGTTTGTTGCACAATTAGAGTACACAATAATGAATTATGCACATATAACGTTGTCCTACTCCTACACTTTGACAATAAACACCATTTGCTGTGTTTTATCGCTTTCTGCAAAGTTTGGTTTTTGTGACGTACAGAGTTTGTGTCCTGCAATGTTTTTGTTTTTTTTACTCCAACTCAAATCTTAAACATTTCTCTATAACAGAAAGAAATTTACTTCCAAAAGATTGTGTTTTTTGTGGAGGTTATTCGCGAAATGCTGTGTCAGTAACTTCTGCAAGTTTCCAAATGAGACGTTCATGTGTACATATGGTTTATTACAGTCGCCCTCGACCTCGATTTTAATTCAGAATGACCTACGTGTGACGTTTGTGTCCAGTTGAGTAAAAATCATAAGAATTCCAGGTTCAGATTCGTGTAAGGAAGAAAACCATGAGGGAGTTTTACTTCCACTTGAAACACGCAATGAAAGTGAACCTGCTCCTGGTGTTGATAATAATGACGTGTTCGCGGTCGACAAGGTCGGAGGGGAGCGACAGGTGTGCGGGGAAAACACACGGACTCACACGAACAAATGTGAACGTGTTTATAGTGAAATCCAGCGTCGTACAACGATATATTAACTTGCGATGCAGCTAATAACTATTTTCATGGAATGATTAATCTGCCAGTTTTTTCCCTGATTGATCTTTTGGTCAGAAAAAGTCTGTTCCACTTTCCCAAGGTGAAATCTTCAGAAACGCTGTTTTGTGCAAACAAACTGTCCGAACCCTTCAGACTTTCAGGCCATCGGCACAAAAGGACAAAGCAAAATGGAAAATCCTCACATTTGAGAAACAAACTCAATATTTATAATTCCCCCCCCCCCCCTTCCCAAAAAAATGATTGACCTTCAAAATCGTTCCAGACTCCTTTTTATATCGACAGACTATTTGATAAATCGATGAATAATAAAGGGCTGAAACGATGAGTGGACTTTGAGTTTCATCTTTACTCCTAATAATGAAACTTGAAGTTGAAGCTCTCCTCCAACCAGAGATGAAGCAGCGTCCTCGGCCTTCGGTTTGTTTATAGGCCCATGCCTTCTGCAAACAGTCGCAACTGCCGCCCATCCCCCTCCCCCCTCCCTCCCTCTCTACCCAGTCCCACTGTCCACCGCACAGGTTCCTTCAGCTCCCGTCATTTTTACTCTTACACACGAAACTGACCTCTCGCTGACCCCCGAGGGGCAAACAGACACACTTTGCACACGGCAACATGGCTGTGCCTCCTCATCCAGTGAGAAAAGTTTCCTGCACCTCTCATCCCCCCCCCCCCTCTGTCTCTCTCCCTCTCTCTCTCATACTCTGCATGCAACACTAGATGGTGCCCTGCTCATAGCAACTGACCTGTTGCTGCCCAAGTCTGACCCTGCTCGGTGCAGCAGGACTGTCCAGAAGGTAGCAGTGATGACACACACACACACACACACACACACACACACACACACACACTGGTGGTAGAGGAGGAGCAGTGGGAATAGATGTTACTGGTGTGTGTGTGTTGTATCAGTGGTGGGCGAGCACATGTGGTGGTATAGTGTTTAAATGTATGCGCCCTCACACCTCAGTGCTTTACACACATCAGACTCCGCCGGTTGGACGGAGGCCAGTGTCGTATCAGTGGTGCAACCGTTTGCCGTCCGTCTTGTTTTTGCGACCACAAATGCTCTTGTGTCTGTTGGAGACGTGTTTTGACCACCACACGGTGGTCTAGAGGTGGGAGGACATCCCCCCCCCCGGGCCCGTGTACTGTACCTCTGATTGATCTATTCTCAACCGTGGAAAGATCTTTTTTTTAAAAATAGGTTTGATCTCCTGTAAGTGCTGGGGAAAACTGACGTCAGTGTCTTAATGTTAAAAGGCCTTAATGTCCCTCTGATGTCAGGAGATGCCTGAGATCTGTATTCTGCATTTCCTGGCTCCAATGTACAGTGTAAGTGTGTGAGTGAATGTATATTGAAGCCAGTGAATGGGTTTGGATCACATTGTTGTACTGACTGGGACTGTGTGTGTGTGTGTGTGTGTGTGTGTGTGTGTGTGTGTGTGTGTACGCCTTCATGTCGTGACTGCCTGTGTGTGCGTGTGTTTGTGAAGAGGGTTTCAAATGCGATGTTTGCGTGCGTGTGCTTGTGTGCCATGGGATTTGAGTGAAGAGGGCTTATTGTGCGTGCGTGTGTGTCCAAGCATGTGCCTGAGTGCATTTATATGTGTGTGTGCATGCATGTGTGCGTGTGTATGCATGTGTAATGACCGTGGTGGAGGCGGGGGGAGGAGAGTGGAGAGGGTGCACTCATGCATGTGCGTGTGTGCGTGCATCGGAGTGTTTATATGTTTGTGTGCATATAGAAACTATATGCATCTATAATGAGTTCTGCGTTTGCACACGCACGCACATCCGTGTGTGTGCGTGCGAGTGGCAGGCGGGCGAGCGAGTGTGCATCCATGCATCTGTCCTCTCTGCGTGTACTCATCCGTGCCTGTGCGTGTGGATTGTGCATCAGTATGGAGGAGGGTGTGTGTGTGTGTGTGTGTCAGTCCTTATTTGTGTTTATGTATGCATGAGCTTGGACGCATGCATGTGAATGCAAATGCACACATCATCGCTGTTTAGTGGGTTGACGTGCAAGTAGGCTGAATTCTTTAGTGCAGGTAGTCACATGAGTGACTTTGTGCATTTGAAACCGTGTGTGTGTGTGTGTGTGTGCGTGTATGTGTTTGTGTGACTGAGTCTGAGTGTGAGAGAGAAAGGGGGGGACAAAGCTTAGTATCCTGGGGGCTGTGCATCCAAATTCATGGCTGCATAAGTTTATATGGCTATGAGTGTGTGTGTATATTC
The DNA here is from genome assembly GCF_022379125.1 of Scophthalmus maximus. Taxonomy (NCBI): domain Eukaryota; kingdom Metazoa; phylum Chordata; class Actinopteri; order Pleuronectiformes; family Scophthalmidae; genus Scophthalmus; species Scophthalmus maximus. Next base: position 23,066,440 of record NC_061519.1, read on the forward strand.
CTACCAATACTCTTCAGCTTTGCTTTATGTGTGTGTGTGTGTGTGTGTGTGTGTGTGTGTGTGTGGGCGGGCGTTTGTGTATGAGTGAGTGTATATATGTGTGTGTGTGTGTGTGTGTGTGTACAGTGCACACCCGGTTTCCATTACCCTCGGCCGGTGTGGTTCCCTCAGCCAGACCACAAACCTCCTGTCTCCACTCTGGCTCCACCCAGCGCTGCCACAGGCTTCCCAGAAAAGAACAGCGTCTAATTAAAAAAACTGTAATTACATTCATCTCATCTCTCTCTCTCTCTCTCTCCCTCTCTCTCTCTCTCTCTCCCCCTAACGCACACTCGGGGAGAATAAAACAACTGTATACAAACAATTCCATGTGATAAATGGGCATGAAAGGCAAAGCCAGCAGTTCTTCTTTTCTTTTTTTCCCCCTTTCTCCCCCCCCCCCCTCGAGCCCAATGGCTTTTAATCAGAGTTGTTGACATTCACGAGCCATATACTTCTCCTGTGATGTCGTCGTCCTCCACCCGAGCGCCATCTGGAACGTCTTGGGCTCTTCAGGACCCCTCGATCACGGTGTCTCTCTGTCTTCCCCTGGCTTTTTTAAAATTCTTTTATGTCCTGGTTCTGATCTCCGAGGCGTCTTGAATCTAACGAAAAAACATTAAATGAAACAAATCATGGTGATATCTATAGAGACGCATTGTGGGGCGACAGGGCCCCCTCGGGCACAGACGTGTACGAGTCTCCAAAGGGCGGAGAGACACGAGACGACTGCGAACGACGCGGCTTTAAATGTCAAACATTCTTTTGCGTCTCTGTCGTCGTTTCTGCCTCTTTTTTGCGGTTGTTTCGCGGCGTCGCCGCAGTTCTGGGGACTTTCTTCTGGCGCGTTGTTCGTTGCTTGCAGTGCGTTCACATTTCCTCATGTGTCTTTTTGTAGTACTCACGTGCCCCTTTTCGTAGCTTTGCATCTCTTTGAGGACATGTCGCGCCTCTGTGGACGATCTGGGCGTCTTTCGTTGTAATTGTGTGTCTTCGTATTTGTTCTTGGCCTCTTAATCATCGATTTGTGTCCATTTTTGTAGCCTTGTGTCTCTTTGCGCTTGTTTTTTGTCTTTCTATGGTTGTGTTATTGTCTGTTTGTAGATGTTTTAGTGTGCGTCTTTTGAAGGCCACTTTTTGTCTCATTTTCGGCCTTTTTGTTATAATACTATGTTCTTTGTGTCTGTTTTTGTTCTAGGTCTCGTTCGACGGTCGTGCCTGTTGTAGTTTTGTGTCTCTCCGTGACCCACCCACTCACTGATCCATGAGTATATTCCCAGTTACTGTATAAACACACACCCAGGCGATTACGCTGATTTGCGAGGCAGCACTTAAGGCATGACACAACTGTAAAAATAAAAATAACGGGAGCGATTAACGGCTCGTCTCCCGGGCGAATGTCACACCGATGCTCGGAGGATCCCTGAGGAATGTCCCCGAGGGAGCTTCACTCGTCACCTCCAACACAGGAGCGCCTATATCTGACCTTCCTCCTCCTCCTCCTCCTCCATCAGACCGCAGAGAGGCAGGTCTATGAACCGTCCGCAGACAAGGTGCGTCTTTGTTGCGGCCTGCGCGGCTCTGACCTGCACAGTCAGACCCGTGGACGTGTGGGTTATCAGGACATCTCCGCAGGTCGAGGGGGCCCGGGGCCCGGGGCCCGGGGCCCGGATCGCTGCCATCTGCCCGCGGGAGCCTTTTATATAATCCAGGCCGGACCAGGTTGTTCCAGCTGAGAGATTAGCATCATGTCACTCCTCAGTGGGGAGTCCAGGCCTGCCCGCTCGCTGTCTCCCCCTCTTCTCCATCCCCTCTCCCCTTGTCTCCTTCGCCTTATCTGCTTCTTATCTCCCTACGTTTCCCACCTGCATCACCGTCCTCTCTCCTTTCCCCCTCCATCCGTCTCTCCTCATCTATGTCTCTCTCCCTGCCCTCCTGCCCTCTCCTCCCTTTGCTCAGTCCTCCTCCTGTGTGTCCTCTCCATCCTCCCGTTTCCTCCTTCATGTCATCCCCTGCCTTCTTTCTCCCCCACTCCCTTGTTCTTTCCTTTCCTGCCCTGTCTTTGTTTTTCTCCCTTACTTTCCTCTCCTCTCCACCTTTCCTTTCCACCTCCTCTGACCTCTCTCCTTTGCCTTCTCCCTGTCTTTCCACACTTTTCTCCTCTTATCCCTCACATCACCTCTTTTTCCAACCCCACAGTTTTCCTTCCACCTCCTCTCCCCTCCGCTCTGCCCTCTCCTCACCCTCTCTCCTCTCCTCCTCACCCTCCAGCCGAGATAACAACTGAGGGCTGTCTTTGGTCAAACACAGCGCATGCTGTTCTCCCCCTTTCCTCCCACCTTCCTCCTCCTCCTCCTCCTCCTCCTCCTCCTCGGCCGTTATCAGTCCCGTCCAGGGAGGTCTCAGTCTAATGAAATTCCCCTGCTGATCACAGTGACGGATCTAAAAGGCGGCGTTTGTTGGGGCGAACACATCTGGCCACTAGCTGAGGGCATGAAAAAAGAAAAAAAGCAGCTGTAATCAGATTATTAAAAAAATGTAACCTGTAATCTGTCCCCAATCTGGAATCTGTTACTCAGACGAAAACATTTAGCAGATTCAAAGACACACTTGTGGACTCGGAGGTCATGTCCTCTGTGTTTTCTTTTCCTCTTTAGGTTTTGTCATCTCTGGAATTTCAACACCTAAAAAAAAAACATTATACACAAGGATGATTCCAAAACTTTTATGTTTTGTAAAACATTTGACCACTTTCAAGTTGTCAAGATGAAAAATTCACTGTTTCCCATCCAGAATTTTATTCCTGGTACTGATGGGAAAGTTTTGAAATGACTTCCATATTTACTTATGTACAGTATAACTGGAAGCTGAACATATATATATATATATATATATATATATATATATATATATATATATATATATATATATATATATTTTAAAATGTTTAGTGCTTTAAGATAAAGAGGTACCACATGGTTAGGGGTCTACTGCGAGAGGTAATTAAGTTTGTGCAAGTTTGTGCAAAATGAATGCATAAATTACAGCAGACATTTGTTTTTTAAAGTAATATTTTGTTCATATTTTGTTGACATTTGTGTTCAATGAGATAAAAAAGAGAAAGTAGGCCACCTGCCTGTGTGTTTCCTAACTACACCCTTGTGCATGAACACAGCAGATCTTGATCAGACTCTGTATTCCTCTCTTAAAATAGTGTTGCAACCCCTACTATTATATCATTTCATGTTTGACAATCCGCCAAAATCCGCTAAAATTTGCATATCTGCACTTTTGCATATTTTTTAAATTTTTATTTGAAACCATCCGATCAACGTCCTGTTTGACCTTAACATCGTACTCTCGTTCGTCCGAGTTCCTGTTTGAGCACGTTCCTCAGAGGAGGAACACGCCTCAGGAGAGAAAGGTACCACGAATTACTCCTCATAGCTTTTCTTTTTAACATTCTGTCAAAGGTATTTTAAATCAACCCGGGACAGAGTCGGTGCTGAATCCCCGGTGGACCATTTGACCCCGACACGCACAAACACAGCGATCTCAAACAGTGAAGGCCCCCGTGACCTCACGCTGTAGTCTGCTGTGAGACATGTGAGCAGACAACCCTGATTTACTTGCATGACATGAGAAATTATACAAACAGCATTTTGCCCTAAAAGCTTCTCTGGAAAAGTCCGATCCATTCCCAGCTTTGTAATTACTACCAGACAACGCCACGGGTGAAGACGGCCCCTTTTTCCACCTGCCGGAGGTTGACCCCCGCGCGACGTGTTGCTTTTCGTGGGTGGTTCACTGCAGGGGAACCGGCTCCCACTCTGATGCTCGCATGTCGACCCGGACAAACCCTCCGCGATATATTATCACAAAGGTCTGTGAGAGCCGGGTCGGGGGGGAAGCAAACACCTCGCTCAGCCGAACGTGAAGTGAAATCTCGGAGAACAAAAGCCGCGTTAAAACATCTCCGCATGGGAGTTGGCCCTTTGCTCGGCGGGGGTTGAAATCTCAAATGACCAGCGGTTGTTTCTTCAGTCTGAGCTTTTGTAATTTGATGTTGTTTGTTTTTTTTTTAATCTGAGGACATAAACTGTCGATAAACTCAAACGGTTAAAGGCGTCGCCTCGATATGTTTTCTTTTTCCACTCGGCCTCCTGTCGTGTCGTGTCGTGTCTGCGTCTGAGCGCGGGGGGAAACTTTGATGTCGGTCTGGGTTCATGCGAGGGGGGGGGGGGGGGGTCCTGTCTGCCAGACACTCGGACCACGCGACCTTCACCCACAGGGTCGAGGACGGAGGGAGGCCCTGACAATATTGACTCATCAAGAGACTTGAGATATGAAAGCGTCTCGTTTTCTTCTGACGTAGAATTTTTCTTTTCTTTCGACAGAACAGGACAGAATCGGAATTCAACAGCAACATCGTGCGACGACAACTAACAAAGGGGACGCGACATGTTCGTCAGTGAGCCTCGTAGGCACATCTTGTTGCCTTCAGATAGACACACGACGCCATGATGGACGGCATTGATCTTCTTATCTGACTCTGCAGCTCAGCTTAAAATACGCAAGTTCAAAGAAAAACTCCAGTTCCAGTTTGGACATTCGGTATCGCTGATCAGCATTAGACAATAGCGGTTTGATTTCGAGGTCTGGAGTCCGTCTGTCTGCTTGGTCTTTCAAAGAAAAGTTTAAAAAAAAAAACAGTCTTTCCTTGTTCCTTATTTGTTTGGAAGGAAAAGGTTGAAGAGTCAAAGAACAGAACATGATCTAAAGACCGTTCACAGTCAGTCAGAGGACGGAGACGGCTTCACCTCACTTCATAGTCAGTTCAAAGGAAACAAGTTAACGCGTACACATATGAATGTTTTCTGCAAAATATGCACGCTAACTTTAAAATACCAGACAACACAATTGGCCTAATTCTTTCAAATTAACATTTCAAAGTCGCACTCACTTTTTGAATCTGTTTTTCTGTCTTATTAAACTTCATAAGCCTCCGTATCAAAGATGAAAAACTGACTCCTAATAACCAGTCAAAACTGAAACCGTTGACGGTTTTCGTCTTTTGGCAAAAGAGCTGAAAACTGCCGACAAAACAGCTGACACATTAACATCCCAATATGACCAGCTGACCCAGAGCAAGTCGTGTTTCTGGCCAAAAGATGACAATATTAATGCTTCCTTTAGCTCTGGGGTTGTTGCTATTAACCTCCACCAACTCCTAAAAGAAATATCAGGCTCACTGGCCTCTTAATGCTCCACTATGTTCTCCAGATAGTTGCTAATGTTGCTATGAGCCTGCAGCTAAAATAAAAAATAGAGCTCTGCAACGCTGAGAGGAAACCGTAGAATGAGGAATTCTTCGCGGCTCGATTAACATGATGATTTTGTACTCTGAGAATTCATCTGCCGCTTGACGTAGATCAGATGACTTTGTTCTCCGAATTTTTGGAAAACCTCCGCTTGTTCTGCAGACCAACCAGGAGTTTAAACACTTTTGTCTCGCTTTGTCCAATCTGCATTGGAAACATTTAACCTTCACGGGAAATAAAGTCCCAGTGTGACGAGCGATCGGCGGGAAGGTGACCACCAAAAAAAAAAAAATCACCGCAGCAGAGAACCGCTCCGCGCCACGGATGTCACTAAAATCCGGGGAGGAGATCATCACTTCCAACTTCGTCCCGCGGCGCAGGCTGCCTTTCGACCCCTCGCACATGACTCGCGTCGGTCCAGAGCCGGCGTTATCGCCAGCTGCAGCCCTCCGCGGTCTGCTCTGATCCCGGCGAACAGCGGGGGGCCTTGTCCTGGAAAAAAAAACCCACGCCACAAGTGGTCATCAGCACCGCAGCCAAAGGCTCTGAACTCTCTCTGTGGCGTCGTGTCACGTGGCGGCTCAGCGGCGTCGGTCAAGCGGCTATTCAATCAGATCCAACGCTGCGGCTGATGTTCTCTTTGGGCAAACCTCTCCATGGCCCACTGACTGAGGGACAAAGAGTGGAAAGATACGAGCGGCCCGCACTTGATGGGCGCACGTTCTTCCCGAGAAACAATCCGAGTTCACCTGCCTCGAGCAGGACCTTACATTTCTTTACACTCGAAGGCTCGGGTGATGTCTTTGCCGTATCCCCACATTCTAAGATTTCAAGCCAAGGCTTAGCAATGGAAGGGGGCTCCAGTCGAAGAAAGGAAAAAAAAAACGAAAGCACTGTTTTTACATTTGGGTGTGGGACCGAGGGGCTGAGTGGCCGGGTCACATTGCTCGAGTGCCTAAAAATCCAACCTGCTGCCATAAACACCTCGCAGGAAAGACGGTTGGCCGGCCGCTTTCGGAGGCACTTCAATGCCGTCCGGCCCAGCAGTTGCCGTTTCGGGGGGGGGGGGGGGGGGGGGGGGGGGGGGGGGGGTCGGACACGCCGTGCTGGCAACAGGTGGAACGACGATGACAATGCCTTGACAGAATTCCAAAAAGAGAGAGAGAGAGCGAGGGAGGGGGTCGCCTTGCGCTCAAGAGGGGTGACCTATTTTTCTACAAACCTACGAGACACTAAAGTTAGAGATAATTCGGAGGGCACGGGGACATAAGCTTGACTTATGCTGGACCGCGAGCCGGCTCATGGGAGAGCAGCGTGTGAATGTAAACAGGATATAGCACTGACTCTAATTCTATACACACACTCACTTAGCAGATGCCTTCTCCCTCCAGTGTACACACACCTATGACACGGCCCCGTCGGCTCTCAGGGCAGGGCGTCCCGAAGGGGTTAAGGAAACATTGATTGAATGGCCAGCCCTGTAAATAATTCACCACCTTGATAAAGTCGACGCGAGTTGTCAAGTGCCCGGGGAAAAGCTGGAGGCGAGCGGCGAAAAGAGAGTGGATAAACTTTGAATGTGCACTTCCTGCTCGCCCGTCCAACGGCGCCCTCCACGCAGACACGAAGACACACACTCACATTAGTCAAAACCGTGTGCATAGGTGTCGGGCAACAAGTCTAACATCCGAGACGCTTTAAACATTAACACATGATCTCAAGTGTTTCCTCCATGCATCGTGTCATGGACACAAAATGGATGACGAAGGCGGCGGATAGGGATGTGATTTATTGAGGAATCCTCAATGACTCTCCGCGGTTCAGACGCTCAGAGGTTTAACAGTTTTGCTCGAGGTAAGGTAAAGGGACGCGGCTCTACAAATATGAGAGGGATTAATCTCTTTTAATTTGTCACATACAAATTCCTGTCACAATGGACGGCTGTTGGCTAGTTAATGATTACGTGTCTCTCTGCTTTTTACTCAGTGTTTAACGGTCCCATAATATAGAAAGACAGATTTTCATGTTTTGTTTCGATGACGCAGATCTGGTTGTTGGGGTATCAGTGTCAATTCTGCCTCTCCCTTGTTACCTTGTGTCATATTCTAGTCAGTTTCTTGTTGAACCGTCAAAGATAATTTAGGTACGGTTCCGTTAAGGTTCTCTACATTTTTGTGACCTTTAGCGAATGTTCTACGAGCCAATTTTTCAAACATCATGTTATGCCAAAAGGAAATGTTCCAAGAAGGTTAAGAACACTTTCCCGAATTATCTTCAGGTAACATATGCTGCAGAGAGGTCCAGCGTAACTTTTTTGCCGGGCAGTACGACCTTAGCTACAGTGCTAATGGTGCTAGCACTGTGTTTCAATGACTCAAACTGTGTTTTTGTAACAAAGATTTGCCTCTCCCTCGTTACCTCGTGTTATATTCTAGAACTTTCTCTAAAGGCTTTTTGTGGAACCTTCCCAAGTCATTCCGGGAATGGTCCATGGAGGTTCTCTAAAGGTCACCTTTTTGCGACCCTTCGGCAAAGGTTATTTTTAAAACCCCATGTTTTACAAATAGGAAGTGTTCACAGAACGTTGAGAATACTTTCCTCAATTAACTTCAGGGAACCTTTGCTGCGAGGGTCCAGTGAATGTTTGATGGCCGACCTTGGCTACAGTGCTAATGTTGCTAGCACTATGTTTTAATGACCGAATCTGTTTTTTTGTGACCAACCACATAGTTGAACCTGCGTGCAGATATTACATCAACCAAAGCTCTTTTGTGCGGTCTTGCACATGAGGCTAGATTGTCATTGACAGCTACTGGCTGCGCCTGACGCCAGATACACTATAATGTCCCGCTAAGTAAAAAAGCTGGTTTCTGCAATAACCTGAGGACATCACCATCAGAGTCCTTTAAAGAGAATTAGTTCACAACCATTTTACAAAATAAAGTCATATTTGGGGCTTTGAAAGGCGAACGCTCACTCCAATCTGCGTCTGTGGGTTTCGCTGCTGCACATTGAGGCGGTCGAACACTAATGAGAAGCATTCCTGCCTGAGAAAGAGCAAAAGAAGGCCGGTCTGCAAGTCCTTTAATTTTCAAGATTTGTACCTTTGATTTTGGCTTTCCCCCCTAATCACCCCATTCCAACAACGCCAGGTTTGCCTGCGTGTGTGTGTGTGTTCGTGTGTGTGTGTGTGTGTGTGTGTGTGTTCGTGTGTGAGGGTGTGTGTGTGTGTGTCTGTGTGTGTGTGTGTGGGGGGGGGGGATTCACACATGTGGTTTCGAGTAGCCTTCAAGGGCAGGCCACATGTTGCCGGAGTTGCTATCTGCTTGGCAAAGGTGGTGCTGAGGATGAAATGTGATAGGCGATGTTTTTCTGAGGAATGCAGACAGTTTCGGGTCGGGGACGTGTCATTAGTCTGAAAATACCGAGGAAATCTGATGTTGCCGCGACTGATGTCAGTGACGTCTGGCTCCTGTGTGTCGTGACGTGTGATCGCAGGCCGGTCGATCCGCGGCAGATCAGGAAGAAAATAACAAATCACAAGAATTTACCTACGAGCAACTGTCCCAAGGGCGAATCTGCCGTTGTATCAATCTGTTATGACACTAACATTTCATCGGTCACTGGTTCTGCGATGAGCTGCTCAGGGAAAGTTTTGTGTCAGGACGGATCTCATCGCTCTTTGACACCGATCCAGATGTCGACCCAGTGTGGAAAACCAAAAAGATTGTTTTTGCGGCCTGGCTTCATGCAAACTTATGACTGCATATCGGCGGTGTTTATCAAGATTAAGTAACTGAGGCCTTTCAAACGTGGACATGTTGAGGACAATTGAGACGTGTGTGAAAAGGAGGTTTTACATGTTTGTTTTTTTTACAGCAGATAAATCAGAAAAAGCCTCATGATTTTTAATCAATATTTCTCTATTAGCCTTATCCAGTGCAGGGTGGGGAGGAGCGGTGTAGTGTGGGAGAAAATGATGAGTTGATATTATGTGATATTTGCATCTTGGTATGCTGCTGACTCTTAATTAATACGACTTCAGGTTGAAATTAAAATAATCATTTTGCTTATGTTCAGAAATTAGCTACAGGACATGCTAAAGGCTGCAAAAAAGAAATGAACAATAAGTCACTCTAAGTATTTATTGACGACCCTTAGCTTTGATTTTCAGCTTAAAAAATGAAGAAGTTCTTCTAAATTACGAAGTGTACTACTCCTCGGAGGTCATGACATTAGCTTGACAAGTCTCATAAAGTCTCAGACTTTTTGGCGGGAACATCAGCCTCCACAACCTCCAGATGACCGCCTGTCTCTCCACGTGGCCTCGTCAACAGAGAGCTTCTCCGTCCAAACACGGCGCAGTAATAATTCCGACAGCGTTTGGGTTCCCGCTCGGCGCTGCTCGCGCGGCGAAGAAGCCAGCGGGCCGAGGCTCCTGCTCCTGCTCCTGCGGGTCAGAAGCCCTCAGAGCTGCGGAACAGATGCACACGATTAACTCGGGCTACTTTCGGATTAGTGGCCTTTTGAAGTTCAAGTTTCTTTTTTTTTGGTGACATTTTCTCTTGGAGACCAGCGATGCCTCGTAATCCGAGGCAGAGGGGGAGGGATGACGTGGGTGGTCCACCCCCTGAAAGAGGAATGCGGAGGGTTTGGCTTTGAGCTCGTGCAGATTGCTCTGTCGCTCCGTATCGGACTTGGCCATCTGAACCTAAACCTCACCACCTGCAGACTCGCACGTTGGACCCTCAAGCCGTCCCAAAGTGCATCATTGTATCAACACATCAATACTTCATGATCTAATATTAAGAAAGACTTTTGTTTCTCTTTCTAGGAAAATAAAGCGGCTGTGGCTCAGTAGGTCGTCCACTAATCAGATGGTTGTGGTTCAATCCCTGGTTCCCCTAGTTTGGCACTCACACACACACACACACACACACACACACACACACAAGCACGCACACACACACACACACACACACACACACACACCGTTTGCAGGGAACTTAATTTTAGTTTTACACATTCAATTTTATAATTGGACCCTAAACTGCCTATTACACACACACACACACATTTAATATCCCTTTAATTAATATCTTTTAAGACCGCCTTAATGTGAACCTACACACCTTAACTTTTTACAGCTGAGCTGCAGTTTGTCTTTCAAGTTGAGGCTTCTTCTCCCTGAAGCGTTTTAATTGTTGACAACGTTCACCTTCCAGCCAAGATGTTGAAACAAAAAATCCCCAATCAGATAGATACAGTTTAAAAAAGCAAAAGAAATATGTGTGTCCTGAAGATCAGGCTTTAAAAAACACCGAGGAGTTTACCTTAATAAATCAAGCAAAGGGCTCAGGAACCTCAGGGATGTCGTAAAATCTTTATAACTACTATAAAATCTCAACATACATATATGTTAATGATGAGGTTTTTTACAGCCTCAGAACATAAAACACTCTTTAAGCCCGTCACACCGTGCCAGTTCCTTTTGCAACCTTAACATTTTAAATAATCAACCCTTTATTTGTACAGGTAAATATGTATTTGTTTATTCATTCTTTCGTTTGTAGAGCAATGCCTGATGGCAGGTCGCGGTTGCTCGCTCAGTGTCACTGAGGTAGAAACAAGCACTTTGTGATCTCCTGCAGTCAAAACCCACATTGCTTTTTAAATCTGTCACACAATGACGCATGTGTACAGCGTGATTGACAGCTCGGACCGTCCAGTAGGTGCATGGTTGCAGGTGTAGGCCGACGTGCAGGGGACGAGCTCTCAGTCGCCCCCCCCCCCCCCCCCCCCCAAACTCCTCCAAATACTTCTGGTTAAAAAAAAAAGGCCAAGATGGCGCCGGTCGAAATACTAACCTCAGTTCACAAACCAGCGGGTGACGTCACGGTGGGTTGCCACTTGCAAGCAACACATATAATCTGCATTTTAAGGGTTCACACAGGAAAAATGCAGATTGAAAACAGATCTTAAAACTCTGTTTTTCAAGAGTGAAGTTTAAACTCGACATGAAGTTTACATGTCTGCCCTGGTGATTAACTGACTGAAAGTCTGTAGGAGGTCTGTGACATGTTGGAAGAATAGTTATGAAGTCAAATGTCCAACATACAGAATCAGTGAGACTGTTTGGAACTGATATTGCACATCGCATGATACTTTATCTGGAGAAAGAGTCCGGGTTCTCATTTGTGCATTTACATAAATCTGATCAAATGGAAACCAAATGTTTGTAAATGATTAATTACTTGGCTTTATCCACTTGCATGTGTGTCGCAGTATTTGAATAAACGCGTTCTTTCTCCTGCACCGTGCGACAAACTGTGCACGCAAGAAGAAAAGGAGACGGTACAAAACACTTAACAGTTGTGTCTTTATCTACACGGCACTAGATAAGCTTCATAAATTAGAAGGCAACTAAGTGATGGCTTCTGATGGAAAGCTGCAAGAAAATGATATCATCACTTCTCAATAAAACCTAATGAAAACACGACTGTATCCATTGACAGCAACCAAAAGGAATTTTCTGATGGTGCCCACTTCTTCTGAGGAGCCCTCTTTGGATAGGAGTTAATAGAAAAACTGTAAGATGATTGTTTTTGCTTTACAGTTATGATCATGTGGTTTTTAAACCGAATCATCGTACTCATTTCAAACCAAATACAGAGTTTCCCTTCAAAACAGAGATTTCCTCACCCTTCGCAGGGAGCTCTCTGGTTGAAGATCCATAACAACGATAACTATTATTTATTTATTTTTACTAAAATCTGCAGCTGCACTCGTGAGATTACTTCACAGATTGCAGATCACGGGCACTCTGACAGACCATGAGGCAAGTGTTCGAGATAGTTTAGATAAAGAGCGATATTTTCCTCGGTCACTCCTCCATCTGTTCCCAACCTGCTGCGGGGACCAGACGAAGCGGGGCCCCGTCCAAGGGATGGAGTCAGTGAAATGTTTGAAAGTCCGTAGCCTCACAACTCATCGGTAACGATGTGTATTTGAAACGGTGCGGGTCGGAGGGGAGGAGGGGAGGAACCGGGCCGTTTGAGGCTCTGTGATGAATCCTCCGCAGGCTCCTAATGGCCGACCGAGACATTGGTCTGATCATTAATAATCCTGTATTTAAGGCCGCGAGACACTTTTCTCAATCTGTATCTGCCAGCGTGAGGTCAGACTCAAATATTTCACTCTCGATGGCGACGGTGAAGAAATCGCAGCTGGTCTCCCTGATGGGTGGACAGTGTGGGGGCGCCAAAGTAAACCACAAGACGCTTTGCAGTTGAAATGAAATCCTCCTCGCCAGATGTAAAAAAAAAACCAACTATTGTCACAGATATATTATCATTTCCAAAGAAAACAAAAGGGAGTGTTCACCAGACGTTGGACAATGACTTTATCTGACAGTTACATCTGCATTTTCAGGTGAACCGGCACCACTTTCTACTAGAACATAGAACATGACACAAAATAATCTAAAGTCAGGGGTCCACTAACTAGCTTTCAGAGCTTTCAACTGCATCTCATGGTCTTCATCGGGTAATGAAACCGCTTCTGGTATCAACGTGAGACCAAAGTATGAATCATACACACTACATTAAACGTGGTAATATGTGGAGGCAGGTCATAACTCCTGTCTCTGTTTAGGGATTGACTCCTGGCTGATGACTTTGACCACTTCCCTGTTCTCGGCGTTAACAGCTGATGTTGGCTGTTTCCGGTGAACGTTCACTTCTTTTGTCAATGGTTCACGCTGCTGTTCCCCCGTTTGCTTTCCCGGGGTCTTCCTGCATGTCTTTGGTGTGTACCATCAGATATCCTCAGATGGTCTGTGGCTTGTGGCGACCCCTTGGCACTTGGACAACTCTGACAGTCGAGTAAACTTAACCTACTCAGCTAAGGTAAAGGACAGATTGTGGTCACGGTTAAAAAACACCAACGTTGACTGTTGGTGAGAGATGTGACGGAAACCACAATCTCGCATGTCAAGTCAGTGTTGCCGGAATGGAGGACTTTCTGCCCAGTTTGGTCTACTTTTCTATCAAATTGGGCATTCAACATCTATTTTGGATGGGTTGTTTTGAAGTGTTCGTACCATTTGGCACATGTCCACCAATGAAAAAGTTAGGCTATGAATGATATATATTAATGTACGTCCTGAATGAAATGAGTCTTTCTTGTCCTGATTCGCAAGTGGGTTTCTAGTTGTGGATTCCAGTCGGTCAGTATGAAAGAGTTGTGGTAACTGTCTAAATTGCCAACAAGTAGGATTAAGTCACTAGCATGAAAAGAAAGCTGTGCTAAAATGGCTAATTGTTCAGTTTTTGCAATCTGGACACTCAAATGTGCTCTTTTGAAGATCTGTAGCATTTTCCAAACATTTTGAAACCATTACTACCCGCTTATGAACTGTAAAATATGATTAATAATGGTACTTTTATATGTCTTTTTACTATTTGAGAATCCAATTTGATGCAGCTGACAAACAAGGCTCGTATTTTATACACGGCAACTGTCTCTGCTTCAAATTGAGTGTTCAGTGTTCCATAAGCCCCACATCACAGAAAAGAATGGGGATTATATTTTTCAATTTACTCGGCTTGTGATGTTATGCAAACAAGATGGACTTGAGATGGGGGTGGGGGGGGTGGATCTGCCTAGTTGGACACCGTGGAATCTATTTCTTGAACCGGGGAACAGCGAGATCTGACAGGCTTTCAGTCCTAATGTGCTGCAGCTGATCCCCGCAGCTTTCGCGGCCTCATTCCATCTTTCAATCATAAGATTAGAACTGATTCTTAATAGGACACAGACTCCACATTCCCCGAGTCCATGCAAAAAAGAAAAAAGAGCCCCCGGGCATCCAAATCATATTGTTCGCATTCAGCTTGAAACAGTCTGAAGATGACAAAAAGTCTGTGACACACACACACACACACACACACACACACACACACACACACTGTTCTCATCAGGCCACGGCCGGGAGGAGAGTGAGGCGATGATCTGCACATTGTGCTCACAGCTCCACTGCTATCGGTGAGCCTGAAGGGGCACAGACGAGCTGGGGAGCACAGGCCCAGATCTCGGACGGACCCGGAGGAGATGAAGTTACACCTCTGGAAAATCCAGATTCAATTTCTCGCGAGGTTTGAAATCAGTTTTAATAAGGTTTTGTTTGCCAAGTCAAGTCTAGTGCCGGGGACGGAGAGGCGTCATTTGCGTGATCCAAATTTGGCGGTTGAATTACAAATGTTTTAGTCCAAAATTCCCAATCCCTGTTTCCCCCGACAGTGTTCCTGGCTGACCGATGGAAAAAGTCAAAAGTCCTAGCGGTGGTATTTCAAAGGCAATTGATTCGACTCGCTTGAGCCGCTTTCACAAATAAACTTGGGTCTGGACATTTTCCGGGATTTGCCTTTCGCGTAAGACGCACGCAGCAGGAGTTTGTCCGAGTCAGACGCGCTCACACCACAGTAATTAGCTGTGGCCGTCTGGCTCGAGCTCGCAGGAGGCCGGACATGACGATCATTTCCTGATCGTTTCCTGATGAATTCTCACACGGGGTCACTCATTTTTCCGGAAATTTTACAAGGGGGGAGGGGTTGCAGGAAAATTCCGGGAAAATGTCCGGAGGAACATTTGCGCACTTTTGCTCACATGCAGCTCCTCTGGAAAATATCTGGAACATGTCCGGACTTCGCCGCATGTCTGAAAGCAGCTTCGGACTAACGCAGCCTCCTGTCAGCTGTTCGCTTTGTTTGTCTTTTTTGCACAGAACAGTTATTTACAGATTTTCCTGTGTCGTGGCATAAGGGAATCTCTTTATTTGCCAGTATGGAAAATATGAATGATTACAGTGACTAATAATTCTCTCAGCATATGGTCTGTTAGTATTGTAGACTTTTTTTAAAAAAATGGAAGCTATCATTTTAGGTGTCACTCTCAGTCAGACTCAATATGGACTGACGAGCCAGATACCTTTTCTTTTTTTTCAGCAGAATGATAATGGTGGCAGCCAGACCGTTCTCCAGACAGCGCTGTGGAGATATGTCTGGCCAAGTGAGACTATCCTTCAAACTGAGTTCTTGTTGGATCATCTCACACACACACACACACACACACACACACACACACACACACACACTCACACACACACACACACACACACACACACACACACACACACACACACACACACACACACACACTCACACACTCACACGCATATTTCCACCACTGGAACAGAGAGGATTGTGCCTGAAATTATTTCGATATTTTCCACTATTTACACAACTCCTTCCATCGCTTTCGACGTGCACAACCAAGTGCAACACCACAAACACCTTCAGGGAGAGACTTTTCTGAAAGTGACCTACAGTATTAGTACAATCGCTCCTTTCTTCAACCAGGTTTCCATCCAATTGTAGTGCGGAGTTTTACCCAATTTCCAGAAGATCTGCCAAAGCAAATTCAACTCACTGTTGTGTTTCCATCCAATAACTTTGTGTGAGTATTAGGACGTGGTTGCATTGACATGATGTAAAACCACTGCAGATTAAGAGCGTGCAATGAGATGACATGGTTGAAATAGGGCCGTTCAAACCTCAAACTAATGACAGCAATGTATAAAACGTGATGGAAATATGGCATATATTGTTTGTTTCAAGTGTTCTCCACATTGGTTCACACAAATCAAATAATTTGTCACGGCCATAATTCTTCATCTCTCTTCCGACTTTGGGGACAAATATGCCACATGCTTTGTATAAATAATGATTCATGAGTCTGGTCCCATTGCAAAATTTGTAGCTTTTGCTTCTATCAGCTCATAAACTTTTCCATCTCCGACTATTTTTCTTTTGATTTAAAAAAAACATTTTTGACCTTGAGAAGTGTTCAGACGTCACTTCACTCACTCGTGATAGTTTGGAATCCTGTAGTTTGGTGGATTCCTTCTTAATGTTTTCACAACTTTTGTTTGATGCGTGAATCCTGTCGTCCTGCGGATCTTTTTGACTATGTGGTGAAGCTTCATTCCTCCTGCGGCTCCAAAGAAGCTTAGTCTTAGTTTCTAATCGTGTGTTGGGCAAACACGGGGGGCTCCGCTGGGACCTAAGAACGCAGCATTTAAAGATGTTTTCTGCGTCGCTGAAGCGGAACTCAACACTCCCGCTGACATCACACACACACACCTGAGGATAAAACGAGACAGGGGGCAGAGATTGTGTGTCAGTCCAAGACGAGAGAGATTTCTCCCAAACGGGCCCTCGTGCACAAACCGGTTTCAGGTTTTTGCGGAGTTGAATTTCACACAGATCCCAAACGCGGCTTTGCGTGCACACACACACACACACACACACACACAGTGACTTATGGGAGAGTCAGACACTGCTGAGTGGTTGCATTGTCGATGACAAGGGCCCGTGAAGGAAGGACGGGCTTCCTGTCTGTGATCTTGTTGTCGTGGAGACAGCAGGGCCCCAGTCAAATAGATGACCCCGGGCCCTTTCATCTTTAAGAGGGAAAACCAAAGAGGATCCTTAAATTGGCACCGCTGCTCCACATTAAACAAGCCACTGGCACATAGTCCGGGAGTCTCTCTGCCCGACGACGACCTACGTCCGACTCGTTTGCATGCAGGGGGAAAAAATCTGCCTTTTTAAAAAAAAAAAAAAGCTCTTAAAGAAGCACTTTGTAGTTTTTACTAACGCAATGATTTGTTCGAGGCAGGAAACATTTTACTGGGTGAGGGATATATCAGCGAGCAGATTCAAAGGAGACATCTCTTTATTCGAGCATGCGGGTTACTTGGATCAACCACAGCAGCAGGCTCGATGCACATTCACACGAAACATCCTGTTGACATTTAGGAGGTGTGCGATTCAGCTCCTCTGTGACTTCGCACGACATCTGCACGAGGAACTGCATTTACACGTGTTGACATTATTCCCATTGTGTAGCACGATTGCAGGAAAATATAATATGGTCACCATCCACCTTTCATTTGTGGATCTGTAATTGCACAAACGAAGAGAAGTTGAAGGAAGAGAACGTTATTTACAGTGCAGAGATTCTGAGCAGTTTTCCTCTTGGAAAAGTGGGCGCATCAAGTCAAAGAAAATCTTTTCTTGGGGGGTATGCACCTCAATGTTGCTTTTCTACTGTAGACAAAGTTATCACGTCATTCTGCCACTCACCGTAACCTGCCTCCACCCAAAGAAATCTAATAAACAGTCATGTCAGGGAGTATGTAATCCCCCGGCTGCATCCCATATTACACATCATCCTCCTTCTCTATCACCATAGCTGCTGATTAAAAATACATCTCTTACGAACAAATATTTATTCTGTTTTAGGATGAAAACAACAGTGAAATATCATATTCAATGTATTGGTGCTTGATTGATTATATGACTGTGTAACATCTGCTTGAATAAGAATATTTCGATAAAGGTGGTTCATTGAAACAGGCAGGAACAAATTCACGTTGTATTTCAGAGAAATTCCAGCAAATTAATAAGGTAGACATAGTTTCAGTTTTGTAAAATACAGAAGAAAAAAACCTTGTGGTTTGTTAGAGCACATCTCTCTCTATATATATCTCTTATGTCTACTGTCAACAAACGCTCAGATGCCAAAAAAGCGAAATAAAATGTGTCCTTGCTCAACTTCAACTCAACCGTTCAGACCTGAACCTGCAGAGCAGCTTAACGTCCAAACAGAAATGTGATATGCTTTGTTATAATGTCTCAGCCAGTTGGACGATATCGCACTGTCCTCGTACCAGCGGAGTTGAGGTTTTGTGAAATGTCTCAGATGCGAATCCACCGACACGACACGAGAACGAACCCTGCCGTGTTTATTATCCTTGACGATTAAAAGGGGATTCTGATCCACGCTGCCCGTTTGAAAACCTCCAGATATTTCCCAGGCCGCAGTCCGTGAAGCCTGATCGCTCTCGGTATTCGTCTCCCTCTGCAATAAACAAAATCAGCTCTGTGTTGGTTTGGCTCCGGTCGCCTCCCAATCACAAACGGTCGGGGTCGTTCTATTGTGCTCGCTTGTGTCCATTACGCCCTGGTTTACTGCATAAACAGTTATCTGACGTATGAGGTAAACACTTCATGTGGTGTTTACCTCACGGAGAGAGGAAGCAAAAGGGCAAAGAAAGATGACGGAAAGACTGACTTTTCTCTCGGCTCTAATCCGTCCTTCCTCTCTGATGATGTTCCCCCAGACTGCGCTGGGAGAAAATCATTATTAGCAGTCCACAATAATCTTTCTTGTCTTCTCTCATGTACATTATCGCCCCCGGTGACCGGCGACCCGAAGGAAACTCTCAATGTACGTCCTCCGTGTTTTTTTTTGCGGGTCGGAAAGCCAAAGTCGGAGCTCTTTCCCTGCCAAAAAGTCGACCGTGTCACGTGAGGGTCATGAATCAAAACTATTATGGGGTTTTGTGTAATGGTACAGTACAGGAGCGGTCGCGGGGGAGAGACGCATTCGATTCCGCTTTGCGTCCTGTCATGCTGCTGATGCCGCTGTGGTCGCTGGTGGCCCGGTGGTCAGACGGCATGTCCTTCACACGCGGGAGCGAGCGGCGCGAACCTGCGCAGTCAGCAGATGTCAACATGGGAAAGTTCACTGGTGACGTACCGGGGATTTCAGAGAGTCCGCTCTGTTGCTGGTTTGTTTTTTTGTCTTGTTCTTGTAACTGGACAAATGTAGATGAGACAAATTCCATTTACGTACTTCCAGCGCGGCTAATGATGGAGTTTGACTTCAGAGAAAAAGTCAAAGAGGAAAGTTGACTGTGAAATGAACCAAGATAAAACTTTGTGTTCATGCTGGTGTCACTTGTCTTATTTATTCGTCCATGATCGACTAGATTCAGTTTTTTTTGCAGCAAATTCATTTTCAAAGTTTTTCATAACATGAAACTGAATTTGCCGTCTTAATTTTCATGTGCATGGCTCATGAACCTTTACTCATACCACACACGTCGGCTTTTTCAGAGGCCTTGTTGAGCAAGCAACACAATCTTCAGACCGACGTAAAAATGAAGGTGCTTTTACCTTAAAGGCAAAAATATTAAAAAGAGGAAGTGATTCTATGAATGAATGTTGCTGCCATGACCGAGATCAGCACCCGCAGCACCCGTTATATTTTGTTTGTGTGTCAGTCCGATAATGGGAAATTCTAAAAAGATTCTAAAAGGGAAAATAGAATCAGCAAAATGATCTGGCGGGCCGTATACTTTATTCTGTTATTGATTTTAATCAGCCATTTTTGCCAATCCATACTGAAAAAGTGAAAACATACTTTTAGATTATTACCTTTTGGCCAATCTACTTAAAAATCAAATGCTGAAATGTCACATTTACAAGTATTCACACCCTTAATTCAGTTCCCGAACCCCAACGACAGTACAGCAAAGAACTAAAAGTACAGCGTCTGCTGCTCGCGCGTGAGTCTCAACAGGCTCCGCCCACCTGGATTTGGGCGGTTGATCCCGTTCCTCCCGGCTTGACCTCTCCAGCTCCGTCAGATCGGAGGGGAAACGTCAGCCACCTTCCGTCCACACGTCTCTCCACTGACGCTCCGCGGGGTTCAAAGCTGGACTTTGGCCGAGGGACGGTCAGGGACTGTTCACGGCCGAAGCCACGCCCGCATGGCTTCGGCTGCGTGCTCTTCGAGCAGCTTTCGTGCCGAAGGCTGAACCGTCGCGCCCCAATCTGAGGTCGCAGGCTCTTTGGAGCCAGTTTTAATGAAAGACGTCTCTGTGTTTTTTGGGGGGATCGCGTTCACCCATCCCTCAGGTCTTGCTTCACCGTCGGGACGGTGGTAGCAGGTGATGAGCAGGGCCGGACGTTTGCCAGACATATTGTCCCACTTCTTCCACCGCCGATCCCACTATACAGAACCATAAAAGTCTGTTGTTGCAGTATGGTCGCAACAAAACAACAAGACACGCGGCATTTTGTTGAATGTCTTTTTTTCGCCTCGTTGACCAGAATAACTCTGTTTGGCTGTTTTGCTCTTACTTGCGGCCACCACTCCCTCCACCTACACAGAAGAAACTCTCCTCCGGCCGTCAGGAGCAAGTTCAGACATGTTCTGAGTGAGTGTCGTCGTCACAAGTCCTTGTGGAAAATGTAGGAAAACTGCCAGCTGAGGGATTGATAAGGGCAAAGAAAATTCAAATACAACAATCCCGAATGAGCTTTAATCAGATTCCTTGAAATTTTTTCAGTGACAGCGTGATTACCCGCCTCACGGTCTTGAGTCTGGCTTTCTTTTTGTCAGGATTTGGATTTGACTTTTTCACATTATTAAATCAACATCCTTGATATAAAACAGGATAGTGTTCTCTCCATGAGGTATATTCTCATGGAGTCACTGGATATGAATCAGATATAAATCTGATTCATATCCAGTGACAATATCCAGGCATTTTGTGAAAAAAAAACCCATCATCAAGTCACGTCCTCTGCCGTTAATATTGTTTTTTGCTCTAACTACGGCGACATCAAACAAATCTTAGAAAATGACTAAACCCTCTCACTGGACATCCGAGGCTGGAGTTTTGATGATATTGAGACTAAATGTCATGTTCCTTTTTTGTAAAAGCTGTACATGGGCGGGAAGTCTTTCTGGGCCCAATAACATCATATGACAGGAAATATCGAGTGTTGCCACCACGCTCACAGCTGGGTGCTGTTCTCTGGGGCTTGAACCCGGCGCGTTACAGGTTTTTACTGTATGCCGATGACTTGATGTTTTCCTGCTCCTAAACCCTTTTGCATGTTGCTATTTTTCTCGTTACTGATCAAACGTTTCCAGCTCATCTCTGTGGACCGTCACAGAGTCACCCCCCTCTCTGTCTGCTTTGGTGCAGGAAACTTTACAGTAAACTAGGCTGGCATGGAGGCAGCCCCCCCCCCCCCCCCCTCACCCTGCAACCATCATGTCTCTCTCTCTTTTTTTTATTTATTTATATATATAAATGTAAATGCCTCTCCACCACAAGCCAGTCCAAAGAGCATCTGGTTCCTCTTGGGCCTGCGGTCACAACACTGAGAGAGCGCCACATCAAAGGCTCCTTCCATCCAAGCCCGCAGAGCGGAGAGGAGAGCAAAGAGGGAGGACGACGAAGAAGAAGAAGAAGAAGAAGAAGAAGAAGAAGAAGAGAGAAAATCTGGGACAAATTCTGCTTTACACACACACACACGCCGCAAATCTGTCTTTGCTCATGGAAAAATTGCAGCGCGCATCAGCGGTGTTGCGTCGAGGTTCCATCAATCTCCGCGTCCCTGACCACTTCACTTGCACAGATAGTCTGACTCCGGCTCCCACGCTCATCTCTTTTACTGCCGCGTAGAGGCTCTTGGCTAGAAGGTGCTAAGCTCTAAAGTTGGCTGTCAGTTTCTGATGTATTAAGTAAGTGTTGTATTAATCTGACGGAGTTATGTCATTAAAACTGTGGTGGCAGGACTTCCAGATGAGCCTCTGAACAAACAAAGCTCGCACTGTGAAGAAGAAGAGGACCAGCGGTGATCAGAAGTGCTCTTAATGCCTTCCCCTTTGTTCAGGCTGGGGCATGTGCACGCACACACAGGCGAGGATCAAATGCTGAGGGGGTGTGATGGTGCTTTTTTTTGAAATGTGACCTTCCAGCAATTTCCTCATCACACGAAAGGCTCCAAAAACACAAACATGAGCGTACCTGCCGCTTCCTGCCGCTCCTCACGTTCCACAGCCGAAGTCTCAAAGAGCAGGTTTCACTCCAGTCTGCACAGACAAGTCGGGACAGGCGATGGCGAACGGTAATGAATTACCATCACATTCACATTTGGTCCCTTTGCCTGGAGGCGTCTGTTTCAGAGCGGGATGAAAGTGATGTGGGCCAGGGGGATGGAGAGCTGGTTAGCAGGGCTGGCGGCTGGCGGAGAAGATGTGGGCTCAAACCTGTAGCAGAGCTGCGGTGCTGTTAGGGAAGGGCACCTGCACATGTTTCTACTCACCGACACAGATGGACGTTTCAGTTCCTTAAAGCCAGAAATGACCATGAGATGATTTGATCACAGCGGAGGTCCTCGTGCAACGTTGTAGGGAACTTGGAATTCAGGAATTAATCTGAGTGATGGAGACAAACGTGATAAAGTGTGACATTTTGTATCACAAGTTTTTAGCTTACCATTAAAAACTGCAGTTACATTGATGTTGTTTTCTGCTTTATGATAATTAATATATATATTAAGTTTGTAAACTTCTTGATATGTGTCATCAACATGACTCTCACTCAAAAAGTAGTTTTTTTTCTCCTCCTAATAACATCACCCAGTTACACACTTGGGCATCATAACATTGTGATATTGAGAGCTGTCCAGATGTTGTGTTGTGATGAATTGATTTTAGTTGTTGTTTTTTTGGTTTTGTTTGTCTTTCCCGTAACTTACCTCGCCTCTTTCCTCCCACAATGCTTCTTGACATCCTCCAGAGACGAGGCCTGGACTTTTTCAGGATTGTGATCTTTTTTTCAGGTTTGAGGCAAAACAGGGCTACGAAACAAAGCATGTCCGCCGATGTCAGCTGCAGGGCTGCGGTGAAGAAATGAATATGCCGGCCACACGACAGATCCGTAACCGAGTGACCTCATCACCCTGGACTGAAAAACAAGGGAAACTGTGAGTGCCGAGGTCAGATCCACCTGTCAGTCCTCAGACTCGTGGGAAAACACATTTATACTAAGAGGAAAGCTTACGTTGCCTCAGAAATGTAATGAAGTTACAATATGCGTAGAGAAACATCTAAATCCTGAACAATAACTGGATACGTTTTGCATGATAAGTACTCGGCCCACACTTAAATATCATGCAACAGCTTCTTTTCAGGTGCCGTCGAAAGTTTAACATCACCGCCACCGCCAACCACCAATACAAACATTAATCACTTCATATGTTTAGTAATGCACTAACTGATGAATATTTTCTCCCTTAAAAGTCCATCATTAGTTTGATCACATTTTCACAGTTTCAGTGCATTTATCAGCCTCTAATGCTCAGTTTCATCACTAAGGTTGA
This sequence comes from Scophthalmus maximus, assembly GCF_022379125.1. Taxonomy (NCBI): domain Eukaryota; kingdom Metazoa; phylum Chordata; class Actinopteri; order Pleuronectiformes; family Scophthalmidae; genus Scophthalmus; species Scophthalmus maximus. The sequence continues at coordinate 23,089,892 of NC_061519.1, forward strand.
AAAGGGATTTATGTTTGCAACAGGTTTGTTGAATGAAAGAGTCAAAGTTCACTTTTGAATTTGGACACTTGTTCTTTTTGAGGAGTTAAACTGTCGTGTCTGAGGTCGATTTCTTTCACAACTTTCAAGTCAACATGTTCAAGAATTTCCTATTTGAACATTTCCATTTCAATAGCAACCAGGCAACTGCCTCTGATGAGAGAGTTTGTGTGATACAATCAAAAGCACCAGAAACGGCTAATAAGCTTTGGTGATGCGTTGCGTTCGATGTTATTATGACCTCATGTGTGTTTTGCATTTTCCTCTGTCTAACGTGTAAATCACAAACGGCCTCCACGATTAAAAGAGCGCATCACTGCAGTGAGCAAATTCAGGACCTCCATAAAGGGCCACTGGCTGTCAAAACGAGCAATTATTCACATGAAAAGTTCTCCGTATTACTTTCAACTATCCCCCTCCCTTAAAGCCCGACCATGTGTAATAGCGTCAGCGGAAGTTCTATGAACTCAAAAGTGATGGCGTGATTTGAAAGGCGATGACGGAAACATTCTGTGGCGCTCGGAGCGCCTCGACTCCGAGCGCCGGCGAGACGCCTGGCCTGGTTTGCGAGGCCATCTTCCTGCCACCTGCGAGCCGAACGCTCGGGAGAGTCGGGGAAGCGTTTCACAGCTCGCTGTTCCTCCTCCTCCTCAGACTCGGAGCCGGAGCCTTTGATGCGTGCAGCTGCCTGTCACACCCAGGGGAAAACCACTTGGACAGAAATAAAGTTGAATCTCCATAGCTGAGTTTGGCGGCGGCAGAGCTGTTATTCGTCTGTTGTATATATATATATATATATATATATATATATATATGTATATATTTATGGTTCTTGTTTCACGTTTTGTTTACAAGTTTGCCAACTGGTGCAATTCTGCCCCTGCGAACATTATTGTAGTGAACTGATGCCATTAACACGTGTCATTGTACAGCAACCAAAAATCCAGCTGGGACAACATCTGCTATCAAAACAGATGTTTCCATCTGTTTCTAACAGTGTGAGCGCTTTGTCTCATTCCATCAGAGGCTGGGACACAAATCCTACATTAAATCAGTGCACTAGGATTACGGCACTAAAACCCAATGGCCCTACAGTGAGAAATGAAACTACAATAATTCCACATCTATCGAAAGGTTTGACCATTAACAGAGCATTACTTTAGGTGCACATTCGATTTGTGCTCAAACGCCACAAAAGCCACAGAGCTTGCTGTGTTGCAAAGAAGAAAGCAACAAAGAGCTAGAGAGGGATTTTCACACCCATCATAAGATGTTTGCAGACATGAACTCGAAAAGGAAAATGTCTGGAGAATTGGGTCAGGACGTTTACCCGAGTTTGCCGTTCACATATGAAAAAGCAGCAGGACACCGTTCAAGTTTGATGCATTCACAACAGCAGAGAACATTTTTCCGGAACGTTGAGGCGAGGGGGTGGCGCCTGGGTAGAGCGGCCACTCGCTCGCCATGAATCTTCTGCAGATTCTCCGGCTGTATTCTCACGTGGGTTTCACTCAGTTTTACTTGGGGGGGCTGGCAGGAAAAGTTCCCCAACATTTGCGGACATCCGCGTTCTCACATGCAGCCCCCGTCTAGGAAAGTTGGGGAACATGTGCGGACGTCTGAAGGCCGCTGCACCGTCTCACTTCCTTGCAGCTGACAAATCACAGTGGGATGTGTGAACGTCGCATTGTTTTTTTAAAAGTCACAGACACCGTCGGACGCTGCCTCCTCTCATCCCTATGTCGGAAATCACTTGATACCTACGGAGCTGGTTTTCTGGTCAGGCATTCACCACGCATATATTTATGGCTACGGTCATGCCTATGGCATAAATCACGTCCCTCCGCTTCCGGCCTCTGCCTGCTTTCGTACGGAGCAGGGCGGTGTCGAGCCGGAGCCGCGTGTTCACCAGGCAGCTGGCACCACAGTGGACAAACAGAGGCCTGTCAGAGAGAAGGCACGGAGGCCGGGGAGGAAAAAACACACGAATCCCGACTCCGGCTTTAGGCCTCAAGTTGTTTTAGAAGGAGACGGGGTCTTGCTTCAAGCCCCTCCTTTCATTGTCCTCACACCCGGAGCCCTTCGCTGCAGCTCCTTCATGTCCACCACGGAAAAAACAAACCTCAGCAGTCCCGAACATCGCGCCCCGAGGTAAACAATCCATCGCAGGAAACACGACAGCTCGTGGATCCTGTCGGCGCCGCAGCTTCTTCATCACTCCTCCGCTGTCGAGCGGCGGGGGTTTTCACATCGCCGCTACATCACGTTGCGCTCTGCTCACCGTCAATCACCTCGCGCCCGCAGGAAGAGCTGGAGGTCCCCTGCAGGAAGTGCTCGCTCGGGAAAAAAAAAACCTCACGAACGTTACTGTAACATCTGGCTCTCTCTGCTGGGATGATTTATTTCCAGCTACTGGAGGTTGGACGTGAAAGCCCTGGGTTTGTAAATTACATGTAGATTCACCAAATGGCCGAGGGGAGAAGAGAAGATGTAGACAGCAGTATATCAGCTTCCTCCGCCTCGGCGTCTTCTCCCTCCCTCCCCAGTTGTTTCTGGGATTTTATTTTTTGCAGGGGACAATTTCTCCTTGACCCCGCAGGCCTCTTCATTTCAAAGCACTCCTCCACAATGGGATCTCTCATTGCACATGGGAGTATTTACCAACGCAACGCAGATGAGAAAGCCCTCCCCCTCCCCTCGTCTCCGCCACCCGCCCCCCATTTCTGTCTTTCTGTTTCCCGCTCTCAGTCTGGATTGATTTAACTGTGCCGTTTCAACCGTCTCTGCAGCAGCAGATGTCGGCCCATGCTGAAACTGAACTCGGAGCCGGGCCCTGCTCAACTGGGCTCCGGGCTACTTCACATGCTTGACTCATTGTTTGGCCCGGGGGGGCAGGCAAACGGCACAGGTGGCGGACGATCGCTGTTGCGCCGTCTGCGCCGCTCGGAGCCGGCGTGGGTCGTGAAGTTATTTGCAAATACTTTTTTTTTTTATCTCACCAGATCGGCTCACCCGTGAGGAAATGTACGACTTGGCTTGTGAAAACAGTTGTATCGCGCCTGCCGTGGCGCTGGAAGAGCTCTCCACGGCCTGAGAAAATAGCCCCTCAAGATGTCATCAGGCTTATCTCACTGTGGACTCGAAGGCTTCAAATTTTGACTGCTAAGATTTATGGGCTAATACTGAGCTAATGCTTGGCTTCCATAGACATCCCCACTCAACTTCTGGCACATTTTTACTGTGTGATGATAACTCTTCCATTACAAACTTTGGTCATTGAGTTTGAAAGATGGGGGGATTTATCAGGCAGGTACGGTCTAACAGAAGGCTATTGGTCGCATTGTGGGAAACGTAGGAGGGATACAGTTTTTTTAGGGTTTTTTTAAGGAGCATAAATTCATTCCAGACATCTTCAGGAAATGGGCTGCAACTGTCTCATTCCTAGAATCAGGCCACTCTGGAACCAGAGACAACGTCAGAAGCGTCTTACCTGGGCTGTGGAGAAAAAGAACTGGGCCGTTGCTCAGAGGTCCAACGTCCTCTCTTTTCAGATGAAAGTAAATTTCACATTTCATTTGGTCCAGGAGTCTGGAGAAAAGAGATGATAAAATACGAAAAAGAGAGGAGATATATGTGAGGAAGGAACACAATCCATGAAATTAAAATGAAACACAGGGTTAGGCCACGTAGATAAAACCGTCTATAAAAATAGTCACAAAAAAAGACAAATAAATAGATAAAAAAAGTTCAATTAAAAAAAACAGACTGAAATGGTTTGTCTTGCTTTCGAAAATATGAACATCCTCTGCTGACTACAGGTCTGCAGGAAGGCTGTTCCAGAGACCTGGACCATAGTAATAAAAAAGATGCGTCATCTTGGGCTTTTGCTCTGACTTTGAGTTTAATCGACGCCCACCCCCTGTAGACCTGGGGGTTCTGGAGAGTTCATAGGATAAAAGCATGTCTGATAACCAGCAAGGACCAAGACCATTAAGAGCTTTGGAAACCAATAACAGGAATTTAAAATCAATTCTGTTGCAGACAAGGTTGCCAGTGCAGAGACTTTTAAATTGGCGCAGTGTGGACTCTGCAGATGAGTTTTGAAGCAGTTGTGGCAGAAAGTTGACCCTGAAGGTAATAAGAGCATGGAGTAGCGTCCTTGTACTGGTTTGTTCTTCGGAAGATTAAATAGAACCCACTCTCAGTTATGTTATTAATGTGGGACTTGACGCTGAACTCTGAGTCAACAGTGGGTTTTTCACTTGCTGACAGCGCTCGCCCTGCCACGTTCTCTATCCAGCACCAATGACCAAGAATTTTTGTTTGGTCAAGATTGAGCTGTAGAAAATCATCTGCCATCCTTAACTCGATATTTAAACTACAGTTAAGAAGGGAATCGATAGGCCATGGGTCATCAGGAGAAACAGCATTGTAAAGCTGCACGTCATCAGCATAGCTGTGGAGATTCATGCAGCGCTTCCTGGCGAAGACTTTTCCAAATGGCAGCATTTAAAGGTTAAAAAAAAGTGCAGGACCCAAAATTGAACCTTGAGGAACACCACAATTGATTGTATAGCTTTAAGATGCAGATTTTACCATGCTTACAAAAAGAAGATAATCTTTTTCCACTAAATGGAAGAATATGTTAGCCTCATCCCCAAAGAATTCCTGCCTGATTCATTTGATATATTTAGAATCTTTGAGATCTCTGCTGGTGTTTGAGCAAAGTACGTCACTGAAAACACATTGCTATAAATCAGTGAGTCAGTTACTCCCCTGACCTGATATATATTAACAAACAATCAACAGTTAAACAATCAACATGCCATAACTCATCGTGAGGTTTTATGTTCATTGGTTGCCACTCCCTCCTCATTCTGCCTTTTACAGCACCCTCCAGAAATGACACTAACGTCTTCAGGGAGACAAAGAGAGAGAGGCAAAGAGAAAACAGCGCCTTCTTCCAGATCTTCAGAACACGACTATAATCAAAAGCAGAGAGACAGCAAACTTTGAAATGTCCCCATTCGCATTCATCTGCTCTGGCATGTTTACAGATGATAAAGGCCTTAACGCAAGAAACATGTCAGAAAGATCCCAGAGAGAATAACAAGTTTCAGCCTTTACGGGGCAAAACCATAATCACGTTGCACAACGACAGATCTTCATGAGATAATATCACCACTCCTCAGAGGAAATGCGATATCGAAACAACTCAGACGCAGAGTTTCAATGGTCTTACTGTCTCACTGAGTCTTTTGACAATCAAAGTGGTCTTATTTCCACCTCGCATACATCACATTCCTGCCGGGACACAAAGGGAGTGCAGCGATGCTTTGATTAGCCACACAGGACAACACAGGGGTCAACACACCAGAACAAGCCTCCCAGTTTCACCTCCGTGCCTTCAGCCGCTCCTCCATACAGCCCCCTTATTAATACCCCTTCCGGGCATCTCCCAAATCCCATCAGTCTGTTTGTCCGGATCTCGCTCCGCGGCTTTTCCGGTTCCTTAGAAAAGAAGGAATTGAGAGAGAGAGGGCCGGAGTCACTCTCCCAGAGCGTGAATCCAGGATTAGAGTTAAAAGAGCAAATACCGTGGAGCGTTCCGAGGGAGGCAGTCGTGAGGGGAAAGACTCCAAACAATAGAAATTAATTAGAAATCCCTCAGTGGAGCATTGCTCTGCTGATTAAGGATTGGAGGATTACTGGATAAGCATATGAAATAGATTTTTGTGGACGGCGGAAGCCCCCTTCACTGTCACTTCTCTCCATATGTGAAAGCGCGGATTCAAACTTTACTCAGCAAAAGGTTTTTGGGAGATTTTAAAACACATGTTGGCTCGGTGCCCTCTGGCATTTTCAAAGTTAACAGAGCTGAATGCTTAAGTTTTATGGAGTCCCATTCAAAAGAGCCCCTCGTATGGTCCCATTTCCCGATTTTGGAAGTCGTTTCTTTCAACTTCAGTGTGCGCTCACATGCTTTTAAGTCAGAAAGTGGAAACAACATGGAGGCCACAAAGAAGATGTGGTTTTGTCCCAGAGTTGTTTTCTGCGCTGTCGGAAGAACGACCTCCGAATGTGGGAAATGGGACAAGTCGAGGAGAAAATGTGAATGTGACATCAACCAGTTATCCTCTCTTTTTCTGTTGAGTTTGGAAAAATAGTGTTTCTTCCGCTCTGTCTGACAGTATCATAAAAATCCAATGCACAAGTAGTGATGTGACGGAAAATGATCCGCGGCAAGTTTTCAAAAGTGAATTATCAAGCAAAACTTTCAGGCATTCACAGTTTTACTCATTTCAGTTGTAATGATGTGCTGCCTTGTATATCACGTTTAATCAAATATCTTTGGAAGCGTGTCACTTTATTCTCTAGGAGCTTGTGACATTGTGCATTTCCCAACATTTTATTGACTAAATGATCACGCGATTGTTGGACGGCTAAATCAATAATGAATATACAGTATATGTTAACGGCTGCACTATTTATGGATCAGCTTGATCCGGGTCGAGCATCATTTTATACACGTTTCACCATGAACCCTCCCTGTCATCAATGGGGATGTTGGGTTATGCACGAGAATTTAAAATACTTTTGTTTAAATGATGTCACTTGAGTCATTTGGGGTTGAAGACTGCAAGTTTAAAAAAAGGAAAAAATAAAATCCGAGGGTGTGGACTGTCGCCTGCTCCTCGCCTCTGCTGCAGGCGAACAGCTTGAGGCTCCATTAGCCTCGATTAACAGAACACACCCAGATCTCCGACCCGACTGAGTGTGGTCCCTTTGCATTGTGGGTAATGTACAGTCTTCCAGACAAGGAAGAAGAGTGAGTGGAACGGAAAAATAAGGAGACAATATCTCTGGTTCTGCTGCATTGATTTTGATCCTCATTCTTCTTTTTCAGATGATGTCAGATGATGTCAGAGGAGTGCAATGCCAAATGTGTGGAGTACTCTTTAATGGATACAGGTCAGTCTACTGTAGTAAAACTGACATCAGCAAATCATGTTGACAGATGTTTCTCTATTCTATTCTAGTTTATTTGACATGGTTTCCTTCACTGCTTTACCAGGATCGTATTCTTTATCCTACACAACTCTAAGTCAAAGCTGATTCGCGAATAAAATTCGATGTTTTTCGTGGTGATAATCAGTCATTGTGAGTTTAAATTGACCAAAAATATGGGACATGATAAAAGGAAGGGGGAGAAAAAAAGATCGGGGGCTTTTGTCCAAGTAGGATAAGTGTTCAAAGGCTCCGTCTGTGACTGGATGAAAGAAGAGGAGCCGGAGAGTCGCCTGAGGGTCAAAAGATCAGAGAGGAAACAGCAAAGGAAGAGGCAGACACTCAAGGCCAAGGTCTCTTTCTCTCTCCCTCTCTCTCTCTCTCTCTCTCTCTCACACACACACACACACACACACTCAGACAAACAGGTGTTGTTGTCGTCGTCGTCCTTCCCTCCAGGCAGACAGACTATGTGGTTTGAAGGTGTATAATTTTAGAGCCACGGTCAAGAGAAATGAGCAGCATCCGTCACGAGTGATGAGAGGGGAGAGGACGGAAACAAGCGCCATGAATGATAACTCATCGGTGAAGGCTCAGTTTGGGTGGAGGCCAAATTAACCATCAGGTGATTACAAATGAGCAAAACATTTAATCCAAATTTGGCAAATCCCTCAGGGATGTGGGAACCATTTAAACTAAATGTTGGTAAAAACAGCAGCTGATTTTCCTTTCAGAAGAGTTCAACAAAAAATATTTTGATTTTAGGTTTGTGCACCAAAAAAGTCTGTTGTTCAAGCAAACACCCAAACAAAAAGAAAGTCTCGGCTATTCCGGTTATGGTCTGCTCCGATGGCACACATACTGTAATTGTGATACTCAACTTTCAAGGTATGGTATAGACGTGAAGTGACCAATATACTAGTAAGTATCAATAGAACGGCAGGTTTGCATTGGGGCAATATGTCTAGTAAATATAACCGAGAGTTATTCGAATTAGTTCGCGGACACACCTTCTGCACGTGGGCGTTTTTTGCAGAGTGCACCTTGAAACGGGAGGAAACATCCCCGACACACACACACACACACACACACTCACTCACTCACACACACACACACACACACTCCACGCCCACTGACTCTGAGCAGAGGCGGGGGGTGAGTCCAGTCCACTCTCCGAACACACGTTCCCACACTCCTCCGGGGCGCAGGACGCACGGAGGACGCACGGAGGACGCACGTTCACAAGACGCCGAGAGGTCGAACGAACTCAGCGCAGCGACGTTCAATTACCTCGGGCTTTAGAGGCAGTCAAAAGTGTAAAGAGCTTTCCTTCCGTCTTCCTGTTCTGCGCCTTGCACCTCGGGTAGCGCGGGATCGTTCTTCCCTCCAGCGAGCCATGACGCGCGGACATCACGGGAGCGTGTGCGCAACGCTTTGGATTCATATTGTGAGGATTGGTGTCGGAACGAACGAGGACGCTGCGTAAAAGGAAAAACCTAAACTCCCCCAAGTGTGACCAGTGAAGTTTGTTTCAATCCCCCCCAGAGTAAGAATGGGGCCGTCATCCATCCTGCTTCTCCTGGCTTTTTTGGGTAAGAAACTGTTCCATGTTTTGAGTTTGAGTTATTGTTGATATGGTGATGAAAACGATGATGTTCAATGTTGCGGAACGAGTTTGGAAATGTGTAGGAGTCATTGGAAACATGTTTTGCTCCACGTGTGCTTGGAAAAAAAACAAAATGCTCATAGTAAAGAACCTTTGTTGCACAAAATGTAACTGTAACATAAAAAAAAGAAGAAGGGGATCATCCAAATGACATTACATTCACACGTTAAGAACTTCCAGGGAATTTAAAATCTTTTCCACTAAGAAGAATATTTCTCAGGTGTGAGAACCTGACATGCCTCGGCACACCTGTTTACCATCCTGTCTGTGTGTTATGTGACCAACAAGACTAATAATGTTAATATTTCGTGTTGTTTCAACGCATATCTCTCAAAGCCAGTGTGATGTGTATATACGTTTGAAAGCCATAGATAGGAAGCAATAAAAACGTGTCCTGGGGCAACTGGGCAGATGAAAGCACTGGGGGAGTAAAGAGCCACTTAAAAACACCCAGTCCTGATGAAAACCCCCGTCTGAGCAGCAGAGGATTATGGGACTGCGAGTTGACCCAATCCATCTGCTGCCAGCGACGGAGGGAAAGAAGGCAACACTTGGCTGCAACTTCAAATGACCGGGTTGAGATAAAAAAAAAAACACGACATCTTGGAGCCCACTTACCCCTTAAAGTGTGTTTAAGTGATTCTAACGTTCAATTAAGTGGTGTGTTATTGCAGCCTGTCACAGCGGCGATGACAATGCTCTGTCAGCAGCACAGATATGCGTGTGCACTGTAAATGTGGTGAGGGAGAAACCCTCATCAGGCCTTGAAGTGAGTGAAACGACAATAACTAAAAAAAAAAAAAAGGAAGTTTAAAAAGGAATTTAAAAAATCGACACCCAACGGACTCGGATCAGCAGCTGCTTGTGCTTCACCTTGTCACTGATGCAGGTCTTCTTCTGGGCCTCGACTCGAGTCTGCACGTTTTATCACATCTGTTTCTGTTCAGCAATTTCAAAATGCATGACATTGATCAAACTGTTTCGAGTAACAGCCCGTGCTACAACTATTCATGTCCATCTACAGTAGGTGATGAAGGTATGAACGAGTTTCGTTGAGTCATCGCAGCACAAAAAAATTGCCGACAAAACGCCAAACTGTTGCAACAGAATTTGTAAAAACACTTAATAGAAAAGGTTTACAGCCCTTTTAATTCCATTATGAAAAAAATAACATAACTTGGCTTTCTTCCAAACAACTTGATTGACAACATTTTTAACAATGTTCACTGAGATTTGCTTTTGAAGAAGCTTTGGTTTTGTAGGACATAACAGCTAAATAGCAAAAACTTTAATATCAAAGTTAACAGTAACGCTGGAAATAAGATCATAGCAAAGTACCTTTCCCTAGAAATTATATTACTATGATAAAAGTTCACAAATACAGGAAGTTATTTTTGAAACATTACATTAAAATGTACCCTATAGCTTTATATACTCCGAGTTAATTTGTTTATTTATTTGCAATTTTTATCTAGATACATAATACAAATATAATATAGAGTTTATTCAACATTACAAACATACCTTCATACGTATGTGTGTACATAAGGATTGCGCAAGTTCAGATTTAAAATCTTGTGAAGGCGTCTCAAGCAAAAAGAGATTAAACAAACTCCAACACACTCCAGTGCCAATATAAGACGGTATATGACGATAATATTATATATATCAAAGTAGAAACCGTGTAAAATACGAGTTGGACAAATGCCGTCAAACTGCAGCAACTGAAGGAAAGTTCAAACGCACCCGCAGAGGAAAGACGGACGGTGCTAATTGCTGTGCGGCCCAGCGGGTCCCTCTGTGTTCGCAGTGTTTCACTGGTGATTCACTCGAATTCTTCTTCACGCAGCTGAAAATAGAAACACCACAATGTGGTTGAATACTCCATTAATCTTGAAGTGGTGAATACATATTGAAGCGAGGACACTTGGAACCAAAACAGTCACACCTCAAGGTCAATTGAGGGACCTTTGATCACATCACGTGATCTTCGTCGGTTCAACGGAGTTCACCAGTTGCCGTGGCGATGCAGATGCTCAACTTTCCATTCATTTCCCAGGACAAATTGCCTCAAAAGTTGAGATTTCAAACCAAATGTTCACCCCTTGGCAATAAAAACTTGCTTGAAAGCTCCAGCACCTTTATTGAATGGACTTTGCGGTGAGACTGGATGGACCCTGTTTGTGTGCGTAACAACTCTCGACACCGTGTCAAAGTGATGTTTCAGAGTTTCCGAGGATCTTAAGAGTCTAATTCATGCTACGAGGGTCCACACTGAACCCTGTCCATTCTAATGTGGATATATTTTAAAGTCAAAATTTCTGAAGTGCTGATCTAAAAAGTAATCTGCCGTTCAGTGGATCCGTTTTGGGAACGATGACGTGTCCTCTTACTTCGCCCACTGTTGCCTTGTCTTACGGCTGTACGCCAGAAACTACAACAACAATGGCGGCTGTATACCGGTTTCCTCTGCGTTTGGTTTGCACTGCCGGGTCTAATTACAAGTTTACAGCTAAATTTAGCATTACTGCACCACATTAACAGCATTCAAAGGCGTCTGCTGGCCCAAATATTACAACTTACTGTTACACTGGAATTTCCCAGCTTGGGATAAATTAAGTAGCTATCTATCTACATTACTGATGTTGGAGAAATCAAGGTGACCAAACGGAGGGTGACCAAAAATGTTACTACCGCCAAAATGAAATAAGAACATCACAATGTTCTTCATGTACCGCTGATGTAGACTTTATCGCCACCTACTGGCCCGTCGTGTTTAAGAGGCAGACATCTTTCCTTTTTTTCCACAGAGGTGTGAAACTATTATCGTTGGACAGATGGACATGGATGTTTTTTAGATTACATTTACATTGCCAGAGGATGATTCCTACTGACTTTGGGGAAATGACTCCACCTCTAGTGCCACCTGCCTCGTTTAGTCCGTACTTTTGGACTTTTCAGTTTGGTTTCGAACCAAGAAAGCAGATGTGGCAGGTGCCCACGTACCAACGGACCCAGAATACTGTCCGACCAAAAGAGGCTGTATCGGCACGATGGTTAATACTTCACCATGGCTTCGTTTCGTTTGCAATGTGAAAAAAAACACTGTTTTGGATGGTTCCAACTTTTGGAACAATCACAGGAAGTTGAGGTAGAGGTAAAAAACAAAAAATAGCCGCGGTAGCACGTGGGGAGAGGAGGAGGAGGAGGAGAAAGATTCAGTTGTTGGAAAAAAAAGCAAAACTTACAAGTTCATTTCTAAAGAGGGTGAGAGGGAGAGAAATGTGAAACAAAAACTAACCATCATCATCTGACAAAAATAGCACAATATTTCCCTCTGAGATCCGGTACGGTAGACATCCAATGTCTCCAAAATAAAGCCACCTTTACAACAGCACCACTGTACTTTTATTTCCCACCTCTGAATTTATTTCCTTTGAATTTAAAGTCCTTAAACGTGTCATGTTATTTTGTCAACCCCCCCCCCCCCCCCCCCCCCCCCCCCCCCCCCCCCCCCCCCCCATTTCTAGTCCCGGCATTGGTCACTGCCAAAGTCTGTGAGTTAGCACAAAGAGCAGTCCTTTGTCTGGCCTCCGCTCCGCCACTCTCTCTTCCCATAAACGACGTGGAGTCTCTCTCTCCGCTTGTCCGGGGTCCCGGCGCTGTTACCTCACCGGTGGGATGGGGCCAACTGGAAATGTTCTCTGCGGTCTGGGGCTCTGGGAGTGTTGTGGGCGCTTTGATTTAGACGGAGAGCAGCAGTTTGTGAAAGCAGCCGCGTCGAGGGACCAGAGGCGGTTCGAGTCCAGCTTTTCTGATTATTGCCCTAATGAGGGAGGTTTAGTTTTTCGTTTTAATAAAGCTATTGTGGGAGAGAGAGTATAACTCCTACTACTCACACATTCGACACTCGTCAGACGCGAAGAGAAAGAGACGTGTGGCGCTTCCTGTTCAAAAGTGATCTTACAAACTTAACCCCCTTTTTAATCATTTCCCCATTCGTTCCGCCCCCAAAAGCCTGTTCTCCATTTTGAGCGGCTTCGCGTTTGGCTTTGATCTCATGAAAAGGTCTTTGGTAAAAGGATTTGTAACTGTGTTTAAAATCGCTCTAAATAAAGATCGCGTTTCATTATAATGTCTCACCGAGCCACGAGTGACTGTCAAACAAGTTGTTGGTGTGACGCGGATCGGCCGCTCACCGCTGCACACTTTCAGACAGAATGTCTTCATTTAGCCATAACTACCGGTCAAAACCAGCAAAATAAGACGCATGCCGAGCTTGTTTTTGATTGGATGCTATCAAAAGTTATTTAAAGATTAGGGTTTGTTTATTTCAATGCCCCACGTCATTTCTGAGCGAGAGCAGAGAAGAAAAGTCTGCAGTTTGTTTGAATGTTGCGCAGGAAACAAATTAAATATTGGAGACAGTTTTTTTTGTGATTTGCGGGTTTTCTGAACCTGTTCCGACTGGTTTGACAGGCAGCGTCAGGGCTTTGCAGGCAGAGTGCATCCACAATGTTCCACTGTATCTCCGTTGACAGCGGCGCACGTTTCGCCACAATCCCTAGAAAGCGGCACTAAAAACATTTGATGGATATTAACCAAGATGCATATTAATCAACCAAGATGCATATTAATGACACGTGTAAAAAGGGTGTCGTTGTTTTTTTAAATGGCTCAAGACCCCCCAAAAAAATCCCATTTGTCAGAAACCATCATAAGCATCATATAAAAAAAATCTGTCTCTCTTTCAGTTTCTGTGGCTGTTTGTAGGGCTGATATGAACTAATATGTATATCTATATATAGATATATCTATATATAGATATATATATTTCAACTATGTCAGCCGCAGCTCATCTTCAGAGACGGGGTCAACAATGTCCCCCAAACGTACGTACGTACAGCATATGTACAGTATGACCAGCTGTTGTCGTGGGCCCTGGAGCCCCACACTTAGATCATGTGATGATAAGTCCATCTGCCGAGGACGACGGGCAGCTGCCGGTTGAACTCGAGGTTACATGTCACTAGGTAATGGAGGCTACGGTGGGTTAAAAGACAGCTGTTGGAAAAAAAGATGAGCTGTTGCTATTATTATTATTGTTTTGATTATAAATTAATCGAGTGGGTCAATCACTTCGACGTCTCGTTTAGAGTTCAAAGGAATCCGAAGATACTGTATAGAAATTCATAGAAAAATCTGCAAATCTTTATATCTGGGAAAATGAAATAAAGCTTTTTGGCACATTTTTGCTCATAAGATAATTTGAAATAGGTTATTGTTATCAGAAGAGTCGTCAATAAGTTCTCTGGCGATTGACAATGATATGGAGTTGATTCATAATGTTGATAATTTCATAATTTATCTCGCCCTCGTTGTTTGTTTCTTAGTATGTTTTGTTTATATTGGATTTTGGCTTGAATTAATCTTTTTTCATGCATACTGTCAAAAAATTGTTTTCAATATGTAAATATGGCTTTTATGAGTGTTTGTATGTGTATGTTCTACCCCGTCATTCACCTGCCGTTAAGCAGTGGGAACGTCTGAGGTTCAAAGTGTGTTTGTAACACTGCAGGTTTCCCTTGTAAATTCACACACACGCACACACACACACACACACACACACACACACACACACACACACACACACACACACTGGTAGTTCCTGCTCTCATTGTGAAAACAAGCTGTTGGCAGCCACTGGTCCCTGGTCCAACCAGGCTGCAGGTGCACAACAAAAAAAAGAACAAGACTTCACACACACACACACACACACACACACACACACACATGAACGCACACACACGACAACACGCAGCACAGTATGAAGCATGTTCTTTGATTTCCAACACGACTCCGGCCACCAGCTGAGTCAGGGGGGATCAAGTCTCCCACTGTCCAGCGTTTCCACTGAGCAGCGCTGTGATGTGGCGGGTTACACACACAAACCTCAGCTAACACACACACACACACACACGAGGAGCGGCCTCAGTGCGTGTCAAACAGCTGGATGGATCTTTGTTCCTTCATGGAGCTCTTGGCTTCTTTTAATCAGTTGTTTTTGTTCCACCGCGGGCGTTATTAGTCTCAAATTAAATCGCGGAGAGGCGACCGCAGCGGCATTCCCTGGCATAAAAATGATAGTTCTGGGCAAGTCTGGTCCGTTAGAAAGAATCTGAAGCGGAGTCCTCATATTTCAAAAATAGAAACGATATTAGAACTTTGCATGGAATAAATCCTCGCTGGAATGTGAGCTGCTGCAGACTTTTGAAAATGCTTTCATTTCCGATATTTCATCCCCTTAAAGCTCCCGCTCGTTGTCGAAGGTATTGTTATTTCACGTGGTGCGTCGAGGGCACGCGGGCGGGATGGGAAATCAGAGTTTTTCGCATTTTGAACGCCAATCACGTTCCCGTTTCAACTTTTCTTTCCAGCTTGAAAAATCAAAGTCAGATTTCTTGTCTGAGGTGAGGGCAAAAAGTCACCTGCTCCACAACTTTGGCATCAAAGTTTTTCTGCCTTTTCATCACACGCTCGGCCGAAATTAACCCATAAAGGCCCCGCTCGCACCAGGTGTTGGAGGTCAGTGATAAAGCCCCGGAATCCCAGGGTGATGACACGAGTTAAAAATGATTCAATTAAACCCTCGAACACTTCAAAGTGGCACGGCATATTGAAAACACGAGAGCCGACTTCACTGCTTGATCGCGGTGTAATTAACTTTCTCATTAGTTCCCTTGAAAAGAGTCAGAGCTTCATCTATTACGACGTAAAGATCTATAAGGAAAAAAAAGTTCTGCCAAACCACAGATTCTTCAGTTGTTTTGTTTCACATTTCAACCTCAATGTGGATAAAAGCTCTGGTGGAAACGTCGCTAATAGGATATTAAAGCAGCAATTTTCTTCCTTTAAGTTCACTTTGGTCATGTTTGTGGTTTTGCATTTGTTTCCCTATATAGAACTGCAAATAACAATTAGTTTCATTATCGATTAATCTGCCGATTATTTTTCTCGATTAATCGAACAGCTGTTTGGTCCATTAAATGGTGAAATGTCTATTGTGTTTTCCAAACCCCAAGATGATGTTTTGTTTTTGTCCACACATCAAACATATTCAGTTTGCTGTCACAGAGGAGCAAATAAAACCAGAACATATTCACATTGATCATAGAATTTTATCTTTTTTTCCATAAAAACTACTACTGCTACTACGATTATCAAAATAGTTGTAGATTAATTTAGTAATCGATTAATCAATTAACTGTTGCAGCTCTAATCCTACACTTAGTGTGAACACGTATCCATACCTCTTACTCAAAGGAAATAAATTCAAGACACAAATATCCCTTAAATCTTACATTTTTCAACAAGAAAATTATTAAATTTGTAATAATAATAAATGTAAAATATGTTTCTTTGTGCAGTCTCGTTGTCATTGTGAAAGTTGCTCACAATCTTTGAATCTTCTGAATACTTGATTTTTCTCCTAATGTATTTGTTTTTGAACACCATACCTTTTCCAAGAGCAAGCAGGTGAATGTTCTCCACCGAGGTTACGTCTTCATTGTCGTCGTCGTCGTCTTGGTTTCCCACAGGTCGGGCCCAAGGCTCCTCCCTGCACTACTCCGACGGCCTCTCCAGCCGCCTCTCCCTGGAGAAGACCTTCGGCCGGGCGGTCAGAGACTCCCAGTGCCACCACATGCTGAAGCACCTTCACAACGGAGCCCGGATCACTGTGCAGATGCCTCCCAACGTGGAGGGTCACTGGGTGTCCACCAGGTAAGCAATCTACGGACAAAGAACTTTGACGTGCGTATGTTTAGGTTGTATATATGATATTTGAACACAGACCAAACGTGTTGGTTTCTAGTCGTTCAAAAGCCATAATCTTTGCGCATTGATATGAACATGCTTTGAAATGCCTTGTTGGTACATTTGTGATAGTTAATGTCTTCCTACTGAATTTTTTTTTTTTTGCATATGGTTTTCCTTTACAAAAAAAAGGCCATGCAATTGATAGACAGCAGCAAACTATCATATCTGGAATTTCTGGAGTTCCTTGAATACACCTCAGAGCTACATTTTTCATATTGGCCCGTACTGGCAACCGCACAGCATGTAACTTTGACCCCAGTTGGTCTACAAGTTTACTGTAATAGATTACAGAAGGTTTTAATTTGCTGCAAATAAATTTTTCTTACTGTACAAGAGTGAACTACAAGCGGTGGCTTCCTGGTAAATTGGAAACATTAATTAAGCCAAAACATTTTTCGTCAACTAGATAAAAACATGCAAACAGCCAGAATCTGCCTTTAGATTCTTTTATATTTGACTCAATACATTTAAGCATCCTCAGCTAATCTATATTATATCTTATGCATGTTGTTAGATAAACAATGATTGATAATAATCACACACATAATTAATGTACATACTGTTTCTGAGCTGTGTTTTCTGTTTCTGCAGGTGTGAGGTGAGACCGGGGGCGGAGTTCCTGACGCGCTCCTACAGTTTCTACGCCAACAACACCTTCCAGGCTCACCAGTTCTACTACGAGGACAACCACTGCACCAGGCCCACCTACACGCTGGTGGTCCGCGGGCGCCTGCGCCTGCGCCAGGCCTCCTGGATCATCCGCGGCGGCACGGAGGCCGAGTACCACCTCCACCGCGTCCAGATGGTGTGTCACACGGCCACCGTGGCCAAAGAGCTCAGCCAGAGGCTCAACCACAGCTGCCGCGGGGCGGCGAGGGGCCCCTGGGAGCCCGGCAGGATCTACGAGCTGTGGAGCGAGGAGGGCGGCCACGACTGCTCCCGGGAGCTCAACTTCGCCATGCACGAGCTGCAGCTGCTGCGGGTGGAGAAGCAGTACCTGCACCACAACCTGGATCACCTGGTGGAGGAGCTGTTCCTCGGAGACATCCACACCGAGCCGTCGCAGAGGCTCTACTACAAACCGTCCAGCTACCAGACGGCCCTGCAGAACGCCAAGGTGGGTCCCTGATGTCGCCTCTCTTTAAAAGTTCATTTTGTAGACTTTTTCATCTCCCTCCTGCAAGAGGCTTCAACATGAAGGGGTGGAACGGTCGTAAGATGATCACTGGGATAGGAAACAAGAAAGAAAAAAAGAATTCTGCAACTCTGAAAATTATTCTAAAAAATTGGTATACGAGAGGACGTGATATCACCCTCGATTTTAGCATTTTGACCAGCGCCATCTTGGGTTTTTTTGGAACCAGAAAATAGATTAGGGGTTGGGCCTAACTGCAACCATGCACCGACTGGACGGCACTAGCGGTCAATCACACTCCAATGCATTCTGTGCTTTATTGTCTATTTTACTCTAAATGGGACCACAGTTTACAAAATGAACATCATGCTGTGTTGAAGAAGACTTGAAACTAGAGATTGAGACCATAAACTCCTCAGGAAAATGTTTACTGACGTTATAATTCAAGTGAAAAGTAGAGTCATTTTCTCATAGACTTCTTTTTGCAAACCACTGAGTCGCCCTCTGCTGGTGATTCAGGAGAATACAGGTTTCAGACACTTCCGCATTGGCTTCATTTTCCGGACCCTGTGACTTCGTCTATTTTTATATAGTCTATGGTCCTATACCTGCTTCAAAAAACATCACTGCTCCGTAGCGCTCCTAGTGGTCAAAAACTCCAGATTACTTTTTTAGTTTTCAGCCAGCGTGCAGCATTAATGGTGGTTTGATGCTAGATTCTTTTTGCCTAATAAATCTTCTGCTAATGACGTATTATGGTAATTACCAGCTCTACTGTATATTTTGTATTCTGGGACTCCAGCACAATAGATTTGCATAATTCACGGAACCATTGAATGAGAACGAGCTGAGCTCGGAGCGGATGGATGTTGTTGTTTTTTAAACCTGTAGAAAAGGTTTAAGGTGTTCAGAGCAGACTGACGCCTGAGCTTTTGTCTCCCAGGGTTTAACTTCTACACACGCCTAAATCTTTTGCAGCGTTTTTGATGCGGGCAACCGATTCTGTACCATGATATACATTTATATGACAGGAAATGGGGAAAAGCACAATAGGTCCCCCTCTCTAACCAATCAGAATGTCTGAGCCCGGAGGTCGAATATTTGCAAAGGACCTTCACAAAGTTTGTCTTGGCCGTGAGACGGTTGCTAACAGGCAGAGAACCACCCAACCACGCAGATGCCCCCCCCCCCCCGACAGCGGGAAGAGCTGCTCATGCACCAAGCGAGGATGAGAAAAAAAACTTCCCACTGTCTTTTGTGTTCGTTGGAACTCATGACCGGTGCCCAGAGGTAGAGTTTTTGTTTTCTGTCCTGAGCGTGAGGCCAAGTGAGTGACCTCTGGTGACCTCCGCATCCCGCTGGGACCACACACACCGCAAGAACCGACGCAAACCTTTTTTTATGGGAGTGTTTTTTTTTCTTTGAAGCGAGCGTTCACTCGATCTGGGTAAAAATAATATTTGAACCAAAGTCTTAACATTTCGTTCCTGAGGTGTCACGGCGATAGTCGATAGTCCGATTGACGCCTAACAAGCAGACGATTAACTGTAATTTTGTGTAAAATCTCCGCCCTCCCGCTGCACCAGAAGGATTAAAACGCAGAGCACCGCCGTTTGATCAAAGTATGATTGATGGTTTTGTGCGTATGCCCTCGTACCCTTACACACTAAACATTTACACTTGTAGAAACCAGAAACTCTGTACATGCTGATCTCATCTCCCAAATCGGGGGGGAGGGGGCGGGGGGAAGCCGCCTGTCCTCACTCCACTGTGCGCTCGGGATGTAATTTCTCCATTTGCTCTATTTACACTGCCGAACGGCAGCTTCCCCCCCCCCCTCTGAGGTGAAACCCCAGAGTGATGTTTTCACTGTCACCCTCCGCAGAGATTACAATGAAATCCTGTTCGGGGGTCTGCCGTCTAAACAAACATTCCCCCTTGTGTCGGGACGACGGGGCTCGGTGCTGCCGATCAGAATGTAAACGGCGCGGAGTGAGATGCTGTGATCAAGACAAGCCCCCCCCCCCCCGGCCGACGGAGGGAGGCGCGACGTGAAACCCGCCCTGTATCTCTGGGAGCGATCAACATGTGGTATCCCTGGAATCATGCGGCCGTATGAATTATTCCAGTGAGCACATAGCAGCTCTGATTTCACGCATGCCTGAGGCTCGAATCAAAGTGTTGCATGTGCTCTTTTTTCCTCTGTCTTTTCTTTTTTTTTCTTACAAAAAGGAAGAAGGGGTGCTGGTGGAGTGGTGACTCACTCTTAGCTGCAGTTAGAGGTTGAACATAAATGCAGCAAGGCCTCAAAGGTTCAGTTCACCAAATGTACAAATGATACAATTTGAATATTCTGACTCCCAGCACAAACGTGGCAGACGGATAAAGTAACTTGCTGGTGAAAGTCAATGGAACATGTAGCCAAGTGGTCAAATAATAATAATAATAATAATAATAATAATACAGTTTCAAATTAATATTCTTTAGACGTCCATTGTATTTGGGTGGAAGTGTCCATCTCTGATGTAGATAATTCTTAACCTCAGCACATTAACCGAGATCCCAGTGGAAATAGGTGAGGAAATACTGTGTAGGGCTGCAAGTAACAATTATTTTCATTATCGATTAATCTGTCGATTCATTTCTCGTTTAATCGATCAGTTGTTTGGTCCATACAGTGTCATAAAATGGTGAAGAATGTCAATGGTGTTTCTCAAAACCCCCAGATGATGATTTGTTTTGTCCAGTTTACTGTCACAGAGGAGCAAAGAAACCAGAAAATATTCACATTTAAGAAGCCGAAATCAGAGAATTTGGACTTTTTTTCATAAAAACTACTTGAATCGATTAATCGATTATCAAAATAGTTGGCGATTCATTTAGTAATCGACTGACTGTTGCATCTGTTACCGTGTTGCTTCGTCATGTGGTTGAACCGACCCTGTGAGCTTTTATGGCGTTTGAACATCCGAAATGTTGAATCATTTTTTTTTTTTTATAGCTTTGGTAAATGTTGTCGCCCGACTGGTCTTCAACTGAACACAGACGGTCAATTTTCAAAACCAATATGTCTCTGGTGAACATCGGCAGTAGAGTGCCTCACTGCTTCCTCTCCACTTGACCATTTCTTGCGATTTGCCTTGTCTACTGCCACAGTGACTATCCAATCCATTAATCTTAAAACCGTGCACCCGGAGACCGGTCCCGGTCCAGGACGTCTTGGCCGGTGCCAGCAATTTGCGGTCTATTGGGTGGATCCCGGCGGCGATGCGAGGGCAAGGAATTCCTGGGAAGTCGTCTCACAGGAACGATGGCGGTCGAGCTTGTAAGGACATCGACGTAGAAAATACGCCAGCGTAGCGTTTATACTATCATCGCCAACAGGTTCCTCGGGAAGCATTTTAAAAGCCTGACCTTCTTTCTGTTCCTCGTAAAAACGTTGGATTCTGGACATTGTCCGCCTCTGAACTGTGGCGGTAATCCCCGCAACGTCCCAAACGAAAGATGGCTGCCAAAAAAAAAGGAAGAAAAAGGGAAAAAGCGAAATGTGCTCGTAAGCGTCCCGGATCCACTGCGGCTTGGATCGTGCCTCGTGTGTGTGTGTGTGTGTGTGTGTGTGTGTGTGTGTGTGTGTGTGTGTGTGTGTGTGTGTGTGTGTGTGTGTGTGTGTGTGTGTGTGTGTGTGTGTGTGTGTGTGTGTGTGTGTGTGTGTGTGTGTGTGTGTGTGTGTGTGTGTGTGTGTGTGTGTGTGTGTCGCTCGTCGGACAAAAGCATATGCCCGACGTCGTAAAACAGGAAAATGAATAAATGTAATTCATTCAGTAATATCCTGCCTCACTTCCTCATTGTCTTCAGTTCCAGTAAAGGTTTACAAAGCGATTTTGCTTCCAGCGATAAAACAGAGTCCAACGATTCAAAGCGGCACGAGCTTGTACGAGTCCCGACTGCGTAGCTGCTCCGCGGCGAGGGGACTGATGGTTTACTGCGAAACGTTATGTTAAAGTTTGTTTCGGGTTTCATTATTGTGCGAACCGTGAACGTCAGCTTAAATCCACTCCAATGAAGGGAGAGTCTGTTAGAGCTGAGATAATGAATCAATCAATTCAGTCGGTTCACAGATGAATAACCGGCAACTATTTTTGATAATGGATCAACCATTCAATTTATCGTTAAGCTCAATTTTTTTCTTTCTTATTAAATAACAAACTGAATATTGTTCTTTGGGGATTTCGGAGCGAGATTGAGGGAAAATCGAGCAATTGACAACTTGATGTTAGTTCTTCACTGAAGGAAAAAGACGTCAAACGTTTCACTCTTACGCGTGATTTGGTTTCTTCACATCCGGGCTCCGAGATGGAGCTGAGGTGATGCAAGAGAATTAAACAGATACAATTTGGGAAATGGGCTTTAAGGCCTCCTTTGCTGACATTTAGATGAAAAACAAGCCACCGCTCCTACGCGTGTCTTTTATATATGAAGCGAAAAAATATAAAGTGGGGAAAAAAGTTACGTTATGTGGCAGTTTTTTTTTTTTCCAAGACCGGAAACGTCACCGTGACGACAAGACAACAGGAAGTCACTGCATCTGGCCGGGAAGTAGTCCCACGTATATATATATATATATTATTTTAATTCCGTTTGGACCAGAACCAGGCTGGTTGTCTCTGAGCTAACCTGCTGGATGTAACTTCATATTTAATATATATTAATATATTTATATATATCTCAATATACATCAACTCTCATGCGGGACAGTGAGTGAGCATGATCAAAATGTTGGAGCCGTTCTCTTTGATATTCCCTTATTTATATATATATATATAACGTCTGTTAAATATGATATATATATATATCATATTTAACAGACGTACGTGTGAGCGCCGTCGACCTTCTCGTGAGACTCTCATGCGAGACAGTGAGTGAGCATGTTCGCCAAAATGTTGGAGCCGTTCTCTTTGATATTCCCTTGACGTAATTGCTGTTGACATCGCCAGTGAGGCGGACGTGCGATAAGTTGGTCTTTGCTTTTAGTTATTTAGTTTTAGTTTCAAACGTTTTTCCAACTACAGGTCAGATTTTCACAGAGCTTCGTCGCAACTTTCGCACATTTGGTTTGAATCATTCATCTGAATGTTTATCACCGTGTCACAGCAACGGTAATAACGGCAACTCGCTAATAATTGAACGAAATAGTAAATCTCGTGCTGAGCACATTCATCTTTTATGTACTCGTTCCTGAGCGTCTTGCCGCCAGGTTTTTTTTTCCAGTTCCAGGTTGATTTTTCTTAGTGAAATCTTTGTGAACGTGCGACTCTACCTGTCGCGCCGCCACCTTCAGTCGTTCCCATCAACTCAGAGTCGTAAACTTAAGGAGCTGCAGCTTGTGGGTTCTTTTGCCCTGAGTTTAACCTCTCAGGCTACGTACAGGAACCAGGACTCATTTATTGCTTTCTGGGGCAAAAAGAAGAACTTGTACTACTCAGGGCCGAGTTTTGTTTTTTCCTTTTTTGAGTTGGTCAGAAATCATTTTGACTATTTCAATTATTCATAGTTATTATTCTCATTAGGACACTATGATTAAACATTTGTCAAAGAGAAGCGAAGCACAGTGCTCTTTTAGTAAAGAAAGAAATACAACACTGTCATAAAGTGTCGGGTGTCTGTGAAACAATACGGGTTACAGTCCGCTACAGACTTAAACAAAGCATTTTCATTTTTTGCTATGCTGCCGTTTTTAACGGACAGCATAATAAACAATTTACATACATAATATGTTGATTTTGAATATCTATGGAACAGAAGAAAAGCAGGTTTGTTCAAAATGACTTCATCCTGTTTTCTATTGCCTCTACTTTGTTTGGTGAGATAAACCCAGACGTCGACCCTGTAAATTAATAAATAAACACAACTATATAGAATTGCGCTGTTTGGTTTTTTTTAATATTTCTTTTTCCTCGCTCACAGACTGAGCTCTACTCTGTCTGCGTATGAACATGTGTCTCACAGGAGGCCTCTCCTCCAGTCGTCCCATTGACCTCTGACCCCGAGGCCCTTATAAACCGGCACTGGGATTATCTCAACCGTAGAATGTGGTGATTCTCCATCTCTATGGTTTAGTTGTTTTTTTGTTTTTTTTTAAATCCCCATTAAATCCCACGCAGACATGATGTTGTCTGGGAAGCTGAGCGATTCTGTCGGGGGAGGTGAGCTCTTAAAACTTTGGCCACCCTCGAATGACAGAAAAAAAAACTCCCACCTCCTCCCCGGAGTCCGCTCTTTGGAAACGACGTTGTGGAACTCTACGGCACGAAGGCATCTGCCTTTTGACCGTAGGAACGATGTGATCACGCTGAGGAAAAGAAAATGCTGGAGCCTTGTCTGGCTTCCGACGCCGCAGAAGTTTCAGACTGAAGGAAATCCTTTTTTTTTTTTTTTCTTTCCTCCTCCACCTCAGAACGGACGCCAGCTGTCCCTCCGTGTGGATTTTCATGACACAATATGCCGGTGATGGATTAAAAAGGCGTCCAGCTCCGACAGATTTGAGCCGAACATGCTGGATTTCACATACAGGGATGTTGAGTTTGTGAACTGTTCACAGCAGCGTATTGATTCGGGTTCATCTCTGAACTTCTACTTATGAGGGAGTATTTTTAGAAAAGTGTTTTATTAATATTTTGTCTACCAGAAAGATTTCATACACCCCCCCTCCCCCATCTAGTTTGTTGTTTTTATATGATGCATCTTAATGTAGTCCCTTATCTTTTTTTTTTGGTAAATTTATTGTCAAAGTACAAACATAAGACAGTTTGTATTTCCTTGTGCTCATTCGAGATAAAAGTTGAATTAATCAATTTCCTTTTCGGTTTTATCAGTATTGCCTTTTTAATGCCGCCCAACAGCTGTGGCCAGAGATGATTATGTTTTCAGTTTGTCTGTCTCATTCTTGTGAACAAGTTCAGGGAATATCTTCAAATTTGCCACAGACGATCACTTGGACTCAGAGATGAACGGATTCGAGCGACGGTCAAGGTCACTATGACCTCACTATTGTATCGGAGGATTCATTTGTTTAGTTTCATCACAAATGATGACAAATGATGAAGTGGTGACATTGTATTTGCGAGAGGTTAAAGGTCAACTTCCCTGGGACATCAGTGATCTGCGAAAGCACTTTTCTGGCCACTATTCAACTATTCAACGCCATCACAAGACGTGATTCCTCACAATTTAACCTTAAATCACTACAAGCTTGTCTTTTTTTTTTTTCGATTGGCCGTCTCTCACTGCTTTTCACCCTCGCTTCTCCCTTGATATCCAGAACCACGACCACGGCTGCATCGCCTGTCGGATCATCTTCCGCTCCGACGAGTTCCACCCGCCCATCCTGCCGCCGCGGGCCGACCTCACCGTGGGCCTGTACGGCCAGTGGGTGAGCCAGCGCTGCGAGGTGC
Organism: Scophthalmus maximus; assembly: GCF_022379125.1. Taxonomy (NCBI): domain Eukaryota; kingdom Metazoa; phylum Chordata; class Actinopteri; order Pleuronectiformes; family Scophthalmidae; genus Scophthalmus; species Scophthalmus maximus. The sequence goes on from NC_061519.1 coordinate 23,115,069, forward strand.
GGCCCGAGGTGCTCTTCCTCACCCGCCACTTCGTCTTCCACGACAACAACCACACGTGGGAGGGCCACTACTACCACTACTCCGACCCCGTGTGCAAACACCGCACCTTCACCATCTACGCCCGCGGGCGCTACAGCCGGGGGCTCCACTCCACGCGGGTCATGGGCGGGACGGACTTCGTCTTCAAAGGTCACTACGAACGACACTCACTCACTCTCTCTCTCACTCACTCACTCACTCACTCACTCACTCACTCACTCACTCACTCACTCACTCACTCACTCACTCACTCACTCACTCACTCACTCACTCACTCACTCACTCACTCACTCACTCACTCACTCTCTCTCTCTCTCTCTCTCTCTCTCTCTCTCTCTCTCTCTCTCTCTCTCTCTCTCTCTCTCTCTCTCTCTCTCTCTCTCTCTCTCTCTCTCTCTCTCTCTCTCTCTCTCTCTCTCTCTCTCTCTCTCTCTCTCTCTCTCTCTCTCTCTCTCTCTCTCTCTCTCACTCACTCACTCACTCACTCACTCACTCACTCACTCACTCACTCACTCACTCACTCACTCACTCACTCACTCACTCACTCACTCACTCACTCACTCACTCACTCACTCACTCACTCACTCTCATGAGAGAGAAACTTTTTTTTTAGTGACTGGAACTTTAAATGTCTTGTGTTTCTCCAAATCCTCCTCATACTTTTTTTTTTTAATTTTCCAGTATTTTCTGGTGAGCTAAGTTAGCCGTCTGCTGTTGGAGTGGGTGTTCCGACATGAGCAATGATAAAAAATATAATAATGGACAGGTCTAAAGTAGTTTTAGATTTTGTTTGTACCCAAGAAAAAAATTCTAAATATAAGAAAATTGGTTAATGCCGCAAACCCTCTCAAAGAACTCCTGCAGTACGATTTAGGAACACGTCTGTTAATTCGCTTTCGCATGGGGCCCATAATTTAAGAGCTGCAATAGTTAAGCGATTGATTGATTAATAATCAATTACTAAATTAATAATTTTATTAAAAATAAGGTAAATATTCTCTGATTTCAGCTTCTTAAATGTGAATATTTTCTGGTTTCTCTGCTCCTCTATGAAAGTAAACTAAATATCTTTGGTGTGTGGACAAAACAAAACATCATCTCGGGGTTTTGGGAAACAATAGATGAACATTTGTCATCATTTCTTGACATTTTATGGACCAAACAACTAATCGATTAATCGAGACAATAATCAACGTATTAATCGATTTTGAAAATAATCGTTAGTTGCATATTATGTCGTGGACGTTGTCCAGTTACACGAGTCTCGCGGTGTCTGTTGCATGAACTCCACCTCACGCCCCGTCTCGTCCTTCCTGCAGTGAACCACATGAGAGTGACGCCCATGGACTTGGCCACCACCTCGCTCCTCAACGTCTTCAACGGCAACGAGTGCGGCGCGCAGGGCTCCTGGCAGGTCGGCGTGGAGCAGGACGTCACCACCACCAACGGCTGCGTGGCGCTGGGCATCCGGCTGCCGCACACCGAGTACGAGCTCTTCCGCATGGAGCAGGACGCGCACGGCCGCTACCTGCTCTACAACGGCCAGCGGCCCAGCGACGGCTCCAGCCCCGACCGGACGGAGAAGCGCGCCACGTCCTACCAGATGCCCCTGGTCCAGTGCTCGGCGAGCAGCCAGCCGCCCGACTACAGCCGAGGGAGCGACGGCGACAGGCCCCTGCGGCACCACAGTGACTGCGCCGGGTGGCACGCGGGCCGCCAGACCCGCGCCGCCGCGGCTTCGGTTGCGCTGGTCACGTCCGTGCTCCTTTTCCGGCAGAGCTAGGGAGCAGTCTGACACGGGACAAAGGGTGTGGATCACGATGGCGGACTGTGGGAAGACGGCCCCGCAATGCAAACTTCCCCTTTGTGACGAGAACGAGGATGAGAAACCGGTGCCTCCGATCCTCTGAACCACCAAAGACTCTGCACCGCAGGAACTGCACTTTACAGTGGAACCAAAGACGGACTCAACTGTGTTTCCACAAATATACAAAGATGTCTATATATATATGTATATGTATATCCACACAGACCTGAGTGTATGTTTTTATACAGTGTATTTACCTACAACCATCAAGTCATTTCTTGGTTTGGGTTTTCATGACCTGGGGCGTGGAAAGGTTTTCTACGATGAACTGACAATAAGCTCCTTGTCTGGAGGAGAGATGCTCGTGAGTTACTGTTTACTGTGTAAAAAAAAAAAAAAGGGAACTACCGTACTTCTATTAAAGCAATTTCTTTAAATATAGCCTGAACTCAACAGCAGTTTTCTGTCATCTATTTCACATAAAGGTCGTACAGTTATTTCGGATACAACAGAACTCCATCTATTCCTCCTGCAGGTCATTATCTCATCACCGTTGCTGCAGCTTCACCGGTCTCCTATATGGGGAAATATGGGAAATAATAGGACTGGGAAATATGAATAGTTTTCTGATATCAGCACAGTAAATTATTCTACATCTTTTACATGTGTAAAATGCATATGGTTTTAAATTACAATTTATTTGTTATATTTTTGCAAACAATATGATCATGACATGATGACCGGATGATATTGAATCGTTACCTTGTCTTCTGTGCACTCGCGTCGCTTTTACATGGTTTAAGTACTGTATATCACACTGAGGCTTTGTTTTCATAAATCTGGGAAAAACAAATCTGTTCAATAAAAAATACAAATAAATGGCTTTTTGTGCTTGAAGGAAAAACAATGAAAATATTTTTTGTTAAGCTCCTGTTTGTGGGCTTATTACAGCTTGACTATGATTCAAATTGATAGAACTATACATTTTCACACGGGACAAAACTGGCATTCAAAGCCAGACAGATATGAAACAATTGAAAACAGGAAGTTATGATAAAGATTGCATGAACGAGTGGACATTATCGAACTTACTTCAAAAGGTGAAATCATCAAGAATGTGTTTTTTGTCTTGGTTCATCTGATAATTAAAATTGTCACCAGAGCTATTTATCGACATCTCCCTTCTAATATACGCGTATCTTTAAATACTGTAGGTACTGTAGGTTTCCATTCCGTCTCACTGTGTGGGATTGTCCTGTCTCTACTATATCAGTTATTTCTTTACAAGACTGACAAAAACTAAGACGACCGAGGTCAATCGGGAATTGGAAGTATTATTTGTTTCTGTAAATATCTCATCCTTTCATTTTTTTTCCAAGTCCCTCAGCAAACAAGTGAATTAAGTCTGGGCAGTCAGTATAAAATTTGATTGACGGGTAGATTCTGACAATTAGTAAGACTACACATTCCCTTGTCCCTGATTTCCAGATGCATGAGGCTCCCTCTAAATAAATCTTCCAGTGAGGAATCTGTGAAAAGGCTCTTTGCTCCCACAGGTGGTTTCTGAGTTTGACGGTTGAATAAATTGAAATCACCTCCATTGGGAAGAAGGTCATCACTCAGGATGCGGCCCAGTGTCGCCACCCCGTCCGCCCCCCGGTGGGATCACAGGCGTCTGAAGATGTCTTCACTGCTGAAGTGTAAATAAACTGTGATAACAGAGAAAAGACAAGCAGGCCACAGCAGCATAATCTATTTCTACAATGGAAACATTTAAGGGACAATATTTTCTGAGGGCCAGTTTGTTCAGTCAAAAAAATGTCTTTGTACCTAAATATGTGTGTAAGATTAAAGGTTTGAATCTTCAGGTGCTGTAACGTTCACGTTTCTTTATCGCCATCCATTTTGTACAATATACAATACTTAGGATTCAAAGGGGAACATATTAACTTGGTCCCTTTATGAGATTTTATGTTTCCCAATAGAGCATTTACATTTTTTTTTATGGAATTGGGGAGTAGATGAACGAGAAGCGGAAGACGGGGAAGCTGCCAAGGACAATCGGTCCTGAGCTGCAGACGACTTGAGCAGCTCTGCAGGAGCAGCTGAGGGCGAAATCCCCCTTCATAGGGGTATCACTTACAAATATCCAAAAATATATGTTCACGAGACCCGGGAAGTAAAATGACTTTACTTTCCGGGTGTCTACAACTCTACTTTGCATTGTTTACTCATTTCTAATGTTTTTTTTTTTCATCCAATATGCCACTGTATGTCACGACTGAGTTTACCATTGGTGGATTAGATTAAATCGGCCTGTTGTGATTATTAGCTCAAAAACTAGAAAAGAAAAAGAAAATTGGATGTAAATATTGGAAGAAATAATTAACGGACAAAATATAAGTTAGATGTGTACACATGTATATAAATAAATGTAAAATAAATACATTTCGAAGTGCAAGGGGAGGTAATTCGGGAAAGAGGGATTAAGGATTGTTGATGCACAGTGGTGGTTCATGCAATAAGAAATATCTGCTAATGAAAGTCTGATACAAAACAAACATGTCATTTCTTTTGTAATTATCAAATATATCTACTGCAGCTGCGAGACAATTTAAAATGACAAGACAAAATCAAAATGGTGTGTCCCCCGAATCCAAACACGCACGAACTCGGAGCAGGTTTCGAATGAACCTGTTGGTTTGGAATAGTAACGGATCAATAAATGTGTTCGTCTTTACCAATCTCCAAAGCAGTACACACACAGTATGATATTTGGATTTTGCACATGACTAATATGTGTGATTAATCACATGAAACAACAGAAAACGGCCTATAAATTAAAAAAGCTTTGTTTTTTTCCAGTTCAGTAAATGAGAAGTTTTTGATTTTGAGCTTGAAATTGTAGAAGTATGAACCAACCAACCTTAGATTTCATTTTGATGGAAGATCCCATAAATTCGTGATGGTAAAACTTTTTCTGTACTGTAATTTCTTATTACGTACTGGTCAAATCATAAGTAAACGTTCCGTGTACATCTGTGATAAGTTGACAGTCGCTGAGATTTCTCCCAGTTATCTTCTTGAGATTCAAGAATTCGTCTTCCAATTACAACTCCTCAGTTTCATTATATGCATTTGTCTGAGGCTGCTGCCGTACAGTCACAGTGAGCATGATGATGTCATGCTCGCTCTTTACGGCCCAGAAGGGAAAAAAGAAAAATCCAGTGGTCTTTTTTTCCCACACTGGCCTGTTCTCCAGGAGTCAGTTTGAATCACATTACTTCAGGCTTTAATAAAATGATTGCAGGCTTCGCTTTAGTGGGAAAATCTAGCATCTTGCATAAAAAAAATAAAAAAAGAGTTCTGTGTTTCACCCATCAGGCTGAAATGAATCGAGTTCAGGGGCCAAACGACCGGAGCAGATTTCGTGTCCTGCTGCACGTTGACGTAATGTACCGAAAACCTAATGAATAATAAATTAAATAAATTAAATTAAATCAAGCAGAATCGAGAACAGATTACAAACGTTCACCTCAGTTCATCTGGTCAGTGAAAAAAAAACAAGTGAAACAACAATTTTACACCGAAACAGAGAAGGAACTTGTTTTTGAATTCAGAAAACTTACCTCGATCCATAGCTCATCCCAAGACCTATTTTTTTTTTTTTGCTTGAGTTTAAAAAAAGATTAAGAATGCAGATGTTGAGAGACATTTACTCTTATTGTGACTCTTCGCAACTTTTAACTGAAAGTCTAATAAGAAAAATATTAAGAGTTTTGAATAATTGTGCTTGTCGCACAATCCCTTAACGTTCCTTTTCAAATCAACCATGAGTATTTGAGGTGTATTGAAGAGAGACTCAGGAAAAGACGGCTATCAAAACCACATTTTTTTCATTTTTATTTCTTCAATGCTTAATACCATGGAACAGGATTTTAAGAATGGAGACCTCATTTCAGTCAATATTTGCCTTAGAAGGAATATATGCTTTGTATTATAATAATAATCAAAATAATAATAATAATAATATAAAGTCTGCATCGGTGCTGTCAGGAAAGGGAGAGGACAGACATGGATTTCGGAGGAGGCACCTATAAATCCCCAGCTGGACCTGAACATTCCGCGACGAGAAGTAGAAATTACAAACTGAACAGATTGACTTCAGAGGCGATCCAGCGATAGGTGGCACACGGTCGTCGTGGTGGAAGATCTCTCCTTTTCTTTTTTGTTTAAAAGGATTTAAAACAACATTTACAAGACACCTAACATTCCATTCAATTCCTATTAAAAACAACAGAGAGAGAGAGAGAGAGAGAGAAGAAAATAATAAATCTAATCTTTTGACTGCCTCTGGCCCGTGGTTCGCTCTGGGTTCATCTTCCATGTCGACTGATAGTATAACATCTTTCATTGTCCCGCCACTCTACCTGTACAATCCAGCTATCGAAAAGAAAAAGAAAAAAGAAAAATCAGAAAACCAAAAAAGGAAGCAATCACTTTTTTTTTTGCCGCCTCTCTTTTCTCAGCTCTCTGCGTGTAACTAACCGTGTGAGATTGTAAAAAGGCGACGCCTTCAAAATGATGTTGTACAGATGTGTTCACTGTCGGCCACACTACCAATGATATGGCAAAGTCAACAGAAAGACTTCTGGGGGTTTTCCAGGCCTGTTTTGATTTTTTTTTTTTCCCCGGAGCCGGGGGCGAGGTGATACGGGCTGGCTGGCATGCGTCCCCCCCCCCAACACCAGTCTACAAGATGAACTTCCCTAAGAAGAATCCAATGAAGATGGCTGCTATGACGACGAGGAGGGAGGGCAGGGAGGTGGCGGAGGCTTCTCGGCCGAGGAGGCCGGTCGAGTTCGTTGTCATGTGGTCGGAGCGGGCGACCTTCCTCATTCTCAGACCGTCGTCCTGCAAGAGACAGAGACAATATGAGGAAAGGATTTCACAGATCACAGAGAGACGGTTCTGAAGTGCAGAACGTGCTCGCGGTTCATCGATGAGGATCTACTGAGATCAGATTGCTCAGAGTGCCTCCTCCACTGTTTTCCATTTATTCATTTCCCATTAATTTCATTATGATCCGGGGGAAAAGATGTAAATCCAGATGCATTAGTGATTCATCAGAAATACCATCAAGCTTTTCTCTTCCTTGGCAGGAAGTCAGACATGCACTGATGCCGGACATTTTCCTCCACTTTTTCGGAGGGGCTGGGTGTGGAACACAAACGACCGCAAATTTTGCTATGGGCATTTTCTGGAACTTTTCCTGCCAGCCCCCCCCAAGAAAAATTTCAAGAGTCAGGGGTGTCGGTTAGCTCACTTGGTGGCACCAGCGCCCCATGTTCGGAGGCTCGAGTCCTCCTGCAGCGGCCGTGGGTTCGACCCTTTGCTGCGTGTCGTCCCCACTCTCCCCCCTTTCACACTGAACACTATCCTGTCATTACATGCTTAAAAATGCCCCAAAAACATATCTTTAATAAAAAATGTCAGAGTCAGCCAGCGAGTGGGCCCTCTACCCAACCCTTGAATGTTCCAGAATTGCTGCTGCTGTTGTGAAAACATATGACTTGGACAATCTCCTGCTGCGATCTTCATATGTGAACGACAAAGTGAAATCTTTACAGGAAACATGGACAGGGATATAAATTCTAAACTCAAAAGATTTCTGTCCACAGTTATTCATTCTGCGATGCAATGTGGCCTCTTGCTTCTCACAACTGGTTTTTGGTTTGATCCGGGATGAAATGCATTAGAGTGAAAAGGAAGACAACATTTAATCACATTATTAAATATTATTTTCTGACCTTTAGTTGCCGGTTCTCCTCCACCAGCTTGCTCATCTCAGATTGCAGCCTCTTGCACTTCTCCTGCACTTTCTTCATCTCCGTGTCGTCCAGCCCGGCGGCGGCAGCGGCAGCAGCAGCAGCAGCAGCAGCAGGCACCGAGGCGGCCGTCGGGTCGGCCTTCGCCGAGTTCATCACCGGGGCCGCTTTGGTCGCCTCCACGTCATTCTGCCAGACACGGGACAGAGGGGGCGAGAGAGAGGGAGGCACTGAAGTGAAATCCAGCATGCCCCGAGCTAAGTAGGGAGGTTAGCCTCCAGACCGGAGCCCGTGCCAAAGGAAAGGCAGCGTTTGTCCCGAGGCCCGGAGTCTCACAGTGGAAGATCAAATTGAGACCCGGGAGGAAATGCGTCGCTGCAGAAGTCGTGCTTGATGTGGCTTTTGTTTTGCGGGGCAGACGACGTGACGTCACAGGGGAAACTCGGGGGCTTTGCGATGAAAGTACAACGACTGTATTGTACATGAAGGCTGACGATCAACACAAAGACAGGCTCCAAAACCCAAGGAACTCATTTCTAAACTGTATACAGCGATTAAGTCGCATGTGGTTTTTTAGACTAAATAAAATTAAGCGGTGAGAGCTACAGCAGACGTGTTGGATCAGAAGTAAACAAGACTGTTATGGTGGCAACATTCAGCACTAACACTAAACACTAACACCAATGTTCCTCTGCTGCTCTTAACTGAGCTGTTTTCAGACATGAACTCCGGAATCGAATTGTGCCAATCAGATGTGAAAATGTCCAGAACATTCAGACGAGGGGCGGCACCTGGTTAGAACGCCCCCGCGCTCGCTGGCCCGGAATCTTAAGCAGATTTTCCTACTGTATTCTCACATGGGCTAACTCGGGACATTTGCCGGGAATTTTACTAAGGGGGCTGGGAGGAGAAGTCTGGGGAAATTTGCGTTCCCACAAACAGCCCCCTCTGGAAGAGGTTCAGACAAATTCGTGGACTTCAGTCTGAAAGCAGATTATATTACCGACAGTGTGTTTTGCTATGTTTTCATCCAACCCCTGATTATTCTGTACTCGTGCCAAACCAATGCTTTGATACTTTACTTTGAGGGATATTGACATGTTTTACTTTGAGTCCTGTTCAGTCATTAAACAACAGAGAACTCAACTCAAAAATGGCAAAAGTAGAGTTACAATAATTTGTCAATCGGTCAAACTACTTTGATAACTGATTGTGTAAGTCAACCGGTCCAGGCAGACGTTTGCCTCGTGTCTAGTTCCTGTTGAAGGTTTCTTCAGGTTAAAACGTTTTTCCCCTCCACTGTAGCAAAGTGCTGACTCGTGGTGAGAACTGTTGGCGTTTCTCTCTATAATATTGTTAGATTTTGACCATAATCTGTTAAAGTGGTTTGAGATAATCCATGTTAAGATTTGGTGCTAGATGAATAAAATTGAACAGAATTGAACATTGATATTTTCATACTCAACGGGTAGAGGAAGTGGTCCACCGTGTTCTGCTTTATCGTTCAGTTTCCCGTCATTAAACTATAAGGTCACATACCTTACATGTTACACATCACATGCATTCAACACAGCAGAAAACACACTGTGCTGACTCAGCTGCCAGAGCCACTCTGTAGCAGCTTAGCTTGAGCTGAATCTGGCCGGTCCTGGTGGCATTTCCACCTGAACTGTGGAGGTTCTGCTGAGGAGTTTTCTATCCGATTACACCGAGGGCCCGTTAATACAGACTCCCTGTGCTCACGGTTAACTAGAACCTAACCTCATCCAATTTAATAGTCCCGCAATAAAGACCCTCTTTGTAAGAACGTAATGAATAGAATAAGGTATTTATTGAGCTCCTGTAGAGGGTCACTTTGAGGTCAAGTTGGTAAAACAAACATGTTCTTTTCTCTTGGGGAACAGTGGCCAGAGAACCTCAAACAAGATAAAGTCTAACGAGTCTTAGACAAGTTCAACATATGCAAGAGGGGTGGGCGATATAGCCTCAAAATTATCTCACGATATGTCAAGAAAATTTGCGATAAGGATACTTATGACGATGCAGGAAAAAAATTCTGAACAACATCATATTGGTGATTATGTCTAGATGTTCTCAGACATCTTTGGGCTTTTGTCGTTGTTGAGCGCAAGGAAACGTAAATGTGCGTCATAAACGTCATTGCGTTGCTATATCATTGATATCACTTTATTTTTAATCACGTTAAAATGTATACTGGTACTATTATTATAATATATATATAAATACAGTCCATTTACCATTGCACCGCAACAAGTTTCATAATGGTTTTCCTCCACACCAGCCTGGCAAACTAAAATATTACAGTACGACCCACAGTTGACAATTTATTCTAAAGGTGAGTAAGCGAGAGTAATACACATCCAGAAGAAAAACTTCTTAAGGTATGGTTAATGTATCAGTTCACGAGACAGGAATTGGTTGGCAGCTTTTCACTGGTCCTGCACTTTGTTCTAACTTCACATGATAGTAGTGGATTCTTTCCAATCTTTTGGCTTCCATGGGGAGGGTTTTCTACTCTGGCAATTCTTAAACGTTTTTCGTATTCGACACGAGTCCGTCGGCAAAACGAAACTTCAGGTTACGATTGAGGTTATGTGAAAATAAGCTGTTTTTAATGTGCAGCAGCACCTCTTACCACTTTATCATTTTCAGAAGGCAGCTCGAAGACACATCTCAGCTTGGAATCCATGAGATCATCAGGTTTTGCATCTTTCCACTGTCGGAGATGAGAAATGGGAATGTTATTCATCAACTCAAACTGCTAGCAGCTGGAATCCATCCACAAACACATGATTCATATTCAATGCAGCCATGAATCTATAGGAATTTCATGAACATAGAACATGCGCAGCTTTGTTCAGAAAACACTTATAACCTCAGACATAATTTCCTTCACAAACTGTCCAAAGTAAACATTTTTTTAGGTCACTGGTTTTAGGTTTTGTAGCTTTTTAAATACAGATAAAGAAATTTCCAAGAAGTCAGCTCCTTAACCCCCGAGACATTTGTCTCGTGATTTTATACACAATGAAAAAGGTGTTTTCAACTCAAAGACACAGATTTACTGTATGTCCTCAGTCATTAGTGAGAGATGTAACACAGAAGGCTCAGGAATGAACCTCGCTGCATCCAGTTCAACCATCAGACCTTTTTTCCTCGACACTTCCTGGATTTCTCCTCTCGTTCTAGACAAGCCAGTTCATGAACAAGCTGCAGGGTATGTGCACGTTTTATTGACTGACTGGGCCTCCGGTGCCCTCTGCTGGACGACTGGAGGACTCATGTCAATTTGTTGAATATTATACTTCAACAGGTTTCTCTAAGGGCTTCTTAAGTAACACAGCAGAATGTCAATAAACCTCAAACAGACCCTGATCAATTTCCAATATCTGCTGTGAATTGATATAAACTCATGGATTTCTTTCTATGAGACATCATCATTTATAAATGGGGCTATTTTTTATTCAACAAAATAAGACTAGAAAAGTAATATGTTTGTTTCAAATATCGAAAATAGAAAAATAAAACTCTTTTTTTTTAAATTTCTGTTACCTGAATCACTCTAAGGAGTGTTAATATTTACAGTAAAGTGTATTGAACAGGTTATTTTGCAGAAGGAATGACAGCTTATGGTTCTGAAAATGTATATACATGTGTGTGTGTGTGTGTATATATATATAAACTATGTAGTTGTTGGGGGCAGGGTGAGCAACCACAACAGATGACGTACAATAAAAAAAGACTGTGCCCCCCCCCCCCCCACACACACACACACACTTTAAATCTATTTTTTTTCAGTTAAAGTCAAGTTTTAAAAAAATGTTTTACTTACCAATGCATCCATGTCAGAAACAGCTGATGGCGCAAAAATCGTCTGCACCATGAATTTGTGTTTACTTTTCTCGTTGGGGTCATAGTCAAAGGGCTGCAGCATGACTGGGGATGAAAGAGGAAAAGATTTGTTCAAATGTGTGAGCCAAGGCCTCACTACGGTAGAAGAAACCGACTGAAACATTCAGAATATTGAACCACATAAATCTAGACTCACTGATGACACAGTGAGGGACCGATTAATCGGTGTGACGATTAATCAGGACGATATCTATCATTTTGAAAGGATCAACGTCGGCCAATGCCAATGCCTACAATTGGAACGAGCGTTTGACTTAAAGTATCCGTTTTTACGGCTTTCTCCCAATTAGGCCAATAACCAAAAATACAAGCAAGTTTAGGTAAAATTTAAGTTTGTGTGATTATTGGTGGAAAATTCTAAATAAGTAGAGTGCAGATGCACTTATTTTAAAAGGTTTTTTTCTGTGTTCATGTGAATAATATTCAAGTCTTTATTCATGTATACCAATTTTGTCAATTTTTTTTTATTACTACTCATTTTATTACATGCAAAACAATGACTTAATATCACATTATATAATCTGCCATTCTCTGCCCTGCTCTCTAAATATCAATACCTTGCATAGTTTCACGCTGTTGCTATGGGAAACAGTCACCATTTTTTTTGTAGCTATTTCGACAGACGATTCGTGCGAGGCAAACGTCCTAAATAACAAATCCATTATGAACCAAAAACCAAGTTACAGGAGCCAGATTGAGGCTTATTTGACCTTGAAAACCTAATTTGCCAGCAGCTACATTTACAAAATGTCCACAACTAATCAGAGTAACGCAATTAAGATGTTTAGCTTTGGCGCTTAAAGGGCTGGTTCGTAAATATACCTGTCTGAGACTATGGTCCGTCCATCTACACACTTGATTACATCAACACTTTAATCTATGATGTAGGTTCTACATTATTTTAAACTAACTTGACTTGGGGCAAAGTTAAGTCAAAGGACAACGATTACCTGGTCACCAATTCACCAGCCTGACGAGCTTTAACTGCATTACGGCTCAATCACTGCTTTGCATACACAGTTCATTAGGCAAATAACGCTCGAAAATAGTTTGGTTCGGTATGGACAGATGTTTCCTGTCAAGTCTATTTTGAGAGATAAAGACATCAACTTTACATCATCTTCCTTTTTTGGAATTGAGCCTCGTCTTGACCGTCTCTTTAAAAAGGAGGCGATGTGCAGCGTAAGTTTCCAGAAAGGTTGAAGTTGCTGAATTTGGGAGCATATTTTCGACATGTGTACTCAGGTTACTGGTGCTAAAATGACTGTAGCTCACCTAGCCAGCATACAACTTTGTCTTGAAGTTCAACAAATTGGCGGCAAATCTGTCTCTCTGTGGCCCAGTTGGGTTGTGATCGCTCGGGAGGCATAACCACGCGGCTGTTGTTGAATCATTGGCTATTTTTCAGCGTCACCTACATTTTATTTGCATTCAGGGAAAAGTGACATATTGCGAGTCCGGTCCGTCACGCAGTGCAGCAGCCCAGGTTCACGCGAGTGCTCGCGAGGCGGTCACTTAAGTGACGCGTTATTCTCTAAATTCAGTTTTAGTTTCCAACTCGATTCAATTATCAAATTAAGATCAGAGCTTCAATTTAGCGAAATGTCTGTTGAATTCCAAGCAAACTGCAACAACTTCCCCCACGTCACTCTTGATTCAACAACATATTTGTGTGGGCTAAGGCAAAGACTGTCCACTGACCTTACAGTAAAAAAAAGAGGAAATTATTAAGTTCAAATTTTTTTCTTAACTTACCCGAGATGAAGACAGTTGCTCCGGGATCAATGACGCCGCTGTTCGGTCGTACACAGTACCTGCGCGGCGCTGTCGTCTTCACTTTGAAACACACTCTTCTGTCAGAGGGATTCTTCAGTTTGAGGTTGGTGGTGACTACATCTGTGAAAGGACCTGATGGACAGAATGACAGAATTAAGTGCGTTATTTCTTCATTCCTACACTCCAAGAAACCAATAAATAACTACAATCACGCCTTGTGGCCGTATGCCTCCACCAAACAGTCAGAAAATATCTCCTCTTGTGTTGATAAGTTCTGGTGTCGAATAACAGTGTTATCGCAGAATATCTTTTTGTCGTTTGACCTTTTAGATATAAAAATGTCATCATTTAATCATTTCACCCCATTAGATTTTTATGTTAAATGTTTAGCAACCTTTAAAGTGACATTAAACTTTGACCACCAATACTTAAGTTCATCTTTGACTTCCAGTAAGTTCTTATGAGTGAGTTAATGCGATATCGCATTCACGAAAAAAATGCTGTGCAAGGACAGACGGATGGACGGACAACCGGAAAACTTTGTGCCTCCGGCCATGACTCTTGCAAGCGCGGACGCATAAAATTATAAAAGCAACAAACTAAAATTCCCAGAAGTGATTTTTCTATTAAACCCTTAAAGCATTTCTCTTTTAATGTGACATGTTTTTGTTTTGACTAATCAATGAAAAAATTACATTTTTCTGACAGCAAATCCTGCACGGATTCTAGCACCAGAACCGGGCTGAAGGTTTCATGCCGCTGCATACAATTGCAAAGTAACTACATTTTGTGTAAAGTACAGCTATGGAAGAAAATGCAATTTTTCGTGTGACACCCTTCGTTCTGCGAAGTTGTGATGCCACAGTACAAAAAGAACTAAAATGATTAGTAGAAAACACTGTCAAGGCTGAAACTCAATTTTGGTCGACGTAATTGAGAGTACTAATGCAATAGTGTGATGATCCTTGGCTTGAAGCTGGAGTCCAGTCAATGTTTTACTGTAAATGTTCAAAAAAGAGAATAGATGAGTGGGCCGTACAACACTAATATATTAGCTTTACCTTCCCTAATGCTCTACATGTGATTTAATTGTGACTTGCAATATGTCGAAATTATTTTGTTTATAAAAAATCATGCTTGAGCCAACGACGATCTTTGTTGGAGTATTACTGACTATTCAGCTACTGTCAACAAATTGGACATAGCTTAAGGAGATACGTGACCTCCTTCAAAGTGTCAAGTTTTGTGATATTAAAAAATATATCTTTCTTAATCCGTCCACCCTGATGGAAGGGTATTACTTCCCATAAACCCAAGACTAAGCATGAGACATTCACGGAGATTGGGATCGCCACAAACCTCCCTCGCTCCGTGCAAATGCCTTCCTTCAGCCACGGGCCAAACAACCTGAATCGATTAGGTTTTTCTCCAGACGGCTAATTTCATAAAGATGTCTCATGTTCATATTGGAAATTACGGCTTGCCGTGCCCGTGTCAATCGGGAGTTCAATAGTTAGCTCTCCATCTTGTGACAGAGCTGGCTTCATATTAGGTCCTTAACCATGGTCAGCACCATCCAGCTTTGATGAGCCATGTCATGTGGAGAACAACTGGAAGCCAAATCAAAGATTCCCCAAACTCAATCATCACAATTGGCATGGAGAAGAAAGAAAAAAAAACATCCCATGATATGCTGTTGGCTGATATCACAGCATGGGAGCTCCGGTGACGGCTACAGATTTTTTCCTGCCAATTGTCCATCAAGTATATCTGTCAAAGTCTCGAATTCTACTATGAAAATTGGGTTTGACGAAACTTGTCTCAAATGTCCAGTGGCATTTGCAAATAAGGGTGTTACGAAATCAGATTTCCACAAAACGGTTACTAGGGCCAAAACAATTCACAAGTACAATATAATCACTATATCTTTGGGAGGGTTTGAAAATTATAATAATCAAATTAATAAAACTATCAAGTTGGTTTAATGTATTTATAGCAAATTAATTATGCTCAAAATCCAGATAGACGATCTTGGTGATCAAACGTGGTCAGGGCGATTATAGATAGTGCAGTTTTCCCATTAATGTATTAAATTACTATTGTTATTCATGCAAACACACGCACCACTGTGACTGCATCGATTGAGAGTAGGTGCTCTGTTGAGGAAATCAGACAGATGGAACATACCAGTTACTTAGTCTGCTTCATTTCCATTTTTTCGTGGTTATAAATGAAAGTTTTGATCCAACTTCAAGCAAATGGACAGTCAACAAGAGAGAAAGACGAGTTTTTCTCTGCTAAAAGTGATGAAATAATATTAATATTTAAAACCTACCATGCTGGAGAGTTACTGCTTCACGTCATTAAGAAATATAAATGATTTTAAGAGGCACTCGGTTGATTCACACAATACTATAATACACGTATGATTAAAACAATATCAATAATTCCTTGTTTCAATTATATTTTTGGTAAGTCTCTGAATCGACAGAGCTCTAGTTTTCTATTTGCTGAACAGTGCACGTTTTTGAATCATGAAAACAGTTGGTGTAATAATTTTGGACTAAAATATTAATTTATACTTGCTTCATCTTAGACAGCCCCTATGTGCATTTGAAAACTTTGGGAAAACCGAATAATTTGTAATAAAATGTACGGTACTTAAAAAGAAATGCTTCCATGCTGAATAATTATCAGGTGTGTCTAGTGCCCCAACCTGTAGGACTACTACAAAAAATGTTTTAACTCTTTCACACAATAAATAAAAAAAAATTTAAAATGTCCCATTTCATTTCTATGCTATCTTTTTACAGCTCACTTGGAGCTCTGGGGTGTACAAAGCCTACATTCAGCCGTCCGCCACAACCAGTGCTCTGGAGAGATAAGAAGTAATGCATGACCAGATTGGAGTGGCTCCACCCAGCTAACATGTAGAATTATGGCAGTGACTGAGGCGTTGTTTTCAACATAGTTGCGTCACAAAGGCATTCCAATAAACCTGAAAAACCTCGCCGGTGGTGCTGTGTTTGAAACGTCTGATAATGCCACCAACTTTCATCTTCTTCGAACATGCTTGTTTTTTTTCTCAGACAATGAAGCTATATTTTTTTTATTACCGTCTTGTCTCTAATAAACTCGCAATATTATAAGCTTGTGGAAGGGTAATTTTTATCAGGAACATCATTACATAACTGATTTATCTACAGCCAGACCAGTGGGCTGATTTTATCTACAAATATAAAACTTAGTTGAACCTTTTGACCGGGTCAACGATGCGGCAGGATTTCTCCTGGTGCTGCCGATGGCCATTCTGACTATGACAGACAGGACTGTTTTGTGTGTGTGTGCGTGCGTGCGTGCGTGCGTGCGTGCGGCTGGACAATCAAGCAACGGCACTAAACGATGGCAAGCCAATTCAGTCTAGGTTATAGACGGGAAGCACTGCCAAGTAAACACAAATGTCACCAACTGGCAACGATGCTGATGCATAGTAAATGAAAGACTCTGTGCAGTAATGTCCGTCCAGTAATGATCTTTCACATATTTTCTACAAGTGAGGCAGTAAAAATACGTAAATGTGATTGGGTGTATATCAAAAGTACATGGCAGGCATTATAATTACAGCCTGTCCAAAGTCAGAGCTGGTAAAGTATGCCTCTTGACTTTGGACACGCCTGAAGCCTTTCTGTGTTCCTGTACCTGCTCATACAGTAGGATAAACAGGAAACTGCTCTTTAAATGACAAATACAAATGAGGAAACATCTTCTCTCACAAAGACTCAACAAAGAGAGTCACAGAATCAAGACAACTGAGAAATGACCCATACAAAAATATACCCCCCCCCCACACACACACACACACACACTGTGAGCTTGGGTTTGGGCGAATGGCATCATCAGCGTCGATGGGGTGGGGGAACTTCGGAGCTGATTTGCTTAATTTATTTATTATGTGATGAAGAACAGCACTGGTGTTTGATGTTTTCTACTGTAAGAAAAAGTTAACCTGATCATCCCAACCCTTCGGTGAGCATTGCAAAAACCAAGACCCAAACCGATAAAACACTGGAAAGCATCTTTGCACACATGTGCCTACACCCACATAGCCTGCATCTATCCATCTCTGAGTTGCCACCTTTGCTCAGGCCCAATAGCACCTTCTCTCTCTCTCTCTCTCTCTCTCTCATCTTGTTCCATGTATGCTGAGTTGAGGGTCCCCCAGGCCAGTCGTGTTCTAAAAATATCCGCAAAGGAAAGGAGGGCTGCCCCTTCAGTTTGCTGGAGGAATCCCAGCAGGCGCTCTAAAACAGACCAGCTCTCAGATACACGCAGACCAATTTAGCTCCATCTCTGTGACAGTAAAGGGGCTCTGGTCATCTTCCCTCTCCTCGTATTGCTTCTCAGAGACCAAAGGAGGAACCATTTCCTTTTCCCTCTTGTGTTCCCTGTTCAAACGGCCTGATCCCATCCATTTCAATTTAGCAGTTTTGGTTTCGATTTTATCAATCTCACATTTAATTTCATGCTGGATCAAACCAGGGGTGAACAATAAGTCTGTGCCAAGGGGCAAAACCCAAATTCTTTGCATAATACACTGTACTCAAGACTGCATACATGAGGTTAAACTGGGCACTATTGTACTAGAGCTTGCTAGGATAACTTGCTAGTTATGTTTCTGTTAAGCAGAGACCCATGGGTCATGCTGACAGGCATCAAGGTTGGTACAATCCCATTAAAATATGGTACTTAGTTTTAAACCGCTTTGAATTACAAGGACGCTTTCACACCTACCTGGTTTGGTCCGAACCAAAACCGCAGGTGTGAAAGGTTCAGACTGAACCATGGATGGGTTCGTTAGTAAAGTGAAAACACTATTTGGGATGGTTCAGACTTTCGGACCAATTACAGGAAGTTGAGGCAGCGGGTTAACAGAGGAATAAAAGAACCTAAAAGAAAAGGCTACAAGCCGTATTGTCAACACAGAGGTCAGACACACGCCCATCTACAAACCAATCAAAGTCAAGTGTAGGGAAAAGCAGCGGATGCAGGTGATAATGACAGGACGTCGGTACGTCGTGTAAAGTTATTTAGTGCGCTTGCAAAATTGCAATGTGAAACCAAAACTAACCGGATGAACAAAAAACATTGCTTCGGTTCGGATCTTGGTCATTGGTCATTGGGATTTCTTTCCTCATGCCTAACATTATAAATGTTTTGTTAATAACATTGCAATAGAATTAATGAAATAGTTGACTATTTTCATTTACTGCTTATCAGTATCAGCATTACATTAGTCATTACTTTGCAATTAAGCCTCGCATCCAAATCCAGAACGCAACCGGCTAAAAATGTAACCTGAAGAGGGAAATGAAGCCTGCGTGACGGACCGGTAATCACAATAAGTCAATTTCTTAATCAGGTAAAAAAAAAGGGGGGG
Organism: Scophthalmus maximus; assembly: GCF_022379125.1. Lineage (NCBI taxonomy): Eukaryota > Metazoa > Chordata > Actinopteri > Pleuronectiformes > Scophthalmidae > Scophthalmus > Scophthalmus maximus. Next base: position 23,133,889 of record NC_061519.1, read on the forward strand.
GGGGGGGGGGGGGGGGGCAAAGGACAAACATTCGTATATATTTGGTTGGATTATCTCTTGATTGTAATTTAAAACCTCCTTGTATCGATAAAACATACCGACCGGGCCGACCGCTACACAGACATCCACTGTTAGCCATCCGACAACTGACGGGAGACGTGGACTGATAATAAGGCCGGTAACCTGTTGCACAAACTTCAAACTCGAGTGGATTATCAAGTCAGTACAACTTACTGCTACATTTAACTTGACCCAACTCAAAAAAAGGTTTATTCATTTACATTCTTCTTCCAATTCGTACATGCAAAAACTGTCTGCATATTGCTTGTGCGACTCTGTTCACCAGCGCAAGTCCTGCACGCAATAACACAGTCACAGTCCTAACAGAGGAAGAACAAAACACATTTTGATCAAGTTTTTACAAAGTAAGGATACTGTTTTACGGGTTTTTAAGCCTTAGCATTAAATGCCGTCTTGCTCCTGCTGATCTTCAACTGTTAAAGATGTGACAACACATTTTCACACGAGACACCTCATCAGCGAAACCATCTGAATGACTGCGCCCCAGAGCTGGGATTTGACCTGGTGACCTTCCCGACAACTCGGGTCAAGTCCGAGCCACAACTTTTCACCCACTCGTATACCTCGTCTTGGCCGAACAATCAGTGTCCTCGTGGAATCGGCAAGACAATGGGGCCCAGGGATTCTTGGTGCTAAACATTCTGTGACAGTGACAGTGACAACAGTGTCCCGGTGGCAGCACTGCCTGCAGGAGAGACGTGGATTAGCAACCAGGGCCTTTACAGTCAACGCAGAGAAGAATTCGAGAAGTCAAAATGAATAGTGGTGATGATAAATAGATCAGCCGCTGGGGCAGTCCACCAGTAGATCCACTCACCACACTGACGCACATTAGCATAAACTACCACCCGGTCATTTGACAACAGTCGCTTAACTACCAACACGAGCAACAGATGGAATCACATGAACAGACCCCCCCCCCCCCCCCCCAAAAAAAACAAAACACTTTGACTGACTACGCCTGTGAATGTTCTGGCGTGGTGGGGCCTGTCGAATTCCAAAAAAAAAACACCAAACAAAACAAGAGGAAGCGTTTAAGCTAAGACTGTTAGCTCTCAGACGTTAACTTTCGCGTTAGCATGCTAGCCGAGCTAACGTTAGCCAATGGTTACCTGACACATCGCTGGCACGTTATCGCCGCCAGGCAAAAGCAATCGATGGGGATCGAACGAGCGACTTCCTTTGGTTTTGATACTAATGTGGAGACAGTGAAACGATCGGGTCGTTCGAGACACGTCTACGCGGTTCATTTGGTATAAACCGCCAATAAGGAGTTCGGGGGATCGGAACCAACGTCGACGCCGATGTTGCTGGAAAAGAGTTGACGTTAGCGATACGATGGACGGTAGTTAGCCCGAGTTTGGCACCGCACCTGTCGGCTCGTTTGAGCAGCTCGACGCGGGCAAAGTGCCTCAAAGAGGAGTGTCGGGTCGGACGCTTTATTTGTCGCTAAGGGGGGGGGGAGTGAATGTCCTCCCGTTCAACGTCCGGGTTACGAGCGGTGAGCACAGAAGCTAACAGCCCCCAACAGCAGCAGCAACACCAGCGCGTCATTCTGCCGTAAGTGGCCACTTCAATTCCGCCTGTGCAACAACAGGCGGTCGCGTCGCCTCCCTCCGCCACTCGTCCGGGTGTTGTCACGGGGCGGCGAGGCCGTCGAGGGGGCACGCCGCGCCGGCTCATCCACGTCACCACGGCGCGGGGATCCGGCCGGGCCCTCCGGGTCTCCGTCTCCCCCTGGCTGGCTAACTTAAAATGGCGGTGAATGCTAGCTAGCTAGCCCGCTTAGCAGCGACGTTCGCTGGGGGGAACGCGGACTCGAGACCTACCTTTAAACTTGAGGTCGCACGGAGGGTCGAGGACGAGGATCTGGTCCAACTTTGACATTTTTGAAGCCGGTGGGGGGTTCACTTGATGTCGGTGTCGCGGACGGAGCTGACAAGACCTGGATCCCCTGCCACCACCGAGTCAAATGCTGACTGAGCTTCGCGAGCGAGCGAGCCTACAAGTACTTGAACGCGCGCGTGCACGGCGCCTGCGCGCGCCCCCGTGGCTCGGCCGCTGATATGATTATGGAGGAACAGTAAACTAGTTACACTGCGCAGGAAAAAAAACACCTTATGAAATGACACGAATCCCGATTTGACCCTGGTTCAATTCATTTTAACTGTCGTTTGGATCAACAGAACATAGACCCTGTGTTCACAGACTTTTATTCCAGCACGAATATGGGATATGGGGAACATAGTCTTGGAGTTGTGTTTTTATCAAAATTGCTTCCATGTTCTGTCTTTGTTTTAAGGAAGTAACACTGAGGCTGCACCTGACAATAATCTGCATTAATATCAATACATCTGACAATAATAATTTTCCTTAATAATCAAATGAGTTTGAGTGGGATATATTCATTATACTGATTGTAATGAGATTGGTGATTATAGGGTGATGGGTTGTGTATATATATATATATATATACCGAAGCGAGACTGTATAGTATGAGAGATCCATGGTCTCTCAATAAATGAACTACAAAATTTCCGTGTCATGCATGTCAGGCATAGAATATCTGAGATTTTATACAGCATTCATTTACTTGGAATTACTCTCAGCGCCATAAACCGGATTTACCACTTTAGTTTATTTGAATAGGTTTCCTTTTCTGTTCTTCCCTCCCACACTGTGTTTATGTTACCAGTGTTGAGCAGGTCAACTATAAAGATCAGTTTCATATTTTTCTAGATTCCAGTCAGTAACAATCAAACTGCCATGAGACGAAATGCCTCGAGAAAAAAACTGACAGTAATGAAGCAAAATGAAAATTGGTTTGATAAAACTTCAAAGACAAACAAATAAGAGGCCAGTTGACGAGACTCCTGATGTTTCATACAGTGTGTTTTTCTCACTTTGAACTATTTACAGTATGATCCACTGTACTTTCTTTGTTAAATCGATCTGTGACAAAAAAAATTCAGAGGTCGCCTTTTCTGTAAGCTGCTAAAGGGGTAATCTACAACAATGAATAGACACTGGGGAATGCCTCCATTCTGCATGTAATTTGTGCTATTTCCAGATTTTCCAAAGGTCAGGTTAACGACACGTACACAAATAGAACAAAACAAATTTGCTAAGTGTTTCTTATTTTGGGTTTTAAAGCTAAAAGGTCGTGGGAGAGTAATGTGACTTTTTTTTAACCTTTTACATAAGGGGTTAAAAGGAGTTTAGGGTGAGTGATAAAGAGCGAGGCAAACTTCTCGCATAATGACGTTTGCGGTGACTGGAGCAAAGGCATCTTATATACCTTTCTGTAATTTGTCACGTGGACTTCCCGTTTTTTCTGAGGCGTCACGGTGGGCGAGTGGAAATGCATATCCCTGTTTCTCATGATGTCAGAAAGTTTACCAAATCCTGACCTTTTGTTAAATGAGAACCCTCGTCTCTCGGCTCATCTTTCTGGTCTGTATCAACAAACGTTAAAATATTAAGAGAGGCCTTATTTGAACCCTGAAAAGGTCTCAAAACAGATTTCATCTTTCGAGGTAACAGAAACAAAACAGAAATATAGAATAATTACTACTTTATTACATTGATTAATATACAAAAGTTAATCTGGTCTACAGAGGATACAGGGAAGCATGACTAAGGTAAAAAGGATACGGATTGCTGCAGGTGACTGGTAGTTTCAGAGTGGACTTGTTATATGTACAGTTAAGTCTGTACAGATTTAGACGAGTAATTCATGCATGATTTTAGCAGTATGCACTTAGCCATGTCATATAGAAGTTTAGAAAAACTAAAAAAGGCACTTGTGCGGCAACACGTAAGGTACTCATTGGAAATGGCAACATGTAACTTCTAATTAACATTTCTTGACTCAATATGTCAAGTTTATCTCAATCAAAAGTTGTACTTTTTGTTAAACTGACAAAGAACAAATGAAAACAGTTTTTTTAAGGTATAGAAATGAGGAACTAGAATACTAATAACATACAAATCCATGTTGTACGTCCATTACAATCTTTCATCAAATACTACAGTTATGGTGTACTGTGAGTTTCAACATTAACAAAATAGCTCTTAAAATCTAATACTGTGGTCAATGTATGCAAAAGTGCGGTTATAAATTCCTCAAGTGGTCAAATCCAGAGAGCACTCTTGCCAAAGAAACAGCAGCAAAACACAACACGTAATCTCATTTTAGAGAATTAAGGACTATCTTCTTCATTAACATTAATCCACTCTTTTTTGCAGGACTTTGATTAGTAAAAACAACAAAACCTTCTTCTTTTTTAAACTTAAACAGCTGCACAACACTTATTTAAAAAACCTAACGGTATAAATTGAACCCCTCTTTTTCCAGGTAAAAATAATCTTTTTATGTTTGGCAGTTGTAAACAGTCATTTCCCTGTAGTGAAATCTCAGACGATACATTTCAGCATGTAGAAAACGGTCTTTTAACAAATCGCTCTGTAAACAATTCTAGCATTGGTCACAGTGTTTGAACAGGGAGGAATCATACTGCAAATACAATTAAGGCCTCTGAGCTGTTTGTTCTCTGCAGCAATGCAGTCGAACACAGCAAACGTGCGTATACACGTGACTGAGTGGAATGTAAAGCCGCCGCATTGGAGCTCTACAACAGAATACTTGTCTGAGGTTCGATCTTAACAACGTCTAAATCAAATATTCTAGAAAGACACGTGCAAACAAAAAAAGCTCCACGAGAAGGAAAAGTGTAATCTTGATTAAAACAAAATGTATAAAAAAAACCTTTCATTTGATGTGTGTTGTTGAAGAGTCACAGTAAAATGAAAATCTACAGAGCGGCCAGCTCTTGTGTTTAATTTTAAAGTTATTAAATGGGATAAAAATGCGCGTTTGTGTTAAACCACACAGACGGAAATCATAATGTAATTCAGGCCAATGACCACCTGAGGGGGACAAACTGAATATTTTCCTGCTTCCTTGCCTCAGCTGACCCGAAACTGCCACAACTAAAATAAAATAAAACGTCCATCATTGACCCATATAATACTGCTGGCAGGTTTCTGTTGCAGGTGAGCCACATGTGCAAGCTGACATCTGTCTGTCCACAGTCTCGTCTCTTGCCTGGAATTAAGACATTTGTGTGCGTTGTGGACACCGATGTCCCCAATGCTGAAAGGAAGTCACCTCGTCCGCCACCTAGCAGCATCTCCGGGTGGACAGGGCGGGCTGCCGGGTGAGTTTGAAGGACTCGTTGCTGTCCACCTCTGGGTTTTCCAAGGGCGGAATCTGTTTACCTAAACACACACACGCACGCACGCACGCAGAGAGTCATCAACATAGCAGCCGTGCTTCACGCTGTCGAGCAGTTCATAGTGTAAATAATAACATTGAAATTTATTCCATTCATTAAGAATTATAAGAAGTCATTTTATGAAGAAGGAGCAGAGAGGGTCTGATGGAAGATACTACTGAGCAGCAGTAACAGAAATGTGGGATCGAGCATTTTAAGAGTTTGAGCAACTACAGGCAAAAGTAAATACATCTCTGTTTCTGCATCTTCCTTAAGAGTCTGCCACTTTCCTGGAAGCCCATTACCAAACTTCTGGAGAATTATCCATACTTAGTTATTTGAAAACACTTCTTTGAAAGTATACAGGCCTTTTTTTCAGTCCCATGTTTGACAGCATTTCCTCACCAGAAGAGTTAAAACAGTAAATATTTTCTCTTATACGGTTTACTGACACACACGTGATACGGCCCCACAACACAAAGGAATGAAACCTACTGATTTTCTGAAAGAGCTCCTCAACATTGACAGCATTTCTGGCACTAGTCTCGATGAAAATAGCTGTGATCGATTCAGCGAACTCCTTCGCCTCCTTCATTGGAACTTCCCTGTGAAAGACGAGGATACAGAAATGAGTGTGGGGGTTCACAGAATGAGGGCGCAGACTTTAAGATGGAGAAGAGGAGTTCTTAAATCTAAATTTTGAAGTTCCTCAGTGATATAAAAGTTGTGTCACCTTCTGCAGGGAAAGAAATCATACAAAATAATATGTCCCAACAGGAGCCTGTGAACAAATCCACTGCTGTGCTTTTGATTTTACTCAGGGACAATATTGTTAAGAAGAAAAAAAATACACTACTTATGCCAGGTTCAGACTACACGGCTGTCAAAGTCGCCGGCTCGCTGTGCAGTTCGCTCTACACTAGGACTTGCTGTCTTGCAGCCGTGGTGAGTTCATATTACAGTCGTGTGCTTTGATTGGCTGTTGTAGTCGCCAATTCGTTCAGATATTTTTCCTGCTAGAAATCTTTTGAACTGCATCTTTGAAGATTTCACATAAAGCGATTGGCGACTGCAGGTTGCAGATCGAGCCAAGAATCGTGTCGTGTAAACTTGGCATTATGCAAAACAATCGAAGATGATCACCTCAAACAAATAATGTAATGTAAGCTGGTTGACTTATCAATGGACTTTTAGGTGTTGTGTTATACACTACAGTCAAAAGTTTTGTTGGTTGTTGTTTGTTTTTTACATTTTCTGTTTTATTGTGTTTGTGGTCTCACTGGTGCTTTTGAACGTGTGTGTGAATATTTTTTATCAACATTGTGTGAAGAACTAATTGAGTATCATATTTTTCTTAGTACAACAAATCATTTTTGCTCCTTTAGCCTCAGATGATTCGTGTCACCAGCCTTGTTGCACTCTCGTTATAGTCTCATAAACAACCACCATGACCTTGGACACGAGCTACATAACAGGTATAGCATGTCCACATGACACTGAACCTGGAGGAGTTATCTGTGTGGAAAGTCTAGAAGGAAGTGATGCAGTCATACAAAAGTCAAAACTGAGACTAAAGTGAATCTGTGGGAGCAAATAATAAAGCAACAAAGACAAAAAAAAAAAAGTTCAATCAAAATGTTTGATTTGGATTTGAAAAGGAGATAAAAACCAAAACTTGCCAGGGGATTTATTTGGATTGATGCATGATTTGAAATGCTCTGCCTGTCGTCTACTGCGAATTTAAACTACTATCTATCTCTGGTTTTCACCCTGCTGGGTTTGCCGTGTACATGTCGTTTAACTGAGGATGTTTTATGTTTGAAGGTTTGTTTTGCATTGAGAACGCATTTAACATCCGATCACTGAAGCTCCCTAAAAAACAGCTCTCTTTTGTTTTTTCTTACAGCTATGACAGAGCTAAGAGAAGAAAATCCTCCCACCTGATGTCTCCTAAATCATTCTTGTTTCCCGCTATGGCCACGACGATGTCCTCTGGGCCATGTTCCTTCAGCTCCTTCACCCACTTCTTCAGCGTCTGGAAAGAGTCCTGAACAACAAAGAGCACGTCGTCGTGGTCACATTCTGGGGAAAGGTGCGTTTTGTGCGTGTGCCCCACATTTTCTTCAAGTCAGTGACACATATTCATTGGTGTTTTTCAGACAAAGTTTCCATGAACAGACATGGAAAGAATGACATTTGTGGCTCGTGGAAGAAAAAGCATCCCGGAGTGATGGAAAAGTCATTGAATTTTTACGTCACACTTTTAATGTGAAAGCAGCCGCTACAGTTACAACCTTTTAATACAACAGGGAGAACAAAAAAAGGAGTGTTCTTTATTCATTGTCTGGGATTCTGTTAACAGCTCTGACACTTTAAACCTCTGACCATGTCACCACCGCAACAAAGTTTAAATCATTGTCATTCTGTGTTTTTCTTACCAGCTTAGTGATGTCGTAGACAATGACAGCAGCAGCCGACCCTCTGTAGTACATAGGAGCTAAAGAGTGAAACTGAAAAAAAGGGAAAAACAGTTTTTGTGATCAATTTATCACAATAAATCTTATTTCTACAGTCATGCAGCAGTGTCACTCAAGGTGCATTACGAATATTACCTGAACAACACTCCATGACCATTAAACCAATCATACGTGTGAAGCTGACTGACGAAATTAAAAATGCTGTGTTAACCCATAACACCGCGTCTGTACTGTACATACTTATGTGATGAGTGGCTGATTGAAAATGTTTCTTCTAACTGGAGGTTGCTTATAGATGCAACGTGTCACATTACAATCAGTCTTTATTATCTTCACGTTAACGAATCCTCCACAACGATTAATTTCATAAGCGATGAATCTGTCGATTATTTTCTCGATTAATCGATCAGTTTTTTGGTCCATAAAATGTCATAAAATGGTGAAAAATGTTGATCATGGTTCCCCATGGTTACCCAAAAGATGATGTTTTGTTTTGTTTACACAAAAGATATTTGGTTTACTGTCATAGTGGAGCAAAGAAACCAGAAAATATTCACATTTTAAAAACTGAAACCATAGAATTTTGACCTTTTTTTGTCCCACGGATGAAGAGCACATTGAACCCTGGTAACAGAGGTTTCAAGGTGTCTTTTTCACACACCAGCAGGAAATACTTGGCCCTTCTTTTTTTCCACACTGTAAGCAAGTCTAGCAAACCAACCTCCGTCCCACCATCATATGAATCACTATGAGGATATCACAGTCTCATGACCTTTAAACCCTGTGTGAATCATCCTGTCCATGTCATGAGGCCCCCTAACAGAGAGGCGATTGTGTCACTGTTAGCTTCCTGATGCAAAGTGTGACCGAAATACGTAACTTATTGTTGAAAACGTGACTCTGAGTCACGTGTGTGTGTGTGTGTGTAAATGCAGAGCTAAAGAGTAAGCAAAGGTGGAATTTCTGTCATGGATGCACTCACCCGTTCCTGTCCCGCTGTGTCCCAGATTAGAAACTTGTGCAGTTCGTTTCCACTTGGCACAGTCTTGGTCAGGAACGATGCTCTGTGGTGGAAAACACAGGAAACAAATCAGTACAGTCAGCAGGAGGCCAGTAACGCCGAGAACAAAGGTTGACCCCAAACACTAACCAGGCACATATATTCATGTAAATACAACAAGCGTCAAACTAGACTGATGGTGGGATTTACATTTATATGCAATTTCAGTTTTTAACATCTTTTCATGATGACTGTAAAATCTACCTCAGCTTAACGTTTCATTCTGAAGAATCTGATTTGACACAAATCTCATATTAGCAAATTACACTTTTTTTTACCTTTGAGTGTTCAACCTTGACTTTTGTCTCCTGTGCAGTATGATAATTTGTATTTCATATATGTTTACTTTTTTGCATTATACTGCTCCCTACAGGCCAGGTACAGGAGTTTTGTGTCCTTTGGGTTTTAGCGGAAAACAATAAGGCATGAACTGACTGTAAGGGTCAGTTTTAAAAAGAAAAAAAATTACATCATTGTATTAGAAACATACTTTTGTTTTGGGCTAAATGGACCAACGAAACTGAGACAAATTCTATTTGTCTGTTGTAAAAATTGAGTACCGTAATTCTTTTATCTGACAACAGCAAACAGCTTATCTTGATGTGTGACAGGTTTATCTTGTGACTATAATCAATATGTCCACTGACCAACTTGAATTAACATCAAACCTCTTTGTTTATTCATATTCAAATTGGTAAAAGAAACAAACCTAACTTCATGCGACTGATTTTTCTCCTGCTGTTGTAGTATTTCACGATGTGTACTGTGATGCTCTCTCACCCTATCGTGGGACTAATGTTGTGGTCAAAATGATCCTGAACGAACCGGCAAACAATACTGGATTTCCCCACGCCAGTGTCCTGTGCACAGAGGGTTACAACAAGTAAATCACAACACTCTGAACACACACAACACACACAACACACACACACACAACACACACACACACACACACACACACACACACACACACACACACACACACACACACACACACACACACACACACACACACACACACACACACACACACACACACACACACACACACAGAGACAGAGACAGAGACAGTGAGTGCTCACTATTGACCACTAATGATTAAACAACTGTCTGGTCACATGCCTGCACTCCATCAGATAGTTTCCTGTTAGTGCAAGAATTCTGCAACAAGCTCTGTATTTTATTTATCAGTCACTAACAAAACAAGTTAATCAACAAACAGGTTACAAGCTTTCAAACATTTGAAAACCCACACTTAACACACGTGTCCCAATATTCAAAAAAGAAAGAGGAGGGAAAAAACATGAATTAAACGAAACGTAAAACAGCACAAGAATAAGATACACAATAAAGACAATACAGAACAAACTACAAGCACTGTAATAAAGAAAACAAACAATTGAAGCGTGACATGAATGCAATAACTACCTATAATAGGATTTGTCAATTTTTTTTACTTCATCCACCAACAGCAGAATATTGTTTCCATTACAACTAATTTTCTATGATTGCATCCATAAATATTTTAGATTATACTGTTTTAAGATATCATACAAATAAAATGCACTTATTACTATTTTTATGGTGTCATCTTAGAAAAGCCCTGAATAAATGTGTCTCATCATTGCTCGCTGAAGGATTTTCTTATTTTTTAATATAAACTCAGAACTTAGTAGTACAACATCCTTATAAGTTTGATTGTACCGTATTTTATTTTTGACTAAATGTCATGTATGTTGCATGATGTTTTCTGTGACCACAGGCCAGAATGACAGCTCCTTCTTTTGCAAGCAGATAAATTAAAACATGGCTACAATCTACAACGTTTTAGACAAAGCAGGGGGGATATGACCAAACATTAATAAGTACAGTATGTGTTTATTAAAATGTGGTGGTGAGTTGGCACCGGTCTCGTTAGCACGGCGGTTTGTCCTGAGGGGCTCTGATTGGCTAACGCAGCAGGAAGTGAGCGGCTGGCTGGTAGCGGCTCGTCTGACGGTGACGTAATGGCTGATAAACTGTCATGTCAGGACCGTTAAAATAAAATGAGGATAAAACTCAACAAAAGACTGAATGTAGTCGTTCAAAGGGTAAAAATTAATAACTCAGACGCAGACGACACGATAAAAACGAGCCTAAATCGACGGCGCCACCGGTCGATTAGCTCGAGGCGTCTCGGTCAACAAGCTGAAAACCGACGTGAAGTTAGTTTGTTCCTCGTTTTCCGTTCGAACAAAAGGCGCGAGACAAAGTTTTAAAGAAGAAATAAGAGTAAGCGATGGTGTCACTCGACGACGACAACTTTAACATGTTGACATGTTGTTATCGTCAACATGTTTTTTTTGTTTTTTTGCGACGACAGAAACATCTGCATCTTACCCCCAAAAGACAAACTTTGAGCTCCCTTATTGCCATGGCGACTCCTCGTGGAGGTTTTCAGAGAGGTCCGGTCAGTGTCTTCTTCTCGTCATGCTTGAACCTCGAGTTTGTTTCATCCCTTCTTCGTCTCGGATAAAAGAAAAACTCAGATCAACCTTTCTAACAGACGTTCACTCACCGACCAGCGATCTCTCCCTCTGCACTGGTGTCAGGCTGTGGTAATGGAAAACAGAACTTCCGGTGGTGACTTTCAAAATAAAACTCGCATTGCGCTCAACACTCAAAGACCATTCAGATGTATTTATTTGTCACTTCCATAATACACGTTTCAGCAAAATCAGGGTGCAGATCAGTGTGCCGGTCACATTTTAAAACAAACATAAGAAATATTGAAGCACATTATCCATGTAACATAAAAACAATAAGTTAAAAACAACAACAAAAAGCTACAAGAAGTGAAGTTTTCTAAAGTGCTGTACCAAGTTTCAAATTTCAACAAATTTCAGGTGCTTTTACTTAACTTGTATTTCTATTTTATGATACTTAATACTTACACACTGCACTTAATCTAAAGCCCTCCAATTAAGTATGGCTTGTGTTTTATAATATACATTTTTTTTATCATTATTATTTTTCTTACTTTATTTAACATCATTCACCTTTAACTATCTTGGTAATATTTGTTTTGTTTAGTACCTTGTAATTTCATTTTTTACATAATTCACTTTTAACATCTTATGTTTTGCCGCCCACCTGTAAAGCACTTTGATTTGTTTGAAAGTTGCTGTATAAATAAAGTTTGATTGATTGATTAGATTTTTTTTTAATACTGATGCACGTGTAAGCATTTTATTATTGTTGTCTTTATACGGTCATGTTGTCTAACTTTAACCATTTCCTATATTAGTTGAAACTCAATCCTTTAAAAACATTTCACAATTTTTTAATAAATTAATTAATAATAATTGATTTAGTCTCTCTGTAAAAACTAATCATACCAATTAACTACAGAAATAAATAATGTAGGGTAAAAAAAAATTATATTCACACTGAGTATGTGTAATATATTGAGTAGTGATACGGTATAAAGCTTTAATTTTATTTTGAAACATTAGCTTATTTCCGGTGTTTACTGCCTGTGTTTGTCCCACTTGATGGATACTTTCCTAATCGGAAACCAGTTGAAGCAAAGAAGAAGAAAAGGGGTCGGGTGGTTCCACTATCTCATAAACACGGAGTCCTTCACTGTCAGTTAAATCCACAGTTCACTTCCTCAAGACGGATTCAAAACCTTTATTAAGCAACTAAGCCTGATTAGGTTGTGGGAGGGGAAAATATTCAGAGAATGTGTAATGGAAAATGGGAGGCACTAAATCTGGACTACACATCCAGTTAAACATAGTTGAGTAAAAAGGTCCAACGTTAGGCTTTGTGTCAAAGACAGAGACGTAGGTTCAAGATGGTTTATTCGGATTGACACTTTATTCTTCACAGCATTATTCTGTCTGCAACCAAAAAAAGCTACAAAAGCTTGGGAACGATATGAAAATAAAAGTGTGAGAAGAAGCTTCTCACCCTAATCGAGCGCTTTTATCTTTTTCAGTCACAGGATTAAATAAACACGCTTTGAATCATGAGTCCGGGGGGTGAGATCGCTTCGGCTTTGACTCTGACCAAAAGCAGACGCAGTCGCACTAACAAACTTCATACGGATCGTTAATTTAAAAAAAGGACATGACAAAACATAAGAGCTGAAGGTACAGTAAGTTTGCAATTTTACAATAATGTACAGATGCGGCGAGTGAGTCAGCCCATGCTGTTGACAAATACTTGACAACCGTCATGGATCTGCTGCGAAATTAAATGATTGAGTAACGTTGTGTTCACTTTTACTGCCGACTGATGTCATAAATAATAACTCCACGCAACAATAGTTTAAACAAGAAAAACACGCACACACAATCAAATACACAGCAAAACTAAATACATTTCCTGTGTTTGTGTGTGTGTGTCGGCACACAAATTGGAGACAAAAAAGATTTATTATCCCATCGTTACGCTGGAGAAATGCCCTTTCCCACGTTTCCTCGTCTGGAGCATTAAGCGGAAGTGATGACGGTAAAGATATTTTTCACTACGGAGCAAAGTGTTGCCTCCAACTGGTAAGTTTACGTTTTGCAAATGTGACAAATATAGTTTTTCTGCGTATTTGTTTGCCGTCCCGTGTTTTTTTTCACCCACTGGTCACAGCTGTGACGTACAACACCGCCGCCCCTGCTGCTCCAAAAAAAGAAAGCATCTACAATATATTTATACATATATTCATATATTACTAAAAAGCACTAATTTTTTAAAAAGAAAAAAGAAATCTCTTGAATAGTCATTTGTATTCTTCAGAATACTACTTAAATATATAATATATAGATAGACCAATCATAAATTCTTCATTATTCAAAGATCATTTTTTTGTATTAGTGGTTCTCTGGGGGGGAAACATGTCCAGTCTGGCATCTTCAGGTTTGGCACAGTGGTCTCTGTCCTAACATCGGAGATTTTGCATTTAGGTAAGGGACGAAACAAGTTACAGATTAATTCGTAAGACTTTAGCTGTAAAAAAAAACAATAAAAAAAAAAAACTTTCTGTAATCTACTCTATCTTCCCCTCATACAGGCTTGGCACTGTGGATTTGAAAATATACTTCCCCTCCTCGTCTCTCACACTCGTAGCCGTCTGTCCGCTGCAGCAGCTGCTCTATTTCTATTTTGTGTTTGTGTTTAGTGCGGGGGGGGGGCAAACAATGTAATGGATTTGTGCCGAGAGTCATTGGACCTACAAAATATTTTTTTACATGGCTGCCACTTTGTGAACACTGTTACTTAATGAATGCACTGATCCAGCAATGTGAAGTCTCCAGTGGATTAACAAGCGACACTAACCGAGACAACTGACCAGTGGCAGATTTGTCGCCGACCTGTCACATGCTGGAGTCTCTCTTGTCTTTGTTCGGTGAGGGCTTCAAAGGATCCTTCGCTGCCTTGCCCTCGGTCAAGGGAGCCGTGTCGGCGGCGGCGGTGGCAGCGGCCACCACCGCATTTACAGAGCGCTTGGTTTGCTCCTCGCTGCGATGCTCCGGGCTCGGCTGTGCGGGCGGCGCCTGCTCGGCCGGCGGCGGCTGGACAGCCGGTTCCTGCTGCAGTTTTTGGCTGTGCAGGAGGCGAAGCTGGACACGGAGTTCCAAGATGGCTTCCTGCTCCTCGTGGATGGCCTGATTCAGGTGGGTGTTTTTGTTCTGTGGGGCAGAAAAATACACAGACAGTGATTAAGTAATTTACCAGTAACTGTAACATAAATAATGTGCTGACATTCTTAAATGCATCATAACTGAAATACCCACTAGAGATCTATGTGTTTTGAGTTATTTGTACAGGTTAAAAACAAGGGAAATGAATAAAAGGAATAGAACCCACTGAGGCGACAGGACAAGATTTTAATGCTGCGTAATTAAAAATATTACTCTATATTGATGAACATTTAAAAACATCCGCAGAAGGAAAACCACACCTGAAGTGTCATTTATTTATCAACCAAAATCATATTCTTCAGCTGTGTTTCTAGATCTGGTTTCGAGATTATTTTTTTTCCCTCTGTCATAGCTCAACACTACGATGATCATGACACATAACGGCCGGGGATCACCGAGGGGGTTTTCTCACCTCCAGTTCCTCGTTTTGCTTCTGCAGATCTTCCAAAATCATCTGCAGCTCTTCCTCATCTTCACTCTCGCTTTCGCTGTCTGATGAGTATTCCTCCGTCTCACTGCGACCCTGCTGCCGACTGAGGAAAAAACATGAGGATTATACGGGATGGTATGTAATATACAGTATAGTTCATACTCAAGATGATCCTCAGCCTTCTCTCACCTCTGTATGTCCGCGATCTCCGCTCGCAGTCTCTCGATTTCTTCTTTCTCGGTAGCGATCTGTCTACGAAGCACCTGCTCCAGGGAGATCAGCTCCTCCTGCTCGGTCAGGATCTCGTTTTCCTGATTATGAAGAAGAAAATACCAAAATTATTCCCCCTCAGATTGGTATATGAGAAGATTAATGAAGAGTCAAACGTCTATAGGATCGTTTTGCTGGTCTGAGCACATCCTTCGCGAATGTGTATTGTTGGGTTTATTTGAATAACTCACCTGAGCCAAGAGGAGGTTGATGACTTCCTCCTCATTTTCTGTCATTTCCTCTTTGGAAACATCTTCCTTGGACAGGCTCGCTATCTCCTGAGCTATTTTAGTCTCACACTCCTAAAAGGCAAGCAGAGGAAAAGACGGAGGAATACAGCACAGTGGTCAGACATGATGCAAACAATACAAACAGTCCAACAAAAAAGTCCATCTGTTAATCCTTGTACAGTGAGGTGCTAATTCAACTGTGTGGACATTTTTGCGGCTGTGGTTAGTGCTGTTGTTAGTTAGTTTGTGGTATTACACAGGGACCTGCTGTTGACACGTTGTTATGATTTAAATCCGTCCTTAATAAGAAATTTTATAAGGAAAAGAAAATCCTGACACAACCCACCTGACGTTTGGCCTCCCTCAGTTTGCGTTTCAGAGCTGTAAGGATTCGCTGAACTTCCCAGAGTCGCTCCTCTTTGGACAAGTCCTTCACGCCCGCCTGCAGGTCCCTGTGCAGGCAGTTCAGCAGGAACTCCTTAAAAAACAAAAAACAGACGCATTCATGTTACGGGGTGAAACAGTCAAACATGTTTAAACTCCTCCATCTTTAAAAGAGTGGAAAAAATTACAGTTTTCAGAGGCAAAACAAACCATGTGATCCCTGACAAACATCCTACATTACTGGAGTCAACGTCTTTTAATATGCAAATCATCAATTTAATATTTTCACTTAATACTCATATTCAAAACATGTAATCTATACAGTATGTTTTCTTACGAGAGGCACAGAGTCACAAGTCCCGGTGGTATTTAATTTCCTCCAACAAAGATGTAAAGTAAAGTAAAGAACATCTACACCAGTGTAAGCGAAATTTGTTTGTGATGCATGTACTGTACTGGCATATAAACTAAACTAGGTATAAACGTCTGGAACACATGGTGACAACATATCACGTTCTAGCAAACTGAGGCAAAGATAAAGGTTTGTTCTGCTGACGAGACACTGTACAGAAGCTTACTTTGCTAAATTCTTGTTTCTACCATGCAACACTTCAATCCCTGCTTACAGTCATAACAATTTAATAACATCTGCCTACTTAAATGATGATATGCAAAAACCCCAAACTCCAAATGTTCACATATTTTCTGCAGATTTTCTGGCTACTTAAATGACGATATGCAAAAACCCCAAACTCCAAATTTTCACATATTTTCTGCAGGTTTTCAGTAAATGTTTACATATTACGAACGGATACAAAAAGCAGTAGGACCTGAGTAAATGACTGTTTGGGTCCCCAAAATGTCAAAATATTCTTTTAGCCAACCTGACGTCGGATCTCCTCCTTGACGTTCTCCTGGGTCTCGGGCAGCGCCGGCATGGTCGCCATGTTGGACCAGCGGAGGGGACGCACTGCCGGCTTCAGCACCACGTTGCCAAACAGCTCCGTCACGTGTGTGAAGAACATGTAAAGAACTCGGTTCCCGATCTAAACACAAAGTGAAAGACTTAAAGCACCCACTGCATCCGTCGTGTCAATTGTCTGTTTTTATTTATTTTATAAAGTTAGTTATTTTAAACCGACTCTGGTCTAAAACCTGTTTATTTAACATCCTTGTGGCTGCTGCTGTTGTTTATGGTTCAAAATAAGCGGAGCAGCTACAGACTAGATTTTGTTTCCTGTGGGAATAAATTAGCTTCACTAAACTAGGCCAGAGTTTCTGGGATGAACTGACTGTTTGGTCCAATAAAAACCTGATTGGTTTGCTGCTCAGGGAAGGTTTCTTATCTATTAGGAACAGCTGAGTCCGAGCCTAATTCACCAGTTTTCTATTTGATTATTAGTTTGCCTGTTGCTGCTCTCTGCTACATTTCCTCATCTTTTTTTCCCCCTCCACATTTCCTTCTTTTGTTATCTTTTTCCATTCATCTCAAAATTCCCATTTATCTGTCCTCCCTCTCTGACCTGTACGGTCGGGTTGAGGACAATGGAGATGTTCTGAATGTTCATCTTGGTGTCGGCCTCCCGGGCAATGACGTGGTCCATGTGCGTGACAAGCCAGGAGAGGAGGAGCCGGCTCTCAGGCGGCACCTCGGACAGCAGCCTCTGGAACTCCGTCATCTTCTCGGCCTCCACCTGCCGACCGCAGGCGTCCTCGAAGCGCTGGGCCAGGTCTCGGCCCAGCACGTTCTCCGGCAGCTCGCGGAGGTACTGCTTCAGCAGACTGGCGACCGTGTGAGGGTCGTACTCCTCCAAACAGGGGCACTCCTCGCGGTCGTACGCTGCTTTCAGTTCGTCCACCTTGGACTTCATACCTTCATCAATCACACAAACTAATTAGATAAACAAAAATTCAATTTTTTTTGTGTGCAAATTTCAAAATTTGTATATCACAAACTCTATACCTGACACCCGGTAGATTCCCTCACACTTCATTCCGTAGTTCTCGATGTAGTCCACGCACTCTCTGAAGATGGCCGGCAGCTGGATGCCGTCATACAGAGCCGTCCTCTTCACAGCCTCCGTCAGGGGAGCTCCGAAGATCGGCCTGAAGGTGGGGACCTCCACTGGGACAGGCTCTGCCTCCGTTGTCGTCGGCTTCTTCTTCTTCTTCTTCTCTTTCCACTGTTTCACAACGTCGGCGGCCGTCAGGTCCTTGGATTTCTTGTCCTTGGCCTTGTCCTCCTTGGGGCCCTTTTCCTTCTCCTTCACCTTGAAGTCCTTCTCTTTCTTCTTGGAGAAGCTTGGCTTCTTGAACACGTGGATTCCTTTGGAGCGCTTCATCTTTGACGGGCTCTCTGCCTCGTCCGCTGAACTGTCCTCCTGGAAGGCGGCGTAGCCTTCCGCTGCGAGAACAAAGGAGGAGCGAGAAGAGGCAAGAAATAGGGTTAGATCTGAGAGGGGAGAGACACCCCCCTGTTTTCTTATCCTCCTCTCACAACAGAGCTGTGATAGTAGTGAAATAGAAACAGGAAGAGAGATGTGTGAGAGAGCGAAGATAGAGTAGGGGGAGAGTGGGGACTTAGAAAAGAGGTCAACACACCGATTTAGCATCGCTCCCTCTGCACCTTACGGCTCTCCTCTCCACATCCAGCTAAATTTAAATATTTTCCCTCAGAGCATACAACTACAGGATAATGTCCAAGACTTTTTCTTCTTCCATCCTCTTAATTTTCTCTACTCTGGGTTTCCCCCAGAATGGGCACCATGTATCACACACCTCTCCGCTTCTCTCTGGGTGTGCCCTGAAACTGTCCATCTCTTCCCCTCTCTCTCACCATAGCCTGGCGTAGGAGCTAAATACAGGCATGGAAAAATCCTGATACAGAGTGGAAAAAACATTTTCATTAAAGGAGGTTTTCTCCCTGCGACAGGCGACAACAGGATGGAAACGTGGGAACCATCAAGGCATGTTGTTCTCAGCTGCTCTGTTGTAAACAGTGTCACTGTCCTTTGTGAATTAAACCTAAAAATGTAGATTTACCTGGACACTAAAGGCTAAAAAATATTTTTTCCCAAATGTTGCCTGTGAATAAATGACTACTCTTTAGCATAAGCATATATATTGTCACATAATACAATTTTTTTACCTCATAAGTAAAGCATTCCTAAAGTTTGAATCTACAGAAGCCAAAGATATTTATACACATAAGATTATATAACATTTCCTAAAGCCAATATTGTATTTCAATGTCCTGTAAATTATCATTTGTCCTTTTATTGATATTTAAAAAGGGTCAACAATAAACCTTCAAGTTCACATCACAGGCTCATGTGTCTTACTCCTTTTCTCCTTCTTCTTGAACTTGTTCTTCTTCTTGCCGTGCTCCTTGTCGTCGTCAGAGACGTAGACGTCGGGCACCTCGTGGTGGTGATGATGATGGCCATCGTGGGGCGGCGACGGCTCGCCGGTGCGGTACAAGCCGGGGAACTTGGTGGGGCTGATCTCCTCTGAGCTGGGGGTGCGCGCCACGCCCCCCGGGTGCTCCGCCCGGCGCTGCTCGGCGGGGCTGCTGCTGGGCGGCAGGAAGCACTCGGTCATGGCTGCCGTGACCTGGTCACTCGTCCGGCTGCCTGCACATCACCTCTCCGTCACACCTGTGGTTGAATGAAACATGAGATACTGACACAAACCAACATTTCTGAGCTCTCAGGTGATCTTCTGCTTTGATCACAGCAAGACATCTTTTTATAGGTAACCAGGTCTGTGAGTTCATCAGCAGCTTGTATTCTTGTTGTATTCCATTTAATTTTTATGTTAAATTTATAATTATCATATTCTTCTTCTGTTTATTCTCCTGTCTGAACAGAGCCACTGCAGCAGTTCCGTCCACCCACCAGATGGCGCTCACACATCCTCACAAGTCCAAACTTCTGACATCTATATTCAACAAAAAAACAGCAACTACAGTCGACTGTGATTTATAAGAAACAAACCCTCATGAGAGAAGATCAGTAGATATTTGTTCATCTGCTGAGCTGGGTGGCCACACAACCATTTGTCATTTGGAAATTTTAAATAAAACATTTTTTATTCATTCAAATTCAGACTTATTTAAGATACAAGCTTCTTGTAAGTATCTCGCCATATCTTTCACCATCACATTTAATTTGAGATTATTTATTTAATTTAATTGCTACTTTCTTTCTTTCTACTGATGATGTGTCTTATAGATTTGCAAAAGGATATGAGTATATTAGGAGAAAAATTAAAAGAGCATACTTGTAATTATTATCTGTATTATCAATATACCTGTCCATGAATTCCTTGATGTATTATTGATTTATGTTATAGAAGATGGATGGTTGACCACAGAGCCACAAAAAATTAAATCTACCAAAAAAACAAAATGTAAAAAATGTCAAAGACGGTGAGTTTTAAATCACAAACGGTGGGATTACATACAATCTGACTGAACTTTAACTGGACCACTCTCTGTTCATGAAAGAAAGCTGGATGGAAATCTGCACAACTATGCATTATCATATTTTTCCTCTAAGGTGAAGACCATGTAAAAGCCATCAAGAAGACTGTATCATAAACAAACCTTAAATGGCATTAAATTGTGATTTATGGCTCATATTTAAAGTAGTATAGCCTCTGTGCTCCTACTCCATTTAAATATAGTTTACATTGTATTCTACTGTGTCACATTCAGGTGTTTATCACATGGGAAAAGGTGAAAGGATCAGTTTACACCTGACATCACACAGAGCCTGGTGAGCCGACTGATAACACTGTATGATGGTGATCTCTGGGCGTGGCGGCCATTTGTAGGCATTTTTTGACTGGATGAAGAGCCGACTGAGATCTGTGTGCAGGACAGGCATTAACCTTCTTCTTTATAATAATCGATGCTGCTGTTATATGTAGAATAGGGTCAGAGAAAACACGGAACTGCCCCCAGCTATCCGGGTGAACATGACACAAATAGAGTAGATGGGTGTGTTGTGTTTAAAAAGGGGATTAACTTGAATTTACCTTGGTGTTTACGATGACGTGTTTTCGCAAACTGACACTGAACGCCTCCCTTTACATGTTGACACTGGGAACAACATTGACAGTTTTTGACTCTGAATACCAAGAAGATGGATGTGGTAACTGCTGCATTACAACAACAACAACAACAAACACAAGTCTCTACTGAAGTCTGAAAATAAACATATTACGAACGTCTGTCTGTCTGTTTCTTAATCTTCCTTCGCTGTGGGCAGATCAGATTAGCGACTTCACTGCTCTGCTCAGTTTCCAAAATGAAAACTAATCACACACACAACAACTCACATAACATCAAGCTCAGGCTGCTGTCTGTAATATAGAATTGAGGTATTATTGTTTAGGTTTAACCAGAAGAAGAAGATCTGCTCTGAATGGAAAGGGCCCATGTTCTAAACGTAACTCCAGCCAGCTGCCGACCCAGCTAAGCTAGCTGATTAGCCCGCCTGTCCGTCACCATTGAGAGCCGCCGTGTCTTCCGGAGCGAACCAACCCGGCGACCATAGCAAACCACAAGGCGCTAAACTCTCTTTTCCCAACGTCGTCGAACGAACGAAACATGAAAAAGACAAGAAACTTTACCAGGCAACTATCCCCGTTCGGCCAATTTCAGAGAAGAGCTTCCGGCTGCCTGTATACTAAATAAACCCATCTGCGCTTGCGCGGCAGCACGCGTTGCATGCCGGGGATTGAAGTCCTCTCGCAAACCAGACTGCTCCACAATATGCCGGAAACAAGTGACCTTCATATCCCTCAGAAGTTTCGCAAATAAAGTACTGAAACCGTATAACACATTTTTTTTAATGTCTGTTTGTTTTAGTCCAAATAACCGATTACCGACAACCTCACCGATGAGGTGAGTTGCAGCTCATTAATCGCTAAAACAAAAAAAATCTTCTCATTGAATCTTTTTTGGCGGTTGGAAAACAAACAAATTTGAGCATTACCGCCACCAACTGGTGTGGCGTGTGAATCAACAGCGCTATCATTTACTACATCAAAATAATAATAAAAACAAAACAAAAAAATCTCTCATATCTACTCAATTACGTTAGTTTGTCTAAGAAATTGAAAAAGCATTTAATAACACTCATTTGGGTCTCCTTATAGAAATAAAACGAAAAACACCCAGCTACTTCCTCATTGTATGGAGGTCACGTGTTTCCGGTCTAGCTGTGGAGCTCCACAGCTCCAGTGGTCTGCAGACAGACAGACAGATCCTTCTCCTCGAAAGGCCTTTTGACCACAAATGTATAGTCTACTGGGGGTTCCCTCGGCCAAGGATGATCTGGAATTCACTAAGGATGTTTAGGCTGTGGTGATCGTTTTGATCTCAACCTCGAGCCCCCCCCCGCTGCTGTACAAGAGAAACTGTCAAACAATCTCTGGAAAAGTCTCCATATACATCTAAATTTGGTGAAACCGCTTGTTATTCTGACTCATGTGTACTTTCCCAAAACGCTGTGGTTGGACCCGGAGGGACTTGGTGGTCATCCTCAAACACATGCAACACATTAGTCATCTGCAGTCGTGGAGAGTGACTAGGTTCCTCAAGTAGACCATTTTAAGATGTCCTTTTGAGTATATTTTTCCATTTTGTGCAGCATTACACTTATATTTATTTCACGGCTATGTGCACATGAAATTCACCACATTGTGAGGGATTACAACCCGAGTGGTGTCCAACCTTTTGTGGCTTGTGACCCATTACAGAAAATTAGTGTGTATTATGGGGTCCTATTTCAGACGTCTCTCGAGTTGTCCCACCAAACAAAGATTTCTCGTCTAAACCCAGTCGCGTGTGTCATTTCAATAACTGTTTGAAACCCAGAATTAAACATTCAAAATTAAATAAAAACCTAACATTTATTTGTGTATCAGAACTTTTTCTTCTTTCCTCTCCCATTAAATAATCTCACGTCCTCTGCGATTGATCTGGACTAAACTATCCGATGGAAAATGAAGAAGTTAAAACTCCACCTTGAGCACCTGCAACATTAAACTGCTGCTTTCTCCCTGAGGCATCAGCATCGACAAATCAGATAACGTCTGATAGAATCAGCCACAGGAAAAAGGAATACTTTTATTTTGACATGAGAAGTAGGTTTTCTTTGTGCATGCAGGTTATTTCATGCGCGACGTTTCCATGTAAAGGAGTGTTTTTCCATTACCGCGTTAATACTTTTGACTTAATTAAAAGGATCTGAATACAGTGCTTGTTCCACCACTGGTCCCTCTGATCTTTGTTGGCTCCGTCTTGCTCCAAACCCACAGCTGCAGTGGCAAAATGAGGTCATGATTAAAAAAATCATTGGGGGGAAAAAAAACACGAAAACAAACCCCCAGACAAACAAGCTCTCATTGTGCGTCTGGCACATTAGTCTGCGCAAACGGCTGTTGCATGCCAATTGGGAACAGAATCAGTGATATGGCACCCTGCTGCCCTTTGAAAAAAACGCACTGGCCATCACAAAGACTATTTGTGTGCGGCGGGCGAGAGATTGGCATCGAGAAAATGTTCCTCTTTCCCCCCTTCGCTTGCATGAGACGGTCAGTGAGCACCGGGACACCTGTGGACCTGAGGGGTATAATGACAACTTTGTTTCCCCAGGAAATGATGTGTTTCCTGAGTCAGGCAACACTGGGCTAAGATTAGAGCGGGAGACGGGCAACGGAGAAGACAAACATTTACTCTTCCACTCGTGCTTTACACTTTTTTTTTTTTCATACATAACATAATATATAAAGAGAAGATATTCAAAATATGAATCCTAGTTCTCTGACACAAAGCAGTCCACGTCACCAAACTTTTCTTTATTTGGCATGAGACCGGGATGTAGCAGATCACGATTGTAAAAATACATTACTCATATACACCTCTAGTAAAAAAAACACTATTGAAAACATATCTAAAAATATACAGTGAAATATAACAGCAGAATAAAAACAATTTGCAGGGGGTGGGAGGGAGGGTTGTAGGGGGGGTATTTTACAAGATAACACATGATAGTCCTAGCTTTCCTCCGCCCTCAGTCCTCTGGTGTCGCACAGACATTTGGTACCAACGTGTGCCCCAGGGGCTTCAGAAGAGACAGTTCATGCACTTCACGGCCTTGCTGCCGTAGTCCACGCACTCGGGTCCGATGCATTGGCAGCAGGCGTTGTGGAACCAGCGGTACTTGGATCCTCCCATTGACTCGCAGTAAAATTTGCACTGGCGGATGGACACGCAGTCGTCGAAGTACACGACGGTGCACATGTTCTCTGCAACCAAAAAAAGGGGCACAGAGACGTGAGTCACAGAATCCAGTGAATGTGGTTTGTGGAAACAAGCGCCATCTCTCCCAAGTAATTACCTTTAAGCCTCAAGGTTCCTACTTTTACTTCAGGGGTGAAAAGAATTTGCTGCAAATAAGTGCGACCATATGTTTTGGTGGGTTTAATGAGTTAATTGCTCGACTCTGCTTGAAACGCTCCTATTATTATGAGCCTTTATAGCAAATCGGGCTGGTTTAGAGAGGGAGAGAGGGAGAGAGAGAGAGAGAGAAAGAGCCAAAACAGACGCACATGAAAATAGAAAATGGCAGCAAAAAAACCCCCCACTTTCAACCCAAGTTACAGTTCCCTTCTTCTGGCAGCAATGTTGCTCTGAAACGAAGAAAATCTGATCCAAGCTGAATTGGTCTCAGCTCCAAACTTCGTAGTCTGCTATGGGACGGGCCTGATTTTATTAAAATTTGACTGGACCAGAGAGGACCAGAAAACTGTGGATGTGACGCAATGACACAACCGATGTGAGGCAGCAGATTATCGAAGAGCAAGTGACAAAGACATATCACCGATACATTAACGCGTGTTTTAAAGTTGTTGCTACTTAGTTGAAAGTGTAATAATGCCTCATTAGAGGCTGTCATGTGTGTTGTGCGTATTAAATCTGAATCTGCAGTGAAACGAGTGACAAAAGGTGTCAAATACATGTTGCGGGGTAAAAAGTTTAATGTTTTAGACCGGGAATTTTTTCACAATTAACTGACAAGTCTGACGTTACCTTGGGTGTCGTAGCTGGCGTGGATGCTGTTGCCGGGCACGGACACGTTCTGGGGCTGGTTGTCGAGGGACTCCAGGAAGGACACCAGGTTCTCGTGGTGGGAGAGCTCCTCGGCGACGGGGAAGGACACGACCATCATGTTGATCGGCGCGTCGCCCTCCGTGAGGGCGCGGAACAGCGACGGGATCGGGCGGTGGAGCTCCTCCACGGTGCTCTTGGACGTGGCCGGAGAGTCGCTGTAGTTCTTGGGGTTACACATCCCTGACAAAACAAAGACACGGAGGGGGAGGACGTTGAAGAGTCAGTAAGTCCAGAGTGTTAAAAAACTATTTCAGCCAATCGCATGGTTTTGTTTTTGTTGAGCAGGTCTTGGTATTCATCAAATATGTTGAGATTTCAAATACAATGCAGGGGAATAAAATGTGGTTTGTTATGTCATTTAAAAATTTCAAAAAGCAACATCTATATTTCCAGAAATTATGTCACTATTAACACAGGATTCCTATCTAACATATTTCAACAGAACTGAATACTGACATAGTAATTTCACAAACCAAACCAAACCACACTAACCAAGCATTAGGTTACAACCAAAAATATTTTCGAAGTAGAGAAACTTTCAAATCTCTATTAGATTATTTAAAATTAAGATTTATTTTATTTTTTATTATTTTATTATATACAAAAATATGTATATTTGCTTTGCAAATGGCCTCCTCCTGTGCAATTCTGGTGAGAAACACTCAAATTTAAGATATTTAGTCTGAAAAATATGAGACCCAACAAGTGTAATATGTATGTCATTAGTACAAACTAAAAAAGATGTTGTATGGACATAATTGTAAACTTCCACTTCTTCTCAAGTTCAGCAGACTGACCCTTGAAGCGCAGTGGAAAAGCCGGGGGGGTTTATTTGTGAATCATAATTTTACTCAAAATACACATGTTTAACAGTCAAATTGTTCCCCCATGTGATTTGTGGTCACGAGGGCAGTTCTGTGAAACCACACCACAGTCGACGAGTACCCTGACTCCATCAGGGGTCTCTTTTAACACCTCATTTCATTTCCAACTACGGTAGTAATGACTTGACAAAGTCCCCACATCCTCAGATATTATCTCCCTAACCCGTTAAATGAGTCCAAATGAATTACAGCTAATGGTTAAATCATCTAACGAGGAACGGAGTCCGACGGAGGAGTTGGATTACAAACCGATGCTGAACGCCGAGCCGGAGCAGCTGTTTCCGATAAAGCCGTCCACACGGGTCCTCCCTCCGCGTCCTCCCGCCCTCCCTCCATCTAGCAAAATACAAACTGTCCTCTCTCCCCCCGCCGCTCCTCCGCCGGGCTGCCCTAACCACTCGCGGATACACACTTCAAAGTCGCCAGCGTTTGGCGCAGATAACATGTTTAGAGTGGAAACTTACTCAAAATGGTCCTAAGGTTAGCGCTGTACGAAGAGGAAAAATATATATACTTGCTCCGAGCTACAGGGGAGTCAGCAGGGCTTTTGTCAAAAAAGAAACTGTCGGGGAGGACAAACTCCACTGCGTTAACATCTGCGGAGCAGGAGCAGTGAGTTAAACGCTCAGTGTCAGATGCTTGTATTTGTGTTCCACATGAAAGGGCTTTAATAAAGCCTCCTTGTCGGCTCACACAGCAATATCTGTCCGTCATAGCTGATCTGAGAGCAGGCTGGTGTGCAGGAGGAGTATGTGGTGCCAAACCCCCACCAGCCCTCCTCCTTTATCGCAGTCAGAGGGGCCCTGTTCAGACCTGGTATCAACATCTGTCTGTAAGGTGATCTGGTAACAAGCGGACAGCTCACCTCGTATCTGTCTGAGGTGATCTGGCAACAGGCTCTTAGGACGGGTGTGAACGCACCCGAGACACATTTCGAGATCCGATCGCTCGGACCACCTTGGGGGGGGGAGGGGGAGGTCCGGGACGCATGGGGCCGCATTCTTTCGGCAGAGCGGACTACCCAGCTGAGCAGACGTCCTCCGAACCCCAAGACCGTTTCACAATAAACCGAAAAACACTTTCACACACGACTACACTGCATATTGATATACATTGTGTTATATATATATATACACACACACACACATATATATATATATATATATAGTGTAAGACAAAACATGGCTAAGGAGAAATGTGAACCAACCAGGAAAAGTTGTGAGAATTTTTGTACAACACATGAAACTAAAAAGTAGTTGTCCTGGACTATATGGAAATATAAAAAGCGCAAATTCCCTTGGGGCGTTCCTGAGTTATCCGGCTTATGAGAATGGAACTGACGGACAGAAAACCCCAAAACACGCTGCCTCATTAAAGTTCCTGCCCTCCTCACCCTTTGATCCTCCGGAAGACCTCGTCACTCCCCGTCCGCGTGTAGGTGCTACTTAGCCGGGACCATATTCCTTTAATTCCCCGCGCCCTCGATGAGCCGCCTCCCGGCCTCTGCTTGGCATCAACCGCCACATCGTCACCTCCTCAGAGACGCGTGTCTGTATCTGGAGTCACTCACCTCACGCTCATCTTGTATCAGAGCGCCGGCGGCCCCCGAACCAACCGGTTGCTCTTTTAAAACCGTGCGCGTCTCTCAGACTGCCTAGTTGATGGAAGACGCAATCTCGTTTTCTCTCGCCGGCCGCTCACAGAGAGAAAGTGCTCGGCGGTGACGCGACAAGAGAGAACATGACCAGACCCATGAAAACTATAGACAGTAGTGATATGTTATTGATCACTGACATCATACCAAAGATTCTGCGTGTCGGCTTTTCTGACTCCATCGTCTCATTGGTAAATTCTTTATCCGTTCATTCGGCAACACTTTAACTTCCCCTAGATGAAGCATTTATAAGCAGCATATTAAAAAAAACGTATAAGGTGTATAACACACAAGGTTTCCAGAAGTGGAGGCTACTTGTAATCGTGTAAAATAAGTCTGTACGGGTGAGGTCATCATTTTTAAAACAAAAACTTCAAATGTGTTTATAGCTGTGTGCAAATGTATTATCGATTATAAACAAGCTCCTATTCCCATAGAGCTGAGAATGTTTTAAAAAAAGGGCTTCTGTTCATTTTTATGTATATTTATGAGCAATTGGTGGCTGGTTAGATACAATAACGAATTTTAATCTCATCTAATTCAGGGTTATGAGATATGGTTGATATATGAAATGGATGTTAACAAAGGAGATTGGCACCTTTGTACTTGGCATGAACTTTTAGTTCTTGTTTTCAGTGATGTTGTCATTGTGGATGGACGCGATCCACTGGCTGCAAATCAATTTTGGGACAATAAGCCTTGAACAGAACCTGTCACTACGTATCCTTAAAAAAAATAAAAAAAATAAATATATATATATATATATTTTAATTTATATATATATATATATATATATATATATATTTAATGCTGAACAAATGAATCTAGAAATTTGACTTTAGGTCACAGTTACCGAATGAGAAAACAATACCTTGAAATTGAACGTGGATACTAAATGAACTGAGATCGCACGTTCTGCAAACAGGCGCCGGCTCACGTTGCTGCTCATTGTTTGGCCCCGCCCATTTCTGAATCAATTAAAACAACCATCGACCTTTCGCCGCTCACTGCTAACTCTGACCGCTCAACCCCAAAAACATTCCTCTCTTTTAACTCCCAGGGAGTCGCTCTGGTCTTTGCCATCCTAACCGCCAACCGGCGGATTCTCATGGCCTCGGTGAAGTCGGCCCAACCACCTTCTCGTGCGCACTCGCACGAGAGGGTTTAATGTGCTGCCTTGCATCTTGAAAAGATTAGATACACACACAACAAAGCAAGGCAGAGAAATGTAATTTTATTTCAGGGGCCCGCGTATTTCTCTCTGGTCTCATGCCCCGCGTGCTTTCTGCTTTAAATCAATACTCGCTGGCACCGATGTCTTTTACAGATGTTCAGCTCAGCAGTCGTCACCGGTCACGTGACCTGCTGAACCCTATACTGTGTATGAAGGCGGACGACGTCACAGCGCCACAAAAGTGAGGTCAAAACATCTGGATCGGCCCCTGGTGGCTGGCTACGGTGTAGGTCATAAACCCCGCCTCCTCCATTCTAGCGGATGGGACATTGGCCAAACTAAAAAAATGTTTTCCCAATGATTGTTCCTGTCATTTTATTTAGTTCTTATCACACTGATGCATGTCCAAGTTTGGTCAAGTTTGGTTTTAAGAATTTGATCGTATAAAAAAAAGGGGGAAACACGATTCACGATTGACATCTGAGACTGATTCACGATTGACATCTGAGACTGAGTCACGATTGGTCGAGCGCGAGTCACTGTGGAACAGGGGCGTGTTTACGTTTTTTCAAGCGCAAAACAATACAGACTTATCTCACTGTCAGCTCGGAAAAATGTGTTGCCGACAAATGAGTGGCTGCACTCACCCACGCAGTCGCAGCACTCTTCCCAGAGGTTCCCCAGGCACAGCATGCACTCCTTACAGCAGGAGCAGTTCCCGTCGGTCGGACGACACTGGCACAGCTCCTGCAGGACGACAGCACAGAGACGCGTCAGCAAAAAACACAAAGACATAACAACACAGGGATCATCATCGCCGATCCTCAACGCAAAATATAGTGAATAATACCATATGCAGTTTGATAGCCTGAAAATTTGATTCAATCATTTTTGTTTCGCTTCAATTTTTGTTTTAATTGTTGATTAACACAGGAGTTTTGGCAGCAGCACAAAAGTGTAAAGGCAGGAGGACAAGTACATGAAATATGATACTTTCTTGGTATATTCTAGCACATTTAAGCTCTAGACCAGGGAATGAATTTGTTTGATTGACAATGGCCACGAATTTAAAAAAAAATCTAGTTTTTCCTTTAAATATTCTTTTTGTCCTTCCCTAATATGTATATTATTATAGCTGTGGTACAATGATTTGAAGCAATTTGAAAATGACTCTAAAGTTACCACACAACAAATTCAGGAACACCACACCAATAAGTTATATGTATATATATATATATAACTGTTGTTGGAATGGGGTTTTTTTTGTCTGTGAGGCCCCAGGTGTAAAAAGCATGAATTTTCATATTATATTATGTATGTGTGTGTGTATATATAAACCATAATGAGTAAATGAACAATAGGTTGAATACAAGGAAGTAAAAAAATTGTTTCCACAATCTTTTTAATTTAAGTTTTCTCATATACCCTTTCATTAAAATTGTAATCTGTAATCGTGTTGCATTAAAATCACACGGAATAATTATGAAATAAAAGACCCAGATCGGACAGGTGCATCACACATGTAGGCAGAAGACAACATGTAGACTAAACTGTACAAACCAGAGACCTGCCATTAAAACAGCAGGTTTTCTCACACATACAGTAACTATTACACACAAGCCATATTTACACGACAGAGCAACTGTACGCAGCGCCGGTGGTATTTCTCCAAGTATGTCATCGCGTCCACAGAACAGACTCTGTGATAACTCCGCAAAAGAAAAAAAAATACAGTAGACCTCCACTGCACCTCCATCCGTGGCAGGTTCTGACATGTTAACGTTCTAACACATGAATTATTATCTTTCTTTTACGCTGCAGCAGAAGAAGAAGCTCCTGAATGAATGAGCAGGTAGCAAGTCTTTGGAGACCAACGGAAGATTCAAGTCTTTCAGACGATCAGGCTGTCCGGAGCTGTTCTGTTCATGTGTTATCGTTCCTTATCGTTTCACCAGGTCAAAACCAGGTCATGTCTGCAGGGAGTCAAGTGTCACGTGTGCAGCCATGACACACCCGGTACAGCCATTGGCTGGATTAACGTCCTGAGGGGCCCCGGGGCACGAATCTGTGTCTGGGCCCCATTGACCCAACAATGAATCCAGATAACTGTGACCGCAAATCTGGAACTACATTTTGACTCCAGGAGCCTGCTCATGATAAAAGCTACAGTACGGAGGAGTCATCATAGATACTGCAGTTATACTTCAGTGGTGTAAGTGTGTACTACTACGTTTTAGTTTCTAAAAAACTGGGTCTCAAACTGAAACGGTCCTCGTCCAGACGAGCAGTTTCGACTCCGTACCAGTAACAATCTTTGTCTACTCTGCGGTCGGTTGCTGAGTTGCAGAAAATATTAATACGGGAAACATTTATGGTAAAAACCTAAGACGAGGGACTTCTTTTCTTGGACCTACGACAAGGTAGAACTGTCTCTGACACTTAAGGTTTACGAGAAAGACTACATCATTGTTTTTCCTAGCGTCTCCGTTTCTGCCCGTCCATACGACAACGCATCGCCAGAGTTTTCAATCTAAAATGGGACGAGCAGCATTTCCAAACTTCTCCATTTTAGGTGGACGACAGGCGTAACCGTAGCAGCAGAGATGCGTGTTTTAATGTATTTATATTTTTATTATTATATATATCTAGGTGTATGAAGTGTGTATGTATCCCGTGTTCCAGTGGTCTTTTATACTGAAAAGTGTAAATATAAGTGTCACTTGCTTTTTGTAGAAGGACAACTACATTCTTTTCTTTCTGCAAACATCCAAACGCACAGACCTCCGACAACTCCTTCACAAGACGAAACACTACCAAGAAAGAAAACAAGGCCTCATTCCTCGGCTCAGGATCAACTCGTCTCGGGGGGACGGAGAGAGACGGAGAGAGACGGAGAGAGACGGAGAGAGACGAGAGAGACGGAGAGAGACGGAGAGAGACGAGAGAGACGGAGAGAGACGGAGAGACGAGAGAGACGGAGAGGAGACGGAGAGAGACGAGAGAGACGGAGAGAGACGGAGAGAGACGGAGAGAGACGAGAGAGACGAGAGAGACGGAGAGAGACGAGAGAGAGACGGAGAGAGACGGAGAGGAGACGAGAGAGACGGAGAGAGACGAGAGAGACGGAGAGAGACGAGAGAGACGAGAGAGACGGAGAGAGACGAGAGAGACGGAGAGAGACGAGAGAGACGGAGAGAGACGGAGAGAGACGAGAGAGACGAGAGAGATGGAGAGAGACGAGAGAGACGGAGAGAGACGAGAGAGACGGAGAGAGACGAGAGAGAGACGAGAGAGACGGAGAGAGACGGAGAGAGACGGAGAGAGACGAGAGAGACGGAGAGAGACGAGAGAGACGGAGAGAGACGAGAGAGAGACGAGAGAGACGAGAGAGATGGAGAGAGACGAGAGAGACGGAGAGAGACGAGAGAGACGGAGAGAGACGAGAGAGAGACGAGAGAGACGAGAGAGACGGAGAGAGACGGAGAGAGAGAGAGACGAGAGAGACGGAGAGAGACGGAGAGAGACGGAGAGAGAGAGAGACGGAGAGAGACGAGAGAGACGAGAGAGACGGAGAGAGAGAGAGACGGAGAGAGACGAGAGAGACGAGAGAGACGGAGAGAGAGAGACGAGAATTTGAAAAGTGGGTGAGACTGCCAGAGGAGTTCCTCTCTCTCTCTGCACAGGGAGCACATTCCTCCGAGTCAAGGTCACCACGACTGGGGGGGGCGGTGGGGGAGCAACGGGAGGAGGGAGGGAAAAGAAAACACCTGGAGAACAGAACATGGCCACCCCCCCCGAGCCAACTGCACTTTCCCCCCGTCCATTCCTCCCTTGTTTTTCCCCCTCTTACTTTTTAAACTCTCGCCCCCCCCCCCCCCCCCCACATTACACTCATCTTTGATATCTCTGCGGACGTCTTCTCCTGCACACAAACAGTCTCGGCGACGACGGGAGACTCTCGGTGACTCACCGGGGAGGGATTTGCAAAACCGCGCGCGGCTCGACTTAATCACCGGCCTCCCGATCCCCCGAACCTCCGATCGGCGTCTGATCCCGGGAGTAATTATGACTCTCAGAGGTGGAATTATATCGAGCTAAACGGACGCCCGCGGGACAGAAGGAGAACGGGCGTGTCTCGTATTTCACACAGAAAAAAAGAAAAGAAGAAGAAGAAAAGCTTCTTCTTTTTTTGAAACCATCTCATGGAAACAGAATAGGTGTCACATGGAGCAGAGAGGCTGTTCGCCTAGCCTAGCCTAGCCTAGCTTGTCCTAGCATAGCATAGGCTAGCATAGCCGGTGAATACTGCCAATTGTCTGTGATTTGTATGTTTTTGTGAAAGCACGTTGTGAAGCTACTTCTGGAAGGTGCCATATAAATAACATTATTATTATTATTAGTATTAACTGTTACCATGTCCAAAGTTTAGCTTAGCTTAGCATAAATGCTGGAAACAGAGGGGGAAGCTAGCCTGGCTCCATCCAAAGTTAATAAGTTGATATACTCTGCCAACCAACACTTCCTGAAATTCACTTTTTAAAAACTATATTTGTTTAATCAACAATCGTGAACATAGAAATAACACATCGACCTTTAGCCTCTTCTCAGTCGACTTCCTGTGTCGCGTACGTTGGATGGATAAACTGTTGCTAGGTCAAGAAATATTTTGTATTCACATATAATTTTTTACAAATCTGCTTGTGTATCGATTAAAATATGTAAGTTATGATTAAAAAGACACATTGTATTGACCACAAAGACAAAGAACTAATCTATAACACACTGTGGCACAAATTGACCACACAGAGGCGTTTCCTCTGAATCTGTGGGTTTTGGGGTCTTACGTGGAAAGAGTGGGGGTCCTTTCACGTGTCATTCAACTTGTGCCAGACCCGCTGTCGGCCTTTATGCTACGCTAAGCTAACGGTCCCGTGGCGCTAGCTTCATGTTTGTGGGTTTAGCAGTGATGCTCGGTGCATTTCCCATGAAATGGCCAACTTTTCCTTTTCATTTTGAGCGAAACCGAGTGGAAAACTTCTCTTCTTACTTCTTCAGCCGGTCGCCCCCTTAAACTGAATAAATCAACTAAACTAAATTGCACCAGAGGCAAAACCTCAAGTTGCATCCAGAAAAGACGCAAAGGGCCTTCTTCTTGACTTTGCGGCGCCAAATAGAAATGAACGGCGACCTAATCATTTGTTCCAAGCCGCTTGCCGCTCTCCTCCACCTCGCGTGGCCCTGAACTCCACGTGTTTGTCGGTGTGCGAACGGAAGCGTCCCCGGGACACTCGTACTTCCTGACACTTGACAGAATGAACGGCCAATAAAAACGACGCGACGGACAAACTGCGACAACCTTCCGCCGCCGCCTCGAAAACAACTTCCTCGGTCAGATGGATGGGGGCGGCTCTTGTTAGGCTTCTCTCTCTGTCTCTCTGTCTCTCGCTACTTAAAGAAGGAAACCGCTGTCATCAGTCAAATCTCGGCAGCCCAAAGAGACAAAAGCCACTCTGCAGAGGAAGTGGAACATGCGACCGCCGCCGCCGCCGCCGCCGCCGCTGCGTTCTCCATTCGAATGTGCCGCCCCGCCCTGCGGAGCGGCCTCGGTCTGGACACAGAGGATCTCTGCACACTTCACTGTACATTGTACAGACCCCCCCCCTCGCACACCTCCTCCTGACCTTCGCCTCCCCTCCCTCCCTCCCCCTCTTCCTCTCATGTTCTCCTCACCCCTCGGGGGTTTCGGGGGAATTCAGACAAATGACCCGAGATGGCAGCAGAGCGTAAAAGGAGCGAGTGTCGGACGGCAGACCCCACCAATCACGAGCCAACGCGGTGCTTGCAACAAACGAGAGGCGGACAGGAAGTTTCTCCTTCACGGCACACGCACCATCACTCTCGCCGCTGACAGCTAGCGGGCCGGTGTCGGCGGGGTCGCGGAAGCGGCGGAGCCCGTTGTCCCGGGCAGTGATTCATCGGGGGGGCGAAACAAGCCACCCGGAAGTGGAGAAGAAGGACGCCGAGCCGCAGATGTGCCGCTGATAGCAGGATGTTTGAATTGTCTTTTCTTTTCTTTTTTTAAACTGAAATTGAAGCCAGAAGGGACAGATGTTTGTCGTTTGCCAGCAACAAGTTTGTGTCGTCCCCCCCCCTCCCCAAAAATAAGGCAGAAAATAAAGACTCACTAATAGGATTCACTGTGAAAATCCCCCCTGAAGAGAAACTGTAGTTCTCGCACAGACTTAAAGTCTTTTAGGTAAACTTGAAATCTCTGTCTTTTTCTTCAATCTCCAGGTTCAGGATGTCAAATTTGCAGGTTTGTTTGGACAGATGGACTGATCGATCCGCAGATGGATTGACGATTCAATAAACATTCGCTGCAGCTCTGGTTCTGTTGCGTGTCGTCTTTGGGCAACGGGTCCTGCGATAATCCAGATGCATTGTGGTCTCAGCATCAGTTTTCACTCTTCAGACAAAGGTTTCCAAAAATATAAAAATGACAAATTCTTTTGTAACTCTTACTATCTGGTCCCCTGCCTCCGGGTCTTTGGTTGCTTTCGATGGTCAGTTATGTTTAACTGAATAAATAGTGATTAAAAAAAAGTACATTTATGTTTGTGCTCACGAATGAGGTCGTTCATTTGTCAACGGCTGCTGCACAATGAGTTTCTCTTGAAGAGTTTACTTTGTCCAACTTGGACGAAAACAAACTGCATAACCAACTCACTATACAACTGTCAAAGGAGTCACCAAAAGACCCAGGTTCCCTACATCCAAATTGTCTTCTGGTAACTGAATTAAATGCAAATTTATGCCATCAGTCCAATAGTATATAAGTATATAGAATTTACAATCACGCAATTCACGCAACCGATTATCAGAATCGCTGCAGATACATTTTCTGCCAATCGACAAGTTGTTTCAGCTCTACTTCAAATTTGACATCGTTTCCAACATCCAAACTAAACACAAAGTCAACGTCCTGCGCCGAGACTCTCCGAGACTCTCCGGCCTGTTTAAAATGTGGTCGACCTCGACTACCTGCAAAACAGCGACTTGAGGTCACACACACACACACACACACACACACACCCCCACCCCCACCCACCCACCCACCCACCCACACACACACACACACACACACACAAACACACACACACACACACACACACACACACACACACACACACACACACACACACACACACACACACACACACACACACACACACACACACACACACACACACACACACACACACACACACACACACACACACACACACACACACGACAGGCAGCCTCTTTGCTCAAATTTAACTTGACAGGTGGTGGAAAAACCGGCCAACACCTTCGGGGGGGGGGGGGGGTACCACCCCTCACCCCCCGTCACCCCCCGGGCTTCGGACGCGAGGGAAAATGTGACGATAGCAGGTCAAAAAAACAGAACAAGTCTGAAGGGTTATGGTGAAAATAATTCAAAACCTTGCAGAGCCAGACACATAGCGACGAGCCGGCGTCAGGTGGACACGAGAGCAGGTGAGTGTAGGAAACAGGACGGCCACTGGGGATGAATTCACATCGTCCGCAGTGGCTTATCGATGGAATGTATCTGCATTCTTCACCACACAGATTCCATCTTTGTTCCTCGGCTCCAAACGTCCACCTCCTTTCTGAACACGGGCAGATTTTTTTCATTTGACTTCGGCTACTGCTGAACGTTTGCTCTCAGCGTTTGTACAAAACTGGCACACACGCTTAACCAAGTCCGAGCAGCTGAGACTTTTCTCCCCCGCCCTCCAGGTTGCAGTTCCCGGCTCGAGCCGTGTCCTCGGTAGTTTCATGCTGATTTAAAAAGCTTCTTTTTTATTTGTAAAACAAGATTCTGACTGCTCCGCTTCTGTTCTTAGCCTGAACTTGGACTTGGAGCCGTAAACGCCGCTTCATTCGTGTTCTCGTCGGGGAGAAATAACAGTCTGTGTTTACACAAAGCAGCTGCAGCGGCGCTGCGGGACGAGAAGCCCCCGAGCTCGGAGGAGTTCACGTCGAACTGTGCTGTTTTAATCTGCAGAGAAGACGAACGTCATCACACCCGCATGGGCCGAGCTCAGAAAGCGTCAGAGGTTAAAACAGTATGTCTGCGAACGCAGAATATAAATCCACAGGGAACACGGGGAGTCTGTTGTATCCTTTTTTTTGGTTTCGAAGGTGCGCTCCACATTTCCATGTAGTTCAATCACCGTTGGACACCAGAGGACAGGACTCCATTAATCATATTCCAACTTTGAAGGTATCAAAAATGAACACTGGGTTCATTTATAGATCCGACGGGTAAGAAATAAGCTTCAGCTCAGACTTCAAGTCAGAAAACGGGCGTAGCCGCGTGTCAGTAAGAGAAGGAAGGGTGGATTCAACATTCATCGCCCGGAGTATTTACAGTAGCACTTTAGTAATTTCTCAATTAATCGACTTGTTGTTTGGTCCGTAAAATGTCCGAAAAATGTCGTCCGTGTTTCCCAAAACGCCAAGATGATGTTTTGCTTTGTTCACACACCGAAGATATTCAGTTTACTGCCACAGACGAGCAAAGAAACCAGAACATATTCACATTCAAGAAGCTGAAATCAAAGAATTATGACTTTTTTCCCCCGTAAAAAAACTACTAGAACCGATTAATAGATTTTCAAAATAGTTGGCAATTAATTTAGTGTTTGAAGACTAATGGATTAACGGTTGCGGCTCTTAATTCAAAGCGTGAAACCCTCGGCAGAAGTCCCTCTTACCTGAATGAGGCACTTGCTGACGTCGCTGGCGCAGAGGGCCTTGTTGCAGCCGGAGCTCAGGGACAGTCCCGACAGGAGGAGGACGAACGCGGCGGCGGCGGCGGGGAGGATCAGCTGACCGGGCCTCATCCTGACGGCTCACCAGCACCAACACTGGAGAAACACCTACATCAACATCGCAGAAGGACAGGGGGTTTGTCAGAGACCAGGGGGTCGGGGGGGGGTGGGGGTCAAAGACAAATAAACAAAATCCTCATCACTGAAATTCCACAGAAGGAGAAAGTCCAGAGCAGCAAATGATAAACAGAGGGTCAAAAATACAACAAAAAGAGAAAGGATACTATTGTTAGGCCTGTCACGATAACTACTTTTTGTTTGCGTGATGTATTGTCCCAGACATTATGCGATAGATGATATTTTTGTCATTTTCAGAAGCCCTATTTTTGATACTGAATCATGTGAGCTCGCGGTTTGGGCCTATTGGTCGGTCCTCCTACGCGCTTTGTGTTGCTGCCGAGAGAAATGTGATCCAGAGAGTTTCGACTTGTGTTAAGACAAAAATACTAAGAAGTCCACATTTTCTGACACGTTAAAGACCAAACCAGTAAAATGATTATTCATACCACGAGCGAAACAGCTGAGAGGACAGAAGCAGCGAGACCAATGTCAACAAACACGCCCGCAGACACAATGGCTGTTATTGAGGTCAATATAAAAAATGATTGAGTTCATATTCATGTATCGCACGATAGGTCGAAAATGTAATTATCGTGACAGGCCTGCTAGTTGTACCAGGGGCTTCAGGGTGCAGCAACAAGTAGATGGGACAAATGTCTAAAAGTCACTTTGGTGAAGATAAAGACTTGAATTCTGAGAAAAGAATTCTGCTCCTCTTTAACTCCAGCTCCTCTTTTCTTCAGTTTGAGCAACTTTCAGAGTAAAACAAAAACCTAAGAGGTGACACTCACACGCCAAGTCTACAAAAGGTCTGTTTAACAGGAAAAAAAAAACAGTAGAAGGAAAGGCGTTGTGCACGAAAAGGAAAACCAACGGCTTTGTCACAGGGGGGAGAGAAGAAATCAGCAGCTTTTCATATGTTAACATCAGATTTCTGAAAGGGGTCAGACTCATATTTCATTCAAGGCCAGAACTGCTCTCTCTCTCTCTCTCTCTCTCTCTCTCTCTCTCTCTCTATCTCACACACACACACACACACACACAGTCAGACACACACAACACACACACATCTGGCAACATCAGCTTCCCTCACCTATATATGTCCAAAACGCAAATACACGTCCTCTGCTCCCCGCTCCTCCACCACCTCACCACTCGCTCGCTGCGCATTCAACCTCCGCGGAGAAAAGCATGTGAGGAACATGAGCGCGCTCGGTCGTGAACGCGTCACTTCACCTTCTCATCGCTAACTCCCAGACTAAAAAGCTCGAACGCAGCCACACCGAGATGCGCGCGCACACGCGCGCGCACACGCACGCGCGCACACACACACACACACACACACACACAAAGCCAAACAAGCGCTGGGGGGGGGGGGGGGGAACAAACTTACCACAAAAGAGGCTGCAAACGAGTTCACGACTTTGTCTTTTTTTCCACCGGGAGGGGGGGCGAGGTTGTTTTCTCTTTGAACTTCTCCAGGATGGTGTGTGTATGTGTGTGTGTGTGTGTGTGTGTGTTGCTGCTGCCGCCGCTCAAGTGTCCACAGTGTCCAGAGGGCGTCAGTGTCTCCGCAGCACAAAGCGACAGGCGGTCGGGCGCCTTAAAGGCACACGCTCCATTTTTTCTATCCGGGACGTCGTCTGCGGAGGAAAGAGAAAACACACACACACACACACACACACACACCGGGGGCCTCGGGTCACACGCACTCGTTGACTGACTGTCCTGACGGAAGAAGGGGGGATGATCGTGCGATACCGAAACCATAAATACCCCCGTGCAGAATAGCGTTTACAGCCGCTTCCCGAGGAGTTCTGTGCGTAAAAGTCCCGTGCGTAAAATCTTCTCCGCCTTTTATTTCCCCCTATAAGCCAAGATTCCGGCCCATCGGTAGCCAAGCCCATGTGGGATCTGTAAGTAGCCCCCCCCCCCCCCCCCTCTCTCTATTAAACAGCCCCTTTGTCTGCGGCCTTTATCTGCGGCCTCGTGAGTGCGCTCATTAGGTGAGAAAAGGCCGATTCGGAAGCTGCGCGGCCGAGCGGCCTCCCCGCGGGGACGCGTCCCCCCACATGCGCCCGTTGGGAGCCCACAGGAGAAACCGATTCAACTCCACAGGTGTGTTTACACGTGTCCTCGCAGGAGCTCGCCACAAAGCCACAACAGTTCCCCCCCCCCCCCCACTTCCAGCCCGCTCGGCAGGGAAGGTCGCTCGGCAGCAGGAGGAGCGAGGAGGAGCGGAAAACACCTTCAGATCGAGGCGGGCACTCTTGAGAAGTCTCGGTTAGCCAAGTATTTGCAGCAAAAGGTACTTAAAAGTATGAAAGGTTAAATAACTGGCGCCCTTGCGCGGCAAAATGACATCATTCACATGTGGAGTTATTGACTTTACATACTGTTGTGTATGAGATCACTTTATTTTATTTCATAGGGGAAGTTTTAAAGTAAAAAAAAAAGGACCTGTGCTATGAAGTAAATGGAGCAGAGCTGAAATCCTCCCAAGTGTATTATTAATTATACTAAGAATAATTACCTCAATTCCACTGCTACATTTGACCTGTATTGTATCAGACGTGATGTTGAATCCAAAATGTCAAAAGTAACATTCTAAAGTTTTGTTTTCCTTTTGTCATATCATCTGGGCAATAAACATCTTTACCTTAAGTGCATCCGTCCCAAGACAAACTCTCCATCAGTCACTTCTCATTCGACCGACTGACTGATGTTGCTGCCCTGCCAAAGTTTGTGTGCACATGGAGCTGGATTAATAAAGAAAAATCATAACACTACTTACACTAGTGCATCAGGGCAGTTAGCACAATGTTTGCACTGTTGGGTGGTTGTGTCCGGCGACATCTGCTGGTTGACAATGGTAGTGCTTCAAGAGACTGAGCAGTGTAGTTGGTCCAAATCTGCAAGAAATCATTTGTAATTTTTTTGTAAAGCTGCAATTCAATTATTTTTTTAAATACAAATTAAGTTTATCACATGGTTGAGAAAAGTAAAAATGCCTTTTACATGTTTTCCTTGCTCAAAGTTGATTTATGATCTACATCTAATATTTCTGTCAGTGTTTTAATGGTTTATTTTATTATTTAAAATTATTAAAAATAAGGAAAAATGTCTCAAACTAGGGTGATGGGATTGAATCAGTCACCGTGTCCGACCAACTATGAAAAAAATATTTAGTTTACAGATAAATCCAGAGAAACTGGAATCTGTGAATATTTGCTTGACTACTTAACAAGTCACATCAACTATCAAAACTGATGCCCTATTGCCACTCGACTAGCTGATCGATCAACTTATTATCTACTTTCCTTATAAATGACCCCCAAAAACCAGAGCGTTTTAATTTCACAACAAATAAAATTTATTCAATTATATATTACAAATATGTACAGGTCATGTAACAAGTAAATATTAAAATAGACATTTTTTTAGAACTATCGTTCAAAAAGGCATTATGTTGAAAAAATAGGATTTGTTGTGATCTCACATTGAAACTGTAAAAGTATGTTTGTTTGTTTTTTTCTTTCCTCCTCGGAAGCCACGACGGACTTTAGTGTGCGCGAGACACGACGGACGACACACGTGAGGAGTGAGGCCGCAAAGGAAAAAAGGACAGAACACGATGGCGCAAAAAGAAAAAGAAGCTGGAACACACTTCAGTAAACCTCACAATTTAGTCCACAGAACAGCTCTTCAGGGGAGAAAAAGTACAAATAACGCAACGCATGCACAGCATTTAATTGCCAAAGTCAAAAAACACCAGCTGTGGCATCGGAACTCCAGATGAGGGAAGGAAGAAAAGACGGCAACGAAAAGCCAAAAAACACAACGAAAAGCCAAGAAACACATGCTTAAAAGTTTTTTTAAGCCAACGACAACGAGAAGAAGAAGAAGAAGAACGATAACGTCACGGACGAGAAGAGGACACGCGATATAAAAACCAACTTTGGTCCATTAAAACAGGAGACGGAACGAGTTTTACAATCAAAATATCTATTCTTTTTTGTTTTTTACAAGTTTGAAACAATAATTACATGGCTATTTACAAAATGCACATTTTTCCTTATGTATAAAATAAGTTAAAAAAATTAAGAGCACAATCTGTACACAAAGTATGAACACGCACTTTGAAGAACAACTGAAATCTTTCAGCTGCGTGATGATGAGGAGCGGCAGCAGGTCGTCGTCATCCACACCGACGCTTCTTGCTGCAGCTCCTGGCCCAGCATTTGGTCTCTGCTCCCTGGGCTTCATCTGTGGCCAGGACCCCCTCCCCCCCTCCCTTCTTCCTCCTGGTCAGGCCACGCCCCCCCCCTTTTGGACTCTCAAGAGCTCTGGAGTAACATCGTCTCTTTTCCTAAGTGCTCCTTTGTTTTGTTTTACCGCCACATTCTAAGTGCTTTCACATTTTTTCCTTCCTCGTCCTTGAATGTGTGGGCTTGCCGCCTTTTGTGTGTGTGCCGTGCGATATGGCCGCCGCCGCCGTCGCCGCTTTGGCAAAGTAATGCCCCCGCTCCTACAGGTTCGTTCATATCGGGGTGAGGTCGAAGTCGTCGTTGACCTCCACCAGTGGGATGTAGAACTCGGGGATCTCGAAGATGCTGGTGGACTTGTAGGTGGCCGGGTCCAGCTCCTGCAGTTTGAGCTGCCACTCCAGACGCTGCACGGCGTTCAGGGCCGCCGCCTCGTGCTGCTGCCTCATCAGAAGACATGTCTGTGGAGGGGGGGAAACAAACCAGAAGATCTCACTCAGATCACGAATGTGCATTTCTAAGAAAGAACTGGTTGAGGAAAGAGAAACAAACGTAAATGTTTTGTGGTTTTAACAGAATCATAATTGTCCGAACTGCTTGTCACTCAAAGTCAAACTGATCTTTTGACCTGTAAAAACAATCCTCACCCCGAACTGACTCTCATAGTTATTGTTAACAGAGGGGCCAATTTTAATCAGGTGAAATTGGCCGATCACAGATGTGAATTTTTTTTAACTGAAGGTCATGCAGAAAATGAAATAGTCACCAGTTGTTTTGGCAGTTCTGATTGAGATATGACTTATTAGGTCCAGTGCGTCAGATTTCGGAGGCTCCATCAGCAGGAATTGAACATAATATTAATAATTATGTTTGTATAAACTAATGCTACATTTATATGCTCCACTTTTTCCTTTTTTCTTTTTAAATGGTGGTTTAAAACAAAAATGATCCATGTCCAGAATCTACATTAGGAGACGGTTCTCTTTCCGAGAAGTCAGCCATGTTGCACCGTCATTTTACAGTAGCCCAGAAAGGACAAATCAAACACTGGTTCTTAAGAGGAACTTTCATGTTTTTTTACCTGAAAGTCACCGCAGGTTCACCTACACACTTGGTAGTGGAGGTTGAGGTTCAGGGGCATTCAGTCGGTTGCAAAATGTAACCTCACCTCCAGATTTCACTAAATCCTTCTCACTGAACCTTTAAACACTTACTCACAAAATAATCGACTAATCTAATAATTGATCTGAATCTGAAAACTTGGTTTGGCATTCACTGGTCAACTTTGAAGAACATATTAAATATATGGAAAAGGAGCAGAGGAAAACATAACAGCAGGGTTTTTTTACCTTCAGTTTATCAAACTTGTCGTCAACATCTTGTAACCAGGACATAAACTGTCGGGCGTTGAATCGATCTCTCACCGACGTCTTACCATCTTCGTTCTGTGAACCAAAAACACACACACACACTCATTAGACACTGTGGCTTCTACACATTAAAACTTCATGTAAAAGTAAATAAAAGGAGTGTGACCCACATGACTGACCTGGACATCCTGGGGCATGTTGTACACTTCAGCATCCAGTAGAACTGTACAGGCACTGAAAGGCAGCGTCTGATTGGCCAGTGTTCTCGCCGCCCGGTAATGGACTCGCAAGACTTCCTGCTCGTTGGACACAATCAGCTTTTCCTGAGAGACGAACATAAAAAGACAAAATCAACATTCCAAATATGAATATATATAAAAGGGTTATCGACTAATCACGACATGGTAGATCTTTAAAGACAAAAGGGTCTTACCCTCTCGATGCTGTGTTGTAGTCTCAGCTTCATGCGGACGACTTCTTGTTGTTTGAACATCTCCTTCAGCTGCTCAGGTAACGACGGAGGCGGAGTTATCTGCACGGTGATGGGAAACAGTTCAAAACACTTTATTGACACTGGAGTCTGATGTCGAGATGATGAGTCACTGCGAGGAACTTTTCTATAACTGAACATGAACTCAAAACTGTGTAAACAACGTCTTATGGCATCGAGTGACTCAAAACAAAAGGCCGGGAGTCATGTTGGCAACATGCAGAGCTGTTGTTCTTAAAGTAGTATAAGTTTTAAACGACTAAAACTCAAAAATTGCTAATTTCTTGAGAGAAAAGCTGCAGCCGACAGATTTTATATCTTATCTTAAAAAGCTTTGATCCAAATACTTGAGATCCTGATTCAGAACTAAAAAAAGCTGTTCATGTTAAAATATTGAAATGATTTGAATTAATGTTTAATTGGAAGATCGTCCTAAAATAAAAAAAAATCAACTGAATCGTGATTTGCAGTTTTGTTTTCTTTCTTTTTTGAAAATGTTTCCCTCGTCTTTGCCAGACAGATTTATTTGATTGTTTTGATTATTATTATTTGTATTTTGTATTCTAATATTTGAATGTTTCTGCGGGTGTGGTTTTCACAGCTTCTGCCGCAGCCACACATGTTCTTTTTGTGTCTTATATTGTCTATATGTGAAATAAAACTAAAATTTAACAGCATGAGAGAAGAGTAGGTCGTTTTGGTTCATTAACCATCCAAACAAGAATTTCAAAAGATGTTGAGACTCACAGTGGGTATACAGAGCTTGCTGAGCGGGTTCCCGTCTAGGAGGTAGGATCCGTTGAAGGTCACGTATTCGTCGTAATACTGCGGCGGCTGCGGGGTGACGCTGCACAGCACTTTGCGCTTCTCCTCGATCTTCCTCCGGATGTGCAG
Organism: Scophthalmus maximus; assembly: GCF_022379125.1. Taxonomy (NCBI): domain Eukaryota; kingdom Metazoa; phylum Chordata; class Actinopteri; order Pleuronectiformes; family Scophthalmidae; genus Scophthalmus; species Scophthalmus maximus. Next base: position 23,178,653 of record NC_061519.1, read on the forward strand.
GAACTCGTAGTACGGGTTGGCTCGCTCCGTCTGGTACGGTTGGATCTCCTCCAGCTTCACCGAGTCCACGATCGCAGCCAGAGACTGATGCTGCTGCTGCTGCTGCTGGCCCCGCTCCTTCTCCTGCGGGGACGCGGAGCACGGCTGCGAGGAGGTCGACATCTTGGGCATCTTTCTCTTGCGTGGGTGGGCGACGTGGACGTCCGCCTCCTCGTCGGACGATCGAACCTTGATCTTTGCCCCCGAGGAATCCGACTCCCGGTCTCCTGACTGTGGCGACGAGCTGCCCGAGCTGCTGCTGCTGACGTCGGACTGAGATCCCGACTGGATGGAGCTTTGACTCTGCTCTTCACCGGACGAAGACGACTCGGGCTTCTCGTCGGCCGGCGTCACCTCCATCGGCTCGGACAAGCACTCTGCTCTGGATTCGGACGAGGCCTCGCTGCTCTCAGCTGGCGATTGTTCGTCTGTAGCAGAAACACCAGCAGCGACGCCGTTGTTGTTCTGTGGGACGTCGGCCGTCTCTTCTGACTTCTGTACAGGGCTCGCACACGGCACGCTGTTTCTTCTCTCCGATTGAACATCGACACGCGGGCTCGCGGCGCCGCTGGAAGGTTTTGATTTGGTACAGTCGTGGTCGTTTATCTCCATGTCCTCTTGAGAATATTTAGACTCGGTGTTCGTCCCGATGAAACCCGGCAGAGACTCCCCTGTGGCGGCGGCGGAGCTGGGAATGTGAGAGCTGGTGGACGGCACAGGACTTTCTGTCCCTTCTGTTCTGAAGCCTTCGGGAACGATTTCCATGCTCTCTGGTTCTGGTCCGTCAGTGGTGCTCTCGTGAACTTTCTCTCTGTCGTCAGAAACCTGTGCGGTGCTGCCGGGTTCTGTTTGCTGCTGGGTCTCCGCACCAGAGGACAGGAGTGGTTCTCTCTGCTGGGTGTTTGCCAGTGCCGATGTTTCAGCGGATACAGAAGCTGCAGGTACCGACGGTGGATCAGGATGATCGCTGCTACATTCTGTCTGTGAATGTTCCGTCAGACACTGGACTTCCTTCGCCGTAGAAGAGTCAGAGGGAAGAGTTTTCTGCTCCGTTGAGCCAGTTTGAGAGCCACTACACTGCGAGAGGCTGGTAGAATGTAGATGCAGGTTTTTATTCAGAGGATCCTTGTTTGACATTTGTGGTGTCAAGCAGCAAGGAGTCTCTCTCGCGTCTCTCTCCACGAATGAATCAGCCACTGAATTCACGTATTGTTGACTATTTTCTCTCTCCTCCGTCTCTGCCGAGGCCTCGCTCGTCTTCGCCTCCTCGGAGGGCAGACTGGGTTTTGGCAGATGTTCGACGGCTTGACCTTCGGTCGACGAGGAGTTTGCGTCCTCGTCCAGGATGGCCCTGAGGTAGGGGGATTCGTGTCTGCCGGACAGCGGCGTCCGACTGCTCTGCAGCACATCTGGAAGACTGTTGCACTCCTTATCGTGAACAGACGGCGATCTGGTGGCCTGGATGACGAGGGAAGACTGGAGGAACGCGGGTTGAGAGTCGGAGGCTTCCAGGTTCATGTCGGAGTCGTACTCGCCGTGTCTGGGCGTCAGCGTCAGCGTCGTTGCCTGGCACGAATCCTCCGAGCTGGCGACAGAGACCAGGGACACGGACCTGGACATGAGGCCACAGCGTTCGCTCTCCGGTCGGGGCGATCTGGTCAGACAATTCTCCACCGCCGACATGACCTTCGCGCCGATGGAGGGCAGACTTTTGCCGTCGAGCGACACCGTGCGAGGGCCGGCGGCGTCCTTCGGGGGTTTATCTCGGCCATGGACGTCAGACACTTCGGAGCTTTTCGAGCGCATGAGCTCTTTACTCAAACTCGGGTCGGCCTTCGTTCTGTCTTTGGGCCTGGGCTTCCCAGCCTCTGCCGGAGGTCGCTGTTTGAGTCTCTCTCGCTCTTTCTGTTTGATCTTCTCAAGGTGTTTCCGGTGCCACTGCTCAATCTCCTGGTCCTTCAGGCTGAGCATGCGCTCAAAGCTGGTCTGCATCAGGTCATCGTTCACCAGCCTCTTCTCTTTCGGCTTGGCGTCTCGCGTGGCCGGCGAGGCTTTCGACTTGGCCTTGTCCGCGTCCATTTCGCCGGGTTTGACCTTGTTGACCTTGGCCTGCTGGGAGCGCTCTTTGTGCCGCTCTTTGTCCCGGTGTCTCTCCGAGTCCCTGTCGCGGTCTCTGCGCTCGCGATCCTTCTCCGGCGTCCTCACGACCTCCTCCTTGGATTTCGTAGATAAGGACTTGCCGCTCTCCGACAGGTAGCTCTTCTTCTCCTCTAAGAGTGATTTCAGATTGGAGCTCGAGGAGAGAGCCCCATCTTTTACTTTATCCCTCTTCTTCCGGTCACAGTCTTTTTCTTTGGAGCGATCGGATTTATGATCAGTGGTCTTCTCCAGAGGTTTTCCTCTCTTGTCCGAGTTTGTGCGATCCTTTTCTCTGTGGTCCCCGGCGCTGTACTCTCTGTCCTGCCTCTCCCGGTCGGAGCGTTTATCAAACTTATCTTTATTTTTTCGTCCGTCGTCATGCTTTTTTATCGTCGATAGAGATTTCAGTTTCTCATTCTCTTTGTAGCTTTTATCTCCGGGCGAGTGGGAAGGAACTCCTGTTCTTTCTTTATCCTTCCAACGATCCACGGAATTCTGTGCTTCGGCTCTGTCCGAGTGTTCCGCTTTCAACTTTTTTTCCTTGTCAGGATGCCTCTTTTCCATTTTTTCGGACTCCCTCTCCCTTCCCAGGAGCCTCTTGTCAGTTTTTTCGCGTGAGCCCTTTTCAGAAGGCTCCAGCTGTTCCTGATCAGCTGTGATCCCACTTATGGGTTTCTCCTCCGTCTCGTCTTTCACGCTGCTGCTCTGCAGCGACTCCTCAGGAATCCGCCCTGAGCCGTGGCCGTCCGCCCTCTCGTCACGCTCGCTCAGCTTTGAATCCTTTACCTTCTCCTCTTTGCTGGCCGCAGCCTCCTTCCGCTCTCTTTTCACGGCTTTGTCTCGCTCCTCTCTCGGCCTCTTCTCTTTACTGCTGGAGTGTTTCTCCTTTGCGTTTCTCTCTTCTTTGACAGCGGGGGAGTCGGAGGTCTTCTGCAGCGAGCCGGTGTCTTCACCTTCCCTTTTCACTGGCAGCTGTTCGTCCGTCTCATCGCTTTTGAAAAAGTTCTCTTTCCAGAACTCCCTGTCAAATTCCAAATTCCTGTGGCTGTCTTTCCTGGCCTCCTTCTGCCTGTGGCGGCTCCGCTCCGCCTCATACTCCCTCCTGTGTTTGTCTTTCTCCTTGTGTTTGAGTTTATGCTTCTTCACTACCTTGACGTCTAAGTCGGTCTTCCGTAAGGCACCTTCAGAGCCGTCCATGCTGTTTCCTATGCTGCCGTCTTTGTACGGGCTCGAGTGACCGTCGTCGCCGTCGACGCTCGACTCTTTCTGTTGATGCTTGCTCTTCTCTTTGTGCTTGCACCCCTTGGTGCTGGAGCCTTCGGTGCAGTAGTCTGCGTCTGCGTAGTGGTTGAACTTGACGCCGTCCACCGGACAAGAGGCGTCGCTGATGGACACGCACGTCTTAGTATTTTCTTGTTTGAGCGGCGTCTGTTTATCTGTCAGGCTGTGGTTCACTTTGGGAGATTTGATAGACGACAAGTGGAAGAGGTGGACGGACGAGTCGTCTTTGGGACTGAAGGACATCTTGAAGGAGTCTTCCTCGCGACCCTTCTCTGTGCTCTCCGACACGGTCGCGAGGGAGAGGACCAACGTTTTACTGTTCTCTTTACCGTCCTCTTGGTTTTCCTTGTTTTTATTCTGGCTCTTACTCTTCCTCTTGACTTTACCCTTGTCCTTCTGCTCGGCACTGTCCTTCTTGGATCTCGTGTCCACCTTCAGGCTCTCCGAGCTCTGAGAGCAGGTGGGCGAGTTCTTCTTTTCCGGGAGGCTTTCCATTTCGTCGCTGGATGTATCCGAACTGCATTGGACGCGAGCGGTCTTCTGCTTTTTCGACTTGGAGGAGGAATCCCCCTTACCGCTCTGCTTTGCGGCCACGTGATTCCTATCTCCATCCTCTTTCTCCCGCTGCCGTAGGTCCCGCCGGAGGATGTGTCTTTCGTTCAGGGCTTTGCTGAGATCCTCCTCCTCTTCCTCGTCCTTGAACTCGTACTCGTCCAGCCCCGTCACGGACGAGGAAGCCTTCGTGGCCGGTTTGCCGTCCGAGTCCTTCTCAGTGTCCGAGTCTTCCATGACGTCATCGACACTAGAAGGATTCACCGATGGTGGGTCTTCGGACTCTGTTGAGAGGAAAGAACGAATTTTAAGATCATAAATTGAAATTTCACAGTTATTTAAGATTTTAGTCTATGTGGAAAAACCAAATATGTCAAACTGATTGTGACATCTTGAGTGGTGCATATAAAGCTGCCAACACCAAGACTGAATATTGGTCCTTGGGTTAAGCTCTTTACACACTGCTGACATTTTATTTTTAAAAACCCCATCTGGTTCATCTATAGTGAGAAAATATGCACATCATGCTGCGCGGTGTAGCGGAGAGAGCGTTCTGTGCAAACCTGAAGAGCTGTCGTCCGGGGCCGACAGTGGAACCTCTCCCTTTAGTAGCTGCTCCAGCTCCTGGGAGTCGGCCACGTCGACCGGCCGCTCGCCGCGCTTGTTGGCCTGGAAGGCGTTTCCTCCGTGACACAGCAGCAGCTTCACAATCTACACAAAAAATAACACACAAATTGATGATGACAATCTCTATGGGGGGTAAAAAAGAATTGTAAAGACAAACATCACATTTTTTGTGGCAGGACAATCCTACAGTTTAAGCCCTTACGTCTTTATGCCCACTGCTGGACGCATCGTGAAGTGGCGTGTCGTCATCCAGACCCTGCGTGTTCACCTCTGCACCCGCAGCTATTAAGACCTTGGCCACGTCGTAGTAACCGAGATTACAGGCTTCGTGGAGAGGAGTCCAACCTGGTGAGAGCAAAGAACGATCACAGGTTGTTTAAGGAGATCAGGCAGATGGTAAAAAATTTAACTAGACATTAAAAAACCCACCACAGAACGTCGGTTATCTCCAGAGGAGATATTCATTCCGACTTCCCTGTGACAACATACCTGCAAAGTCTTTGACGTTGACATCAGCCCCCAGGCTAATGAGCTCTTTAACTTGCTTGGCGTCTCCACGGATGGCGGCCATGTGAAGGGGCGTCTCCCCTCGCTCGTTCCTCTTGTTGACCTTGTCCTTCTGTCGGGACGAGGCGCTGCTGGGGACCTTTTTCTGCACAGGGGTCGTTTGAGAGGGGTGGCTGGGCGTAGAGTCTGGGGGCACGGGGCAGAGAGAGAGGAGAACTTAAATTGATGCTTAATGCAAAAACTAACCAGGCACCAAAGCAAAGCACCAGATTAGTCAATTAAAACTCAAGTGTTCGGCAATGCACTTCATACGTTTACTCTCAAGAGCAACAAGCAATGTTGACTCTGGTTTTGCTTCCATTTCTATCACTTCTTTTCTTCCATTGAAGTTAGCATGCTAACCAGCTAGCCATAGGACCAGTTTTATGCATGTATCGATGTGTTTCTGTAGGCATTAATTAAAAAAAGGGAGAAGTTCAACATTGTGGGAAATGTGCTTATTTGCCTTCTTGCCGAGTTAGATAAGAAGATCGAATACCAAACTGCTTATCAACTCTGCATTTGGGTCAATATGTATCTGCAAAACCGCACTATTAGACCAGTGGAGTTATGGAGCTGACACAATAATAACACACAAACAGGGGAGGAGACGGTTCAAACGTCTGCAAGAAAGACGAGGAAACCGTGGCAAAGACGGACCAAAAGGATTGACGATGTGGGAAAGGCTCAGATGTCTAAAGCTGGATAAACAGCAGACATCTGTTGCGTGATACGCAGATGACTGGTGCTGACAAAGACGGGAAACACAAAACCCATTTCCACCCTGATAAACACAGAGTACAAAAAAAAGTCAAAGTGTCCATTACTCTCAGACTGTTCCTCTCTGATGAGGCTCAATGACATCGTTGTTAATAAAAAAAAACGAATGCCCTCCCTGTAATCACTCGTGTCTGTGCTGATGCATTCTCGTCTTAAAGCGCACTCGTAAATAGCATTAGAAAATATCACCCATTTGCCCTTCTTCTCTAACAACCTTGAAATATTAACAGAGCAAAAAAAAAAAACATGACTCATCCGACAGCGGATTTTGCTCCGAGCCATGTTTGAGGATGTGGTTTAAAGGAGGACAGGCAAACGAACCTGGACTGTTGGCAGTCATCTGCATAAGGAGAGCCATCTGTTTGCGCTCTGACAGCGGATACCCAAACAAAAGGTTGGGAGCCTGGGACTTCTTGCCCCCAGCCTCCTTTTTCACCTTCTTCTTGTCTGGCCCATCTTTATCTGCAAGAAGAAACAAGGACAGATTTTTAGAGGAGAGTCCACAGAAGGTCATTCATTACTCACAGCAATACATAAGAGAGTGACATTGTTTTCCTCCTCCCCTTGTATCTGTCCAACACGCAGAGGAACAGATGACAAGCATTAGGGTGAAAAAATAGGGACGGAATAAAAAAAAAAAACTGCATTCTCTTAAGCCAGCCCAAGTGCAGACGGCTCTCCTCAGCCCCAACCCCTCCCCCCGTCTCCGTCGGTCAGTTATGACCAAACACAAACATGCGTGAGCTTTAACCGAGGGGTGGGGGGCAGATGCATGGCGAATACACCCACACGTGCTTGTGTGTGTGTGCGTGCATGTTCACGGCAGCATAGTAGTGCAGAGTGGGTGACGTCACGTAACTCGAGGACGACACGGGAGAGGGGGGCGGAGGACGGAGGGGGCTGCAGCGATTACCTGCGTATATCCTGCAGGGAGGCACTAATCTCTCTCCCCAGGTCTCACTCGACTGGCCTGGGTCTGAGTCATCTACAGTGCAAAGCAGAGAGGATGGGAAGGGGGGAGAGAGGAGGGAGGGGTGGGGATGAAGTCGGAAGGGTGGGAAAGCACTGCATTAGCGCTCTCTCTCTCTCTCTCTCTCTCTCACCCACCCTCCGCATCGCACATGTACTCAAACACAGACAGGAACAAATGCAGACTCTCACTCCACGCACAGATTATGAGTCATGGCAGCACAGGAGACAGCAGAGGAGGAGATCCAGTTCGAGGTGGTCAGCGGAGTCATTTGCTTCCCTTCTTCCTCCCCGGCTGCTCAACACAGGACCTGAGGGAAAGGCACAGCCGCCCTCTCCCTGCTTGTTTAGGTTTGAAACGTGCAACATAAATTATGCTCAAGTGAAATTCAAAATGAAGGGGTTTGTGTCTTGTTGTTCGAATGGCCCAGGAGAGACCACACAATGAAAATCATCACATTGAGCTTTTGCTCTGCAGAGGAGATGAAGGCAAATGTGCGGCCCGTCAAAAGCAGCGCTGGGCTCAATTCACTGTAATTACGACAGGACGATGACAATCAACTGTTCTCGAGTCTCGAATGTGATGTAAACACACGGTTGAACATTTAACTAAATGACGGAGACAGAACCGTCTATTTACACAGGAGGTAAAGATTGAGACACTATGTCTCCAAATGTGAAGCTGAGCATCGATGGAAGTTTTTTTATCTTGCACATCACCACAGTCGTCATTCCACCTCCAGTTACAACTGCATAGACAAGACCAGGTATTATAGTAGAAGCCTGCAATTGTATTTATGTCAACAATTTTCATAAAAACGTCCAAAATAAAAACATTTTAGTTCGTTCCTCACATAGTCTGTGACTCTCATCTCCAAAAACAAATTGTTCTAATGTAAAACAAATAAATACTGTATTGTGTAGGTGACATTTCTTATGTTGACAAGCCAATTTTTTTATCAAACTGTGGCTGAATACAAAAGACAATGGCGGCCTGCTACAGTCCAGGTAATTAAAGGGTAATAAGGTGTTTTAATAGTATTGGACAACAAAGGTACAAAGGAAGAAGCATATCCGTCTTTGGATACATAAACAACACTTGTTTGTATGATGAATTTATTGAAGAACTTTGACTTTTCATGGGATCGTGGAAAGAATATCAATAGCCCAAATCGGCCTGGGGCTCCAATATTTCTTTCCCTTAAATGCCAACAGCCAAACCTCACACAACAACCTGCGGAATTATTTTCCTCTATCTAGAAAAATCCCACAGATCTCAGTCTCATTAAAAAAAAGAAGAAAAAAAAAAGATTTATTTCTTGTTATTCAAAGCAACAGACCACAACGTCATCAGCACGATCAGGTTTGCATCTTATTGCCAAACAACTGTGAACCCTTTGACTTATGGACAAATCGGTAAAGATATGATTCAACGACGGGCCACCAGGGGGCACTGTGGGGACATGGCAGCCAGCCAGCAGCATGGCTGTTGGAAGAGGAGGAGGAGGAGGAGGAAGGGGGAGCAGCAACAGTCCTTACCAGTGTCTGAGTCTCGCTCCTCTGTCCGGGGCGGACTGGTGGTGAAGGACAGCTTGCGCTTCATGGAAGACTTGGCTTTCCCTTCCTTCCCCAGCAATTCACTCCGGTCCAGCTTTGGAGTTTTGGTGAAAGGGGACAACTTATCTTTGCTCTGTTGAGACAACGAGGAAATAGAATATGAGAAAAAAACATGAGACATGGAATACAGCAAAGGTGTGGCCGTGTGTGTGTGTGTGTGTGGTACTGTATATGTAAACAATACGGTCATGGCAGAGGCAGCCTCATTTGAAAAACTCTCTGCACAAGGGTTGAGATTAGCATGTGGGCAGTATTTCAGTTGAGTGAAGATTTGCCAAAACATGACAATAACATTAAGTTCATATTATTATATTATGGGGTGTGTATAGTCTCTAAAATGTTGTGTTATTCATGCAGGCAGCAGGTTTGTCTGCATGACTCACTGAAATATTATTCCCAAGAAGACAGAGTCTCTGCCAAGTAAAGAATAAAAAAAGTTTTTTTTAAAACCCAGCAAGGATAAGGGTTCTCAGTTTATACAAAATTAAAATATAGAAAAGAAAGATGTTTTTTTAAAACAGTACAATGTTTGATGCGGTGTGAGTATTTTCACAGTAGTGCAAGTCACATTCCCAAAACAATGTTAAAAAATAGGACTGGAAAATGTAGAAAATCCTCCATCTAGAAAAGCTGGAATCACTAACAGGAAACTGCTTCTTGAACCGGTTCTTTGAACTTCGGTGTCGTCCCACGAACCGGCCCGAGTTTCCACCAGTTTTTAGCAGGACCATTGTAATCACCAAAGGACAACATAACGGAAGTAAACAGAGGTACCAAGATGGCGGGCCGCATCAATTACCACCAAGCATTTGTTCTGCTATTGCAGCTATTTTTTTAACCTTCAAAAAACCAAGCATGGATTAGATTCTCACGGTAAGAAGATGAAGAAAAACGTTAAGTGCAAGAAAAAAAAGTTTTTATTTGGTCGAAATGTCCGAACAGTTCAAAATTTGGTGGGCAAACCATAACAGAGCCTGTTACCTGTTGGTTGAAGCCAAGGGCTATAACTGGACGTTAGCGTTAGCAAAAATAGTGAATGATCATTTGTCCTTCAATGAACCAATCGATTCATTAACAAATCGTCACATCTCCAAATGAAAATGAGCATTGCAGCTCTAATTTCGTTCTGATGTTTACAATACAAAAACAAACATGGAAAATAAAGCTAACGTTTGAGGCCTGACACAAATGCTGTGGCTTCATTGAACAGAAGATGATCAATTCTCATGACTTCTGTTTTCACTTTAGCTAAAATGGGCTATCTGAAATATACAGGAAATTATTACAATGTTGGTATAAGTGGTGAGAAACAAAATACTCCACTGCGTGACTATGCGTCGTACGCCACAGTGACAGCACAGCGCTGCATCAGGCTTCAACAGAACGACACCAGAAGTATCCGTGTTATCAGACGACTGTCTTTCAGTTCCAGTTACTGGGCTCGTGCACTCTGATATGCAGACAAAGCCCTTTTTTCTCGGTGACATTACTTATAGAGAGCTGCACTTTTAAGTGCAGGAAAATACATTTGTGGCAGAAGGAACATTTTCTGCAGTGTGGCGCTTCTTTGATCTCGGTGAAGCAATGTACCAGCTGTGTGAAGCCGGAGAGTGTCTGGCGATGTTGAAAGTACAGGACAGTGAGGACGATAGGCTTTAAAGTAAGAGCAGATGTTAAATGTCTCTCTCGTTTGTGGAGAAATGATAATTAGTAGAGGTAGCTTAACAATGTGTTAACATTTAAGAAGCTGAAATCAGAGAATTTTGACAACTCGAACCGATTAATCCGTTATCAAAATAGTTGGCGATTACTAATTGATTAATCGATTATCTGTTACAGGTCTAATCTGATGTTTGCCTAGCATGATAGCATCCGTGTTGACATGTCTGTGTATGGCTGTCAAAAGGCAGTGGCAGGGAATAGTGTAGCTAGGATGTGTGATACAGTCTTTTAAGTGCTACGGTGCATTTGTGCCCACGTACCTTCTTCCCCGCCTGCTTATCCACCATGGCTCCATCTCTGTCACTCCCAGGTTTGGCCATGGTGCAGCACCTGACTAGCTGCGACAGCTACAGCACAGTGGGGCCATCATGCACCTGGAGACAAGACGACACAACAGACATAAGAAGGAGTTCTACTCTGCCACATCGCAGTCTGAGTGGATAGCTTGTAAACAGGTAGCGTTGTGCACCAGACACCGGGGAGACATTTTGAATATACAGGTACAGTAGAAATAACAATCCTCCAGGCTCTTTACAAGCTAAACTTTCAAGTTGAGAAAGGTCACTTGACCCCAGAGGAGTGACAGTGTGTCAAACCGTGCTGCTACAAAGTGTTTGTTTCAGGATGTAGGTTGAGTGGATCAGTAATCAGGGATTTTTTATTGAAATTTCCATCCAGCAACAGCAGGAAACAACTACACAAGGCAGCATGAATCACAACTTTGGGGACTCCGAGTTTCTGAGAGGAAAACCTCCCCACCCCTTCATGTTGTCACTCCGGCCCACTCATCAGCGTTACCAAGCTCCCTTCTTAAGTGGTCCGTGTCAGTGTAGTAACATATGCAGTGGGGGCTGGAGAAAGTATAACACTCGTGCGCTGAACATGCGCATGAAGACGACATCATGGCATGTGTCAGTTGTCACGATAAGATTTACAGTCATAAGAACTTCTTCTCAAGTATTTTCAATGAACTTTCCCTTCTGTTTCTTCTTAAAAACATACACTCTCATGAATAATATCTGATTAAACAACCGACATAGAATCTCTTTGTCCTTTTTAAATCCCCCGCACACAGTATACTCTATATTAAGAAACTTTCAAGTTATTACGCAGCCACCAAAACAAAGGGGACAGCCCCTTACTCAACAGTCATCCAATTCCAACTTAACTGTAATTCATATTGTAGCTTCATATCTACCAAGAAGAGAAGTGGCACTAATGCTTCTTTTGAACCATTGTTTTTCAACCAATTTAAAAATATGTGAAGACTTACTTTGATTAATTGAAATTTAAGTCGACATCATGTGATTGTGACAGATATTACTGTTGCCATTGAAGAGAACAAGATACCCGATGTTCCAATTTGAAAATGCCCCCGATACTGCTGAAATACTGCCAGATGCCGGACAGGGGCGAATACGCAAATCTAGGTACACATCTGAAACCACGTCTTTAAAGTTAGTTTATTAGTTTCACCCACATAAAACTGCAAATTTTCTCTTCTCAGAAATCACTTTTCCTTCACCGCTCCTAAACAAGGTGTTGCGCTGCAATGGCAAATATTGTTTTTTAGACCGCCGACGAAGATGTCATTTTTCGGTAATTTTCTGGATTGCAATTTGGCAATGTTTCATGTTCACAAGTAAATGGCGACATGTACCGTATTATTGTGCTATGATGTTACTGTGAAAGATAAATCCTAAAGATATTTTATTTTTTAAAACTGTGGCTGCAGTTTTTTTCAAAGGAATTTACTACAGTGATCACTACTGTATGTGCAGTGTTAGCAATGGGGTTGGCATGCTAAACAAACCAAGATGTAAACAGTGCCTTGGAAATTAAAAATAAAAACACAAATGTGAATGGCAGCTGATCACAGAGAAGATCAAAAAGGACAGACGTAATGTTGCAAGCAGTCACCAGAGTAAAAACTAAATATGGAGCTTATAACTGGAGAATCAAACATGCCAGTCCCATAAACATCACAATCAGCAGTTACACATTACACCGCCATGACAACTACAATTAATCCATGGCCCATGTATGAAGCAAAAACTGAAAAACATACCACCACCGTGGCTTAATGGATCATAACAGACCACAGGTCTTCAATTACAAGATGTCATAGTGATCGCAGGCACCGTCTGGCATTTCATACTCATCACTTTCACATGGACCAGTTTGTGGCCTTGTGAGGATTTATTTCAAAGCCACAAGTCTTACAAGTTTAAGAAGTTAATGTGCTCCGAGTCAGAAGCATAAACAGAGTGACTGCTCTGTTAGGGAAACTGAAATTACTGCCTCAAAGTTGTGTGCTTCTGCCAACCAGCTAAGTTGCAGTTAACATCCATCTCTCTGCTCAGACCCGTATGGCATAATTTTTTTTACCCTATAAAAGACATTTGCGTGGAATTGTGTCATAATTAGCACATGAATTCTGGAGCTATGACCTGAAACTTGTTTTGTTGGGTCACAATGACCGTGACCACCAAATGCTAATCAGTTCATCCCAGAGTCGAAGTCAAGAGCCAAATCACCCACTGGTTTGTGAACTGCCGTTTTGAAACTTCCGAGCTTAGCATTTTGACATGCGCCATTTTCTTTTTTTTGCAGCCAGGCGTAAGATCGTGGGGAAGGTCTGGCTAAGAGCTCGTCCACTGATTCACCGATTTGACGGTACAAGCTGTCAATCACACTGCATCCACGCTCCAATACATACAGTGCTTAATCATCTATTTTACTCTAAATGAGATTGAGACCAGGAAAATATTTACTGACGTTATAAATCAAGTGTGAAGTGGAGTCATTTTCTCATAGACTTCTTTTTGCTACCAGTGGAGTCGCCCTCTGCTGGTGATTCCAGAGAATATAGGTTTAAGTCACTTCCGCATTGGCTTCATTTTTCCGGGCCCGGTGACTATGTCCATTTTTATATACAGTCTGTGGTCCAAATAGTTATCTATGCCAGACATTTTGAAATGACCTCCAGGCGTTTCTGGGGATATTGCGTTCAATAGAATGGGATGGAGGTGAGTGACCTTGACCTTTGACCACCAAAACCTAAATAGTTCATCACCTTCAAGGCATTCCTGAGGGATTATGTATACGAGAATGGGATGGATGGATGTATAGACATCTCAAAAAACCATACTGCTTCCGGCGATTGCTTCTAAAATGCCTGAAGCCCTGCCATTTTTCATGTAGTGACTACCCATGCAATTTATCATGCTTTGGGGATTCAAATATATATAAACACTACAACCCTTTAAAATTATTTAATCTCATTAGATGTTTTCTGCACTTAATCACCATGAATAAGAGCCATAAAAAAAGGAATTCAAACATTTTCTTTCTTCGGATAGTTTTACAACCTCTGCTGATCCCGAGTAACAGCACTGTGTTCACTTCACAAGTGTCGTTTTTTCCAGCAGCCCACAGCCCTGCTGCACAGCTGAGGCCGGAGAGAAGTCCATCATTAGTCAGCAGTTAGCTGCGTGTGCAGCAGCATTGTCATTCAGCCAGCTGAAAGGCAGCACCGAGCAGCCCACAGTGAACACGGTGCTGTAAAGAGGCTGGTGTATCGAGGGTATTAAAGCAGTATGGACGGCCCGGGACCAGACCAGAAAACAATCGCTGACAGGACTCCAATCTGGCCCGGAGACGAGGCGAGGAGGGTGTGACTATAATTACAGAGGTATTTGGGCACTCGCCAGACCGGCATTCACATTCACTGCGTTTCATGAGCAGCTCAGGGCCGCGTAAGCCTCTGCCATTATCCTTGGGCTGTTTCAAGTCTCGCTCGAACCCCCTGCCTCGATGACTACTAACGTTCACAGAGACTAAAACCCAGATTAGTTTGGCACGGGATCCTTTAGAGTGAAAAATGAGTGATAACAGCCATTACCTAACCCGTTGAATTCCAATGAAGCAGACTCACAACTGTAAAAAGGTGAAGAAATGCACAACAGAGAGATAAAGAAACTAGAGTCAGTCGGGACGGTCGGTTCCCTCCGTCTACGCAACAGCGATGTGGTAAATAATTCAGCAGCCATGGGGAAGACACTGGAAAGAAAAAATTTAATATACAAGGACTGCCACCAATTATTATTTTCATTATCGATTCATCTGCAAATTATATTCTCAACTGATAGAATAATGACCTTGTATTAAAAATGTCAGAAAATACTGACATTTTTGGGTTTTCAAGAGCGCAAGGTGACATCTAGACTAGAGATGTCTTAATTTATCCAAACAACATAGAGGTATTCAGTCAATGAAATTAATTAATTTAAAATAAAAACAAAAAAGGAAAGAATTCTTACATCGTAAAAGCTAAAAACTTTTTTTTCTTCCAAAAATCCAACTGAAACAACTAATCTATTATCAGAACAGTAACTGTCAATCAACTAATCGATGTAATAGTGAGGTTGAACAGATAAATTACTTGAATTGTTGGTTAAAATAAAAACTAATCTCCGACTATTTTGACAATTGATGAGTACATTTTTCAAACAGACTTCATTTTGGGTTTTGAATTTTTTTTCATAGTGTTTTTAGAGAAAAGCAGATAATTAAAGACACCACACTAGGGTGACTTGGGATGGAAAATATAGTTTTAAATTTTCAGTCAGTTAAGTTAAGTCAAGTGTGCTGGCTGCATTGCTGCATCCTTCTGAGGAGCAGATGTCTCTGTATTTATTTATAACCTGGTGTTCCTGCACTTTAACTCCACTGGTTCCTGGCTAACAACAACAACAATCATTCCCTGTAGTGCTGGACCATGTTGGCCCTGACAGCAGAGTGGCTGCTTCTGTTGTGTGCCCTTGCATAAGTATATGCGTTTGGGGGTTTGAGGAGTGGGGTGGGGGCTGGCGTGGTGAAGTGGGGTGAAGCATGTGCTGCTGCTGCTGGTGGTGGTGGAGCCGAGAGGGACGAAGAGCAGACACGCGGTACAGTAACCTGATCCAGTGACTGCAGGATGGGACAGGGAGGGAAGGATGCTAAGAATAGCAGCAAGCCCGACACGCTGGGTACACCACCACTGCCGCTGCCGCCGCCACCAGCAGCAGCAGAGGCTGCAGCGTTACCCCACAACAGCTTCCAGAGTCAGAGCGCTGCCTGGCTCTCACATGCATGTGATTTCTCCGTGGTCTCACATGTGGCTGCTCAGACAAAGGGACCTACTGGAAAAACAAGCTCTGAATGCACCAAAAGGTCAAAGTTACCACTTTTGAATTGATACATCAAGAATATCTGAAATCTAACATCATTCTGGAGTCAGTTTTTCCCAACAAATTTCCTGTCACACGCTCAAGGAGACACACTACGCTCGCTGCGACAGTAAACAGCCGGTCACGTGGTTGTGGTCCTGTATGGCGTCAGGCTAAATGATGGGGGAGGTCTCTCTCTCTCTCTCTCTCCTCTCAGCTGCGCATCTACTCCAAACCTTCAACTCCTCCTCCTCCTCCCTAATGAGCAGCAGGACAAAGCCATGCGCAAAGGCCCCGATCATAGAGGAGACGGGCAGAGGAGGCAACAATAACCTGCAAAAAGCCAGCCATCTTCAGTGATCTCTCACACACAGGGTACAGACTCGCACGTTTATATTATGTGCTGCCAACACACACACACACCTCACTGAATCTGTTATGTGCCCTAGAAATGTCCAGTCCAATTATTTTCCCGTTGACAAAACAAGAGAGAACCTCTATTCCCCAACATGTCAGTATTTCAATTTATTGTTAAAATAATGATCAAATTGATCAGTTCCCCTTTTTGAGGATAAATCAATCATTCAATTTATTCTATATATTGAAAATACATATGTGCTGGTTCGGGTAATTCATAATGTATAAAATTAACATTGGGTCTGTGACTAAGAAGAAAATAAATGGAATTTCACAACATTATATCGAAGATCTTAAAATAAAATACAGGATGAATAAGTGATGTAATAAAGTCATGATACAATATGAACTACAAATGTGGTCCTTATTCAATTGTGCTCTTTGGCCTCTCTGACCAAACGGCGCACTGAATTCAAGGGCAACATTTTCAGCACAAACTGAGTGCTGTTCTCTTCCTCCTCCAGTCACTGGTTTGTCAGAACTCGAGGCATATTTCAACATGGACAAACAAACACCAAGTGACACTGGATGCCTCCAGGCATCCGTTCACCTCTCTCTACCCTGACCCCAGACATTCAAAACACGCCTCCTCCAACCAGAGTGTCTGGCCTTCGTTCCAGTTGTTGTTGTGTTGTATAAATCAGCCGGTGATCTGGTTCCACTTCTTCCCCATAGGAAAGACATGGGCTACTTAAATGTTCTGATTTTGTTAATTATGCTGGATAGCAAAACTGTCAGCTTGGTTATTTTAATAGTCATTACCTGTGAACGTGGGCAAAATACATTTTCTGTCCCCTTAACTGTTTATTAACTTTACTAAACTAATTGATAAAAGGTCAAATCCTGTTAGATTGGTAAAAGAAAATACTGACCGAACGCCAAAATTTCCAGCTACATTCATAATAATCCACGTATTTAGCTGTTGTAAGACCCAGACATAATGTACCCTTGTGTACCAAATGTGTATTATTACGTAATATTGAGTGCTGAGCCCTTTCACAGCCTCATCCATCACTTAAAAGCTTCTATAAAAAACCGGAGTAGCCCTAAATTTACAATGGAGATGGCTGAGGGCACGGCTCGCACACAAATCAAAACACTCATAAAATATCCAAATGTTTGTATTCGAGAGGCGTAAATCGGGTTAAGTTTACTGGCAGCAGTTGAAGGCTCAACCCCGGGACTCGATGAAACACGCCCATTAAACTGGTCCGAGGGTCTGGGAGCCTTAAGAAGGCGACCGCCACCGCTCTGAATGTAGGTTAATGATCAGATACCCAAGCAGCAGGCAAGAACAATGAAGCCTTTACTGCCGATTATGGGTTAAAAAGGAGGGGGGGGGGGGGGGGGGGGGGGGGCAGGGAATGAGGGAGGGATTGGAGCAAAGGTTAGGACCTAGGCGTGGATCTTGTTCTTTTTCCACCACAGCGTCAAAGCTCACATGACTGAACCAAACACTGGGAAACTGTTGCTGCTCAAACTTTCAAGGAAAACCTCAGTATCCAATACAGAAGCAGTGAGGATTGAAAATCTGATTCATGATCGCTGCAGAAGACAGGCGTGCTTCTCCTTTTGGTAAGTTTTTGGTTACTTTCTTAGTATTATGCAAACATGATGTACTGACACAAAAATACAGATATTTTGATGCTTATATTTTGTACAAGTTAGTTAAACTGCCTCCTCGTCTTTGGGCCCATTTTTCTCCCTTCAAACAACACCAACCCCCTTTTTTTGTTCCGGTCAACAGAGGACAAGTTGTGGCAGTGTTTAAAGCTCCTAGAGACGGAGGAACCCCCCCCACATGACAAAACCCCAAAAACAAAACGCCAGCAGCACACAAGGTATCACAACCACAAGGAATCCCCATCCACCGGCTTCCACATGAGCAAGCCAGAGTCTGAAAAATGAACCAAGAGGAGGGGAAACGTTGTGTCCATTTTCATTATGACATTCAAGACATGACTCCTTCTACACCTGCCAAATCCCATTAGACCTGATGAGATGTCGATCCGATCACGAGCCCGACACATGGCTGCCGCCAAAGCCACAGCTTTGCGGTGCCAGAGAAGAGCAGTGGCAAGGGCCGGCGAGTAAAGGTTGACACGGCGTCTCCACACTGGGAGGAAACATGCGGACCACTGAGCAAACACAGTCTTTGAACTCCAGTCATGGAGTTTCATTTAGGTGTATTCCCTACTGGGGTTTTATCTGTCATACTGTCAAGGTAACACACTCAGCAGGTTAACTACGACTTCCCTATTGTGCACATGAATAATACAAAAAGCAATACTCCCTTTGCACAATGGTTTACTGACCCAAAAGATAATTTTCCAATAAAACTGTGTATTCTTAGTAAAAACACAGGATCATCCCACCTTTGCTGCTGCATTACTCAGACAATTTAGTGAATTTAGTTTTAATGATTTTTAATGGCTGCAACCAATGATTATTTTAAAGGTCCCATATTTTTACATTCATATCTGTCCCATTTACGAGTGTCTTTTAAAAACTTCTGTAGTGGCGTTATTTAACATAATAGTGATGATTTTCTGGGAGCCTCTTTCCATCTCACCCACACTTTTGCCACGAGGGAGGAAGTTACTGTCCCCCTGATCATCAGCAAACACTCTGATTGGCTAAGCACAGATGAACTCACAAGGCGGCCTGGGTTAAACATGGCTGCTGGATCTATAAGACCTTATCAGTAAAATGTATCTACACGAAATCCAGGAACTTTGCTTTGCTCAAAGGACTGGATAATATTTACATTTATATCTACAGCTACATTCACATTTGTATACTATCACACACCATTGCTGCCTCACTCCGCTAGTTTACCATTAGCCTGCATCATGCAGCTAAATCACAAGTGGTATCTAAAAAGGTCAGACCACCCGAATGGCAAAGTCCTTGCTCTTCAACACAACTCCCTACAAACTGTTCTGTCCTTAACTGTTCCTGACATAACTTTAATACCCTCTCACAGACAGTTCAGCTGCTGCTCGTCAAATGCTGATTGTCCGGCTTTGACGCAGAAAAGGCATCAAATTTTCTGCCATCTTGTTGTGGGGGAGCGAGGGACCAATGGCAGCAGAGGGCGACTTCATTTAGTCATTTTATTTTACACGTCAACAAAACTCGACTGAAACCTAACCCTAACTTTTCATTTGGATTTTTTATAGTCCCTAAGGTGTCATCTTTACAGTGCCCGTTTCGTCCAACGGTGTGTTAAAGGTGCTTTTTTTTGTCACTTCTGACTGAATATTCATATTCAATTCTCTCTGTTGATTTGGATTATTAAGCACTGCATTTTAAAATGTGAGGCTGTGTGCGGATAAAAAAATGATAGTCAAAGAAGGCAATTTAACACTACGTTGAGCAAACGCTGAATCAGGAGTTTGAGATTTTATCTTCTTTTTGCCATTTTACAGAACCTGCATTTTAAACAGGAGACACTGAATGGAATTTAAAAGCTGCTATTGGTATTACAACACTATTACAGAATATGGACAGGAGGTCTGACATGTTTAATACTTGTGTACTTAAGTGTATGGAATCAATAAATATTTTGGATGGAAAAAGAAACTTCCTAAGCGTGCCATCGTGCGTTGCCAAACCTTTTTTACATCAGGAGGGTCGTCAGCCTTCAGAAAGCATGGTCACTTACGGAACCAGAGTAAACAGGATGTGATTGCTTTCTTTGGCATCAGTAAAGTGAAAGCAGCTCAACAATAAAGAAAGCAAACCACACACCCATTCAAAAAGGTCTTTTCCCCCCCCAAACTATCAACAGACACTGCTGTCTTTCTCATTGGTCATTCATAAATGGAAATTACAAGGGTTCCTTTTTAATCAAAACCTTGAACATTGATGTTTTAAAAACCCAGCTTTGCCTTCCGTCTTCTGCGGCGTCACGCCGTCCTGCAGAGAAGGTCACAGACTCTCAAATGTGCCACTCTTGGTTGGATTATCAAATCAACATCAGCCGTTACACACGGATATACTGCACCCAAACGTACCAAACAAAACAACGCTCTGTCTGCACACATTCAGCTGCTGGCAAAGGCGAGCACATGTTGTGTAATCAGGAGGCTCCACCCTCTCTCCACACACAGATACACAGACATGCACAAACGCACACTCGCTGGGCTTCTGGGAGACGCAGATACTCGGCTGGCGGGGCCGACTGCAGATAGGCTCAGGCTCAGGTAGAGGCACTTCATATTACACAAGGCACTAGTGCCTTTTTTCCACAGTCTGGTTTGAACTGCAACATAATATAGGAGGTCGGCAACATGAAGCCAAAATGATACGAAACAGAATATTAAACTGTCTGGAACACTGGACATTGATTTTCCTCTGCCTTCCATTTAATACAAATGCTCTAAATTTCACTCGGCATTCGAGGATGATTCATCAGATCTCGGCTTTTGTCGACTTCTTTAAAAAAAACAAAAAAACTAGCCTCAATGATCATTAACAGAAAAACTGACAGCGGTCTTTTCTTTGCTAAGGGGAAAGAGTAGTAAAACAAAAACCATGACCGTTTTAGGGGGTTTCCCTGAATGTACGACCCTGCCCCGATCCCTCACAACAAAAAAAGAGGAACTGCGTTCATAACGTTTACAGTCAATTTCACTGCTTCACTTGGACTCAGAATTATGAACAGATGGTATAAAATTAGAGACAAAGAGAGACAAAATTCCAAACATCTCATAAACAGCTAAAGTCCCGAGCACAAAGGTGAGGGGTGAAGGGCACGCAAGGTTTTAGTCCAGCATTATGAACCATAACTTGTAAAACTGTATAAATATTTCTATCTTTTCATACAGAATAACTCCTAAATTGTTCCCATTCCACTGATCTGCATTTATTCCACATCACGTCCTCCATCATATTCAAGGTCACTATTCAATTCTGCCACTTACTTTACTACACCTACAAGTTACTTATATCAGCAAAGAGCATGCATGACGTACAAGATTCTTGACAGGGATATATCCAGTCTGCTGGTATCTTTGGTACAACTCTAAGAATATGAATTCCGTATGGATACAAAAGCAAGTTAATGACATCGCTATGATTTAAATAAAAAATAAGAACCCTTATCGATCCATCCTGTAAACTAAAACTAAAATCAATCACAATGAAAAATGCACCACTGCAGCATATTGGGAATACTTTTAAGTCCTTACATAATTGTTCCTTCTGTACAGCACCTTGGTCAATACCCTATTCTCTAACTAAGAGGCTTATAGTCTGTCTGGAGAGGCCATAGCATCCATTGTATGGTTTCCCAGTTAAACATACAGTCAAACCCTCTCTGTGCTAAAGTTTACAAAGCAAGGAAATCTTAACATAACACAAATCATTTAGCAAAAGTGCTAAAGGTTGTGAAGACGGTGTTAATATGGTACATACTTCAAAATCAATCTATCCTCTAGAGGCTGGATTTCTCTCTCTCTCTCTCTGCTCGTATGAACATCTGAGTCGTCTGAACGTGTAAAATTGATGTGACTGCAGACCCTCCCTCGTCTTGATTTTCACAATCTGGCAGAAATTAAAAGGGAAATCAGATTTTCTGCATCCAGGCCTGTCACTCAATACATCTGAGCGTGATCAGAGGACGAATGCTGGCACCGACTGTTGCCGAGACACACGGAAAGAGTCATATTTTTAACTCACCAAATCGACTCACTAGCTAAATGTCAGGATTTTCTTCAGACCAGCACAATAGTAGAAATGGAATAAACACTTATTCAATCAATTTGTTTATAAACACTTACTGATTAATCTGCTTTGTTTTACAACTATAGGAAATATTTTTTTAATGTTGAGAGAACAGATACAATGCTCTCAGAATTACTACAACCAGCCACTCAAAAAACTGTTAATGTAAGAAAGCAAATGGCTCTTAGTTTTTCATAAAGCTGTAACTGATCATGTAATGCTTCCAGTTTTTACTTGAATAGATTTGTCAATCAACTAAAAATGACTGAATTATTAATGTCTGCGCTGCACCACAGATTATACAAAATCATAGTGCATCATAAGACTCAAGTTAGTTAGCAAGAAGAAACCCTGACCCAGTGTCTAACAAGTGTTAAGTGAGTCACTTTGGAAAAGAATCCATCACATTACAGTTGGGTATAATTTTACATGGGTTTAAAAATCTCAATGTCCCTCGTGCATCTACATAATCTCATTCATTATTAACATTTACGGGGGCATTTGTATCGATAGGGCGATCCTTCCATCAAACTTAATGCTCATAATTTCTCTCGCAAACAAATCCAACATCCGAGAGGATGGGTCATAGAGAAAGACAAAGTTGCGGAGGACTATAGAACAATAACAAGATCAGAATGATTCAGTTATGTTAACAGTCAGAAATGATGATCAAGAGGAAAAGACGTTACTCTGACAAAAATTTTGCTTAACGGGTCAACAGGTTGTGGGAATATTTTGAGCTTGAGATGATACTTGCCCACTGGTTTATGAAACCGACGGTCATCAGTCAAGGTCTGCCAATGTTTGGACACTGGTGTTTAACTCGTCCTATACATGTGGTGTGCATGGAGATTTAATGGTGGCATTAGTCAGTTGGCCATGACAGTCAAAGGCACATACTAAGCAGTGGTTTTAGCACCATATGGCACTGCTAGTTGTAATATCACTTTAAAATACAATATGACGAAGCTATCAAGGCAATTAAGACCAAACAGAAAATCCCTGATGCTCAGAAGGGGGGAAAAAATGTTTTCTATAATGGCAGATAGTGGCAGCCTCCCATATTAAATGGACAAAGCTTCTATGTTTGGTCACAGTCTCCATCTGGCTAAATGTGACCCGTGTATCCTACTGCTGAAAGATAAGACGGTCGGTCAACAGAAAAATAAAAGCCGACTATTTTGATCAAAAAGCTTTTGAAATTGTTCAAGAAAAAATCTTTCCAGTTCCAGCTTCTAAAATGTGAAGATTCAGCGTTATCTTTTGTCTTTGTGGACATAAATCTTAATATTTTTATGTTTTGGATTGTTGGTCCTTGAAAATATGCAAGTCATTGTAGGATACTGGAAAATATGATATGTATTTTTCATTGTTTTTATGGTATTATATCCAACCAAATGTGTGTTACAACAACATTCAACGCTGTAACATTGCACTGTAATACCACTCTATGTAAGTGCAGTGGTTGGTTCAACCCTGAAGTCCTGTGACATTCGTCACTGATGCCCCCGAGGAGCAGTGGATGTGTCATACAGAAGAAGTAGTCAAAGTACGGTAAGTAGAATGAGCCGACGCAGAGTGTGACAGGGATAAATATTCTCCTTTTCTGAAAAAACAAATGTGTTGACACTTCAGAAAAAGGAAAAGAGTAGGGCTGCCTCTAAACATCAATGATTCAAATCATCAGTAATAAACCTCCCGAGTCAAACGTAATTTTGCCATTGAAGAGGGAGTGACGCAGGATAACAGGGCAGGCTTTAAGCCTTATCCAACAGAGACCCGTCATTAAATTATCCAACTACGACTTTAACTATTATTGAAACAAATTGGGGTCATGGATTCGCAGGGCGGAGAGATACGTTTGTGTTCACTACCCCAACGCTCTCAGCTCTGGTGCTGAAAGAAGCAATGTTGCCTGAACTACTATTGAACAACGCTTTGGTAAAACATCCTCTAAACAATTACAATGGAAGCTCAATCAAATGCTTGATACATTAATATATAAAGTGTGTGTATAGGATTTTATTACCATTGCAAAGATGTAACCATAAATATAGTTAACAGAGCTACATCATATTTTCTTTTTGATACACTGGTGTTTTCTGAGGTCACCTCTGAGAAACTGAAATCAACCCGTTTCACATTTTACAGTTATGATATTTCATAGATTTATGTAAGCGTGAATGAAGCGAGGGTCTTGGCGGAGGTCTGCGCGCTCTCATGCCCGTTTTCCGGAGAATTTGGTGAAAATCTGATACATAAAGAGGTAAAAGATGTATCACAATATAAGTACGGCAATAGAGTTAAAAAGAGTTTTTATCACACAAATGATGTAACATACTATTCATTCACTACATTCTGAAGAGCTTTTAGTTCCATACAGAGGCTTATATTAAGGTTTAAAAACGTAGCCTTATATACACAGAAGGCTACACTAACACACGTGCCATCTTTTCAATGTCACACACCGTAAAATTGGCAGAAGAGTAAACCACCAGAGGCAAGAAAAGAAAACACTTCACTGACAACAAAAAAAGGTACTGCAATGCTCATGCTCAAGTACCTGTAACGCAGTGAAAATATCTGTTGATATACAGCAACAGCAATTTTTGTCCTAACCCAATATCGCAGTACAACCTTTAGTCCTGTGGCATGTCTCATTCATTCTGAACCAAATCACCACCTGCTCCATGGTCTGTTGCCAAGTACACTTTTGGGATCTTTACAAACTCTTTTTCTATTGGAATCGTAAGCTGGGTATTTGGATATTAGTACAAACTCATCATGGACAACAAAGACTACCTACTGACAGTAACCCAGAATGTTTGGTTAAGTTAGTGCATCTGATTACACTGGCAAATCAACAAAAAAGCTTGCTCATCCCACTAAATGGAATTCACTACGAACCGGCTGTGCATCCATCAACCTTGGCATCAGACACCAAAAACAAAATTATGCTAATAAGAGAAGAATAAGACGTCTGATACTGGTTTTAAGGAGGAAAAATTCTGATAAAGATATTGGCTTGTCATATATATATATATATATATATATATATATATACACACACACACACATACATATATATAAATCACCTAGCAAGGCAGTGGACAATGTATCAACATGACTTCTACAGCACTTTGTAAGTGAAGTAAATGTGTATTTTCTCATCATCAAGGGACGATTTTGATGGGCAGTGTGTCCTGTGCCTTAGATTAATGTCAAAACATGGTGTGTCATGGAAGACTATAAGTTTACAGGTTTTCATTCAACCCAAAGTACAACACAACAGGCAATTTATCGTTTAGATCTGGGTTTTGTTCTGATAACGGCTCAAATGAAAGAAGCAGTTTTTAGTTTCAGCTGCTTAACTGAGAGAATAGTGTTGCTAATTAGACAGAAAAAGCAAACCAACAAAAAAAAAACTTGCTCGCTGTCCCTTCAAATTCTAATATATGGTCCAGGAAGAGCATGAGTCAAGATTTCATTGTTGCTTTTTTGTGATTATCAGAAAACTGTTTTGACTCAATGAAATAACCACTCACTGATCATATCAGTTCTTCCGAACAAAGAAACCCTCTTGAATGAGAGGAGGAGGTCTCCAAGAATCTACAACCAAGTCCAGCTTTGCTCGATTCAAAGCCCTTGGATAACTGGTCAGGGGTATTTTTATTCTTATATTCTTTTACATGAGCCTTTTCACCGGTGGCATAATTATTATGCGATTATAAGTGTTCGTGCACAAAAAGGTGAACTTTGCATTTGTGATAGCAAAAGAGGAGAAAAAAATGTCATGTTGAGATCACAAAATAATGATTTTGCAAATAGAGAACAGCTGCTGCCTTCCAGTTCTAACCAACAACAAGACATGGGTGCACATGTTTAGGCCTTCTCTCCTTTGTCTTAAACAAGAAATTACCTGTGTGTAGATTAGGTGAATACTGTTTAAATAATCCACATTTCTGCTCCCTTACTATTAACACAGTCATATTTATAACCAGATGTATTGTAGCTACATGGCATTTCTCCATCCTCTCCTTTATACTATACACACACACACACACACACACACACACACACACACACACACACACACACATACGTGGAAGCTGACTAGCATTTAATATACTGGTAATATTGTATTAGGATGCATTTTCTATTTGGTGTACGTCTCTAAAAACAATTGGCACTTTAACTAGGGGCATTTTAAAAAAATTCTACACTGGCATTTCCTCGTCGCATGGAGAGACATGTAAAAAAAAAAAAACAGGCTGCTTTTGTATTAGGCAACACACCCCCTAAGATGTCACTGTCCCTGGCTGGGAGGAGCACACGCAGCCACGCTAGTTCCTCGGGAGCATTAGCAGTATAAAAAAAAATAATAATCAGATATGCTCTATTATGTTATTCTGGATTTTTTTTTTTTAAACAACAGCTGTTCTGTATGAAGCTGAGCTGTGTGTGTATATAAACGGTGTCGTTGGCTCGGATGGTCGCAGACACCACCAGCACCAGCACCACCAGCACCACCCACCTCACGGCAGGCGACAATATGATGGAGAATGTTCAACTTGGCCCACGGCTAACACCAACGTATACGCAATGATTCATCTGGGGTTGTGGATGCTTTTGGTTCCGCGCGTAAATGCGCGTGTGTGCCCAATATGGAGAGAGAGAGAGAGAGAGAGAGAGAGAGAGAGAGAGAGAGAGAGAGAGAGAGAAAACACACAAGTTCGTGCGTTCCGTGTTTCAATGGCAACACACACACACACACACACACACACACACACACAATACGAGCGCTCGGTACAAGCCCGAGACAAAAGCCCACTGCAGCCCCTCCGCTGCCCTCACAACGTCCCCCTCCCTCCCTCCCTCCCTCCCTCCTCCTCCCCGGCGCTTAATCTTGCTAGGCTAGCTCGCTCCCAGCCCCTGCACAGCCTCCCCCCGACTGGCTGGGGCTACAAGGAGCCCGCTCCGCTTCGCCCATTTTCCAACCCTCTCTCTCCGGGCTCTCGCCTTCTGAAAAGGCGGAGGGCTAATTAAAGGCAGCTACGGAACGAAATGTCTCCACTTGGCGCAGGGTTGGTTGGGGGGGGGGGGGGACAGAAAGTCAGTGTGTACGCACGTGGCGCAGAAACTATAGCGAACACATAACATTCCCTTTTCTTTTTTACGTCAAGTTAGCTCGACGCTAGCCCCCCGCCGCTCGCCGTAGCCAGATGGCTAACCCGGATCCCCTAACCCCTCATGTTCCGACGCGATTCAAAAAGACAGAAAAAAAAACCCCATACCTCGTTCGGCGCCTTACCTTTAAACTGGGGGTTTCCGCGTCGCCGCCGACTCATTCGCGTCCGGCTATGAGTGAAAACTGCGCAATTGTGAACAGTTTCTTTGGCTAGATAGTGGACGCTTGCCGTCGCCTACGGCAGTGTGACGTTCATCTCCGCTTTTGAAAACATCCCAGCCGTTCGTTCGTCGTCCGTCCTCTCCGAGAAGAGCCTAGCAAAACACGCGAGGGGCGCTCCCATTGGCCGAGGACCCGACACGTGACCCCTCCCCGACACCCAACGAGCTTATAAGGTCTCCGTCTGCCGGGTAGGCTGTAAAGATGGGGTATGTGTCAAACGACCTGTTTTTTTTTCTTATCATTTGACGAGTAAATCCGCGCCTATGACGTAAGAATATTCCCGGTTGGGTGATTTGATTCAGATTGTGGCGTGTGTAAGCGTTTTAATTGCATTTTGCCGTGTGAATGTGGGCTGAAGGGACCGGGAGAGGGACGACGGCAATGGGCGCTTGACGTCATCCTTTTCCGCTGTTGTGCTGCGGTCAGTGCGAACTTTCTCGAAGATCACGACCGGGCTGAACGGAGGAGTGGCGGTTCGCTTCCTCCCCCTCGTCCGTGCGTGGCCACGCCACCGTTTTTGGCGACGGTTCGAGTTAATAACATGGTCGCGTTGACTCGAAACCCTCTCCTCTCCGCGCCTCGGCCCGCCAATTCTTTGTGTAGGCCTCGAATGCTTTGTGGCGCAGTGACATTTGCATCGTGGTGGGTGCTACGCGCATGCGTGGCGGCGCACGATATTACATGTTGCAGTCAGGCTGCTTGAAAGTCGCGAGGGGGAAGTGGGGGAGGGGGGAACCGGCGAGACACGGAAACGCCACCGGGGCGGGATGGAAGTGACAGGAGCAGTTGTTAGGAAGGGAGCTGAGGTTCAGGGCCCAGAGTCTGACCGGTTTAACTTTAAAAGATGCCAGGAGGGAAGGCATGTGTGGCTGCTACATGATGACTTCCGTTCTACCATTTATTCACAGCCTCCATTCAATCGTTATCCACATTTTTAATTATGAGCCGGGGCCATGTGAAGTGTCAATATCGTCATTTAAATCAAGACGAGCGGAAACACAAATTACAGTTTTCAATTATAAAAATGAAACTAATTAAATACAACTGAACGTATCTTAATTTGTTCTTAGATATTCAAGTGTTCGTGAGTTCAGCTATTGTATGATCAGAGCTGCAGAAATTTGTCAAATAATCTATCGACAGAACAGTAATTGGCAACTCTGTTCCTCAGTTAGCATCTTGAATATGATGACGTGCAGCTGGTTGAATAAAATGAGATATGCATTATCTTGAGCGCTGGAAATTTTAGTTGGCACCTTTTACTGTTTTTACCTATCAAGGAAGAAAATAATCCTGAAAGTTTTGTTAGTTGCAATCCACTTAATTATCAAATTATTGTTGTAATCTGTGATTATATGTAACACTTCTAACTGCATTTGGATATATCCTTATATTTGTGCTCAAGGTTACAAAAGATGGAGAGAAATAAGATTAGATTTTAAGAGAAATCCATAAAATAACAATATGATAATGTAGTTTCAAGCCTGTGTATCGCTTTATCAAGTTGTATTGTCAAGTGTGCCTGAGAGAATCTGTGCTTGTTCTCATAGGGCAAAACATAAATGTATAATCTGTCTACAGTTCTGTCCCCTTGTTGAAATTCCATTAAATGACATACTGACACCTACAGCACAGGTATATGAACAATTTATTTACACAACATGTTTGCGTTGAACATAATATCAGCTTCAGGGACAAGTTGCTTTTTGACAAAAAAAGCAGTTGGCAGCTGAGAATGTGTCTACAGGTCCGGCCTCACGCCGAAGCCTGGTCCTGTAGGAGGCTCAGTCAGAGAAGTCAAACCCCCGGCAGGCTCACAGGAGAAACGACCGTTCCTGTAATCAAAGAGAAAGAACATACAGCTTAATGTGCAGCCAGCGTACAGATAATTGCGTCGTTGAAATGAACAATATATTTGTACCTGGGTCCTGGTGCTGGGACTCGGCCTGCTTTTAGTTCGTCGATTATATTCTCAATGTCCTTAGGTGTTAGGTCCTCCTTGAATTGAGAACAAAGCAGGATATGAGAGGGAGGGGGGGGGGAGCAGCATAGTGCACAATTTTTTAATTGCTACTGGTCTTGTGCTGGATTATTACATTTTTCATGTCACATCCTTTAACCTGTATGAAGACACTACCACAGAGGAAGGGGGAAATTTAAGAGGAAAGACTAACAGTAAAAAATATTCATTTTTTAAAGAATATTACAGCAATTGTACTGTAAAAGGGCAGACTACTTGATGCTGTTAATAATTTATTACAAAAACTACAGATACAACAATAGTTTCACTTTGACAGAATTTCAATCTAGTCGGCACTAATGAGGTTAAAATTGGCAAATGACACAGGCCTTTAATTTGTATTTAACCGATGCAACCAAAGTGTGGCTAGGTAGCGCTTTGAATTATTAATGGATGTAGACTCGATCCACCAACACTTGTATCAGGAAGGAGCTCGGTTATTGCATTATTTTGTATCTGATTATCCACTTGTGTTTCAGTGCATAAAGACTAAAATCAGACATTCAAATCTTAAAGCAGTCTGACTTAAGACTAATGTTTCCTCCGGGCCACTCCCGAGCTTCGACCTTCAGGTTTAAAGAAAACCATTAACAAGCCGACACGATCAAGTGCTCGTTTATAAACTGCACCATCTATCAAACAAAACTAACGGCAAGAGTTTGTCTACGTGATCATTTTTCACACAAACTGCTAAACTCAGTATGCCCATACTTTTGCTATTGATGTTGTACCTTTTCTTCCACTAATGATTACACCTCAGCAATTTGTGGTGTTAAGAGCAAATTGCTCCTTTCTCAGTCACATCTACTTCAATTGGGTCATTTACTTGCGCTCGCCTTGCAATAAGTGAGTTTCCAAGGAACAACTGAGTGCAGAAATAGTTTAAGATAGCGTTTTACCACAAATTACAAACAACTCCTACAGTTAAATTTATTTTCAAACAGCTTGTGGATGATTATTTCCGGCCACATGTTAATTTAAAATGGATTATTTTTCTGTCATAGTTACTATCGCCTGCCTGTTAATTTCTATCAAGCGTGTGCATATGTAATTTAGTTCTAATGTTCAGTAAGGATGCACTCACATAATAGTTGTCGTTGATCTGGACCATTGGAGCGTTCACACAGGCACCTAGGCACTCCACTTCTATTAGTGTGAACATCTTGTCTGGAGTCGTCTCTCCAACCTTGATACCTGCGGAGACACAAATGAAATGCTATATATGCTGCTAATCTTCCTGACAAGCAGCAGATTGTATTACTGAACTTATGCAGTGCAACTTGACAATACACAGCTGTAACACTATATCAGTTATGGGGGGAGAAAGGGAGCGCTCACTGTCTGGTTGACTGACTGAACCAACAAATAAGTGCATGCTTTATTAAATGTCAGACAGACTGACGTATATTAGCAGCTGCCCGGCTTGATTTCGGTCATTCAGCTTCTGTTTTCTTATGCTGCTACAGCTTGTTGTTGTTTGAACAGCACTGGCAACTGTATATTTACACGGATGTTCCCAATTTCTGCTTTACTCAAATATATACACAATAAAAAAGAAATTGTATTCACATGCGTTTTCATGTCTTCATTGGATGTGCTGATGTGAAATGTTCAAATTCGCTCTCTTACCCAGTTTGTGTTGGAGAGCCTCCAGGATGCTGTCTGAGTTGCAGAGCATGCAGGGTGTTGTTGTGCAGATCTGAATGAAGTATTTTCCCACAGGCTGACGCAGGAACATGGTATAGAATGTCGCCACTTCATACACTCTCATCGGAGGGACTTCCAGCACCTCAGCGACCTGAGCAACAACAAGTACAAACATTTAATGAGGCTCAATTACACGACACAAAAAACCCAGTGCTGTATGGCCCTTAATAAAAATGTTATCCCTCTAATCTTTCAAAGGATCATCACATCAACAACCGCTGTAAAATAAATTCCAGCAAAATCACTGTGCCTTGTTCATGACTGAGATGGGGAGCCATCCATATTGCCTCTGGGCTAAATCCAGCACGGGGATGGTGGCTGCTTGCTTGTGTCCTTCAGGGTACATTGAAATGATCGCCTCAATCCTCTACACAGAAGAAAATAGACATTTTTAATATGTGAATTTGCTCTCAGCTTAAAATAGCCATATCATTGCATTCCTCATTTGGACGCATCATTTCTTTACAGTTAAGAGAAATTAAAACTGACTGTTCATATAAAAGCAGATATTAGCAAGAGATCAGCTTGAAAATTAAGTAACATTAAAGAATCCTTGTTTTATGTTGTTGATGATAATAATGAGGTACTCATACTTTACTGTCTACTATAGTGACAAGTACTTATTTACCAAATGTATGGATAGACATCTCAGTATCATGTTTTAGCCCTTTTGGAAGAAAATCATCTGACTGAACCTAGTAAAACAGAAACTGGATTGAAGGATGAAAGACTAATACAACTGTCTTATTAGAAACATAAAACTGTCATCACTGTATGAATATATATGTTAAGATAAGTATCGGAAATATGTGTCCAAGACTCATAAAGGAACATCTCAATCAGCAAATCAGTGAAGACTTTCAATTAAAAACACATTTGTGCGTCCCCTGCCTCTACTGCTCAGCCCAGATGTCAGTCTTACCTTTTTGTTCTCCTCAGTGAACTCAAAAGGAATATCAGGGTTGTTGTCAGGAGTATCTCGGTGCTGAAACAGAAAGACCACAGAGTTATAATTATATGCACTAAACATAATCATCCCTATTCATCTTTGAACAACACTCATCAGCCAAAATTCTGTAAATTCTGTTCACAGGCTAACAAAAAATGTGACGATGCTATTAGAGATGGGTTTTTTTTTTTTATCTCAACGAGTACCACTTTCATGTGAGTAACAGGCTTATGAACACTATCTAATAGTATCTGATAAAATATGAATAACCCATGTGAGCCCAGAGGGGAAACCGGTACTACTATCAGTCCATTGGAAAGACTCAACACAGATAAGAGTTATTTCTGCTTCTGCACACACTGCCCCCTTGTGAGCTGCTAGCATCGGCTGAGTGATGAAGAAAAAGAAAAACCCTAAATTCAATGATGTTTGATGTTAAATATGTCCAAAACATTACTGGTTTAAAAAAGGAGTGACTCAAACACGATTTGTTTTCTAATCCTTTCAAAGGCCAAAAATAGTTTTACTACCAAGAGACTGAAACCATGGCGTGTTTCCATTACATGAGAATATCACGTGCTGTTTTTGTTGCACGGCATGGCTTTAACAAGCTCTAAAGGCAGCGCCAATGACAAATTAGCAGCTTCTGGAAAACGGATACCTTTGGGAATATTTTTTTTAAAGCAAGAATGGAAAGCAGGGATATATTTCTAAACGAATTTCCACATTAGATTTACTAGTTAATTAATTTTGAAACAAAAACAGTTGATAAAACTCTGCTGACATAAATTTGGGTTGGTGGAATATTTATTTAAAATTGGTTATGTGTGTAAATTCTGGGGTAAAACTCCAGTTATTAAATCCAACTGCATAAGATCCAGCATTAGTTCTCTTTTCCCATTTGAAATAAATTAACTTGCTGGATTGACTGCACTGATATAAGACTATAAATATTTTTATACAGTAGTTACAGGTGACCTCATTAGCTGCGGATTCATTTTAACCCACAATATCAATTTCAACACTAAAAGCCAATCTAACAGACATTGAACTCTGACTACACAGCGCTGCTGGCTGCTCTGGATGCAACGTTTTTAGTTTTGGTTTTTGGCGGAAAAAAACAACAAGTTTAACTCACCACAAAGATGCCACCTGCTCCAGCGCGTGCGGCAGAACGATGCAGACTCCTGACCTGCAAACACAAGAGAGAAAGAAGGCATGTCACATATCTGGGGGAGTGTGAATGATACTTCCAACATCCCAAGATACTTTTTGCAGGTATGTCTTGTTTCAGCAACAGCCTGAAATTCAACTTCAGTGTATAAAGTCCTTAATATTACTTAAATAAAGCAAAAAGATATTTTCAGCATTATGTATGTCATTTCTCACACCTATTCTTTGCCTGAGAAGTTAAAACTTGCCAGCACTTCGCTTGTGTTAAATCATTGTTGTTGAAATATATTTTCAACTGATGTTGTCGTTGTTTTATCTTTCTTGTTTTTGTCTTTTGTTCTGTGCTGTTTTAATTATATGTATATTGCAAAACACTCTGTAACCTTGTTTAGATAAGCGCTATAGAAAAAGATTTGCTCATATTATCTTACTGTAATAAGCTTAAAACATTACAACAAGAGATTCCATCACCTATATATAACTAATCATATATAACTAATGATTTGTGTTGGCTACAAAAGTATATATTCAAATATATTATCCTAAAAGTGACACAAATGAGTCCATTTTCATTATGGTTTCCACAGGTCAGGGAATACCTGCTGTAGATTATTAGTAGTATTAATTTACACGTGGCATTCAATATAACTATAGGATAACCAGAAAAGAATGTGAGACTATTGTCAACCTCCTTTCCGAATGCCGGGTTTTACTACATTCAGTAAATGCATCACATGCTATGACATTTTGCACAGCTATAACATCAACCGGGTCATATTTAAAAACATAGCTGTCACATAGCAACCGATGTTAGATAAACATAACAGCATAATAACGCTAATTACAATAGAAAGACACTCTAGCACAGAGATTCTTCTTTGCATAACTCATTTGTCCCACAATCGTTGTGTAAACGTCCAGCAGCAGAACGCTAAACCAGCTAGCATGCTAGCGTTACCCAACGTCAAGTTAGCTTAGCGGCCTGCTCCGCCGCCGCTTGCCCTTGTGAGGAGTCACGGCGTTTTCTCTCCAAATTGTCAAAGACCGCGTGTAAACGTTTGCCCAGAATCATAAAGAATAACCCAACAATACCGTCTGCGACACGGCAGAGCGAACAGCGGCGGACAGAAACATCTTGGAGCCTGAAGTTTGGTCCCGGCGACTCAGCAGATGGAGGACGGGACGAGGGCGGCCGACATCAACACAAACGTCCTCACGCTCGATTGAGGCGGTCTGATGACGTCGTCAGGAGGCGCTGCGTCACTCAATCGATCCCAGAGTGTTTTTTCAGATCGATTAACAAATGGTGCCAAGAGCCATTTGGACATCATTTCCTCTGAGCTCTGCTATGTAACCTGAAGGATAGTTCACGTTGCATGTTTGACAAGGAACAAAAGTATATCCAAAAAGAGCAAATATATGTAATGATACGTTATAACATATAATAATTATCGATAGATAGTTACTTTATTTATCCCAAGCTGGGAAATTCCAGTGTAACAGCAGCACGTTTCACACAGCACATATAGAGAATAAGAATAGCAAATATAAAGAATTTACATGAATCTTAAAAGTGGAAATAGTGGAGTAGTACAATTGGTTACCAGTAGTGTGCAGAGGTGCATGGTAACATGAAGGTGCAAATGTGCCGGGATTTATGTTTTAATTTAGATTAAACAGAGTCCAGAGTCTATCTGTCAGACAGCGGTGATGTGTTTGTTTATCACTTACAAACAATTCAACATAGAGCTTCTCGGTATTGTACAAAAAAAACGTAAGGTGAAATAGATGCTGAAAAACAAAATACAGCAGACTGCAGTCAGGAGAAGGCATATGATGGATAAATGATAAAATATGGATTCTCTATCCACACTTTAGTAAATAGTAAAATTGTACAAAATAAAAGATCTTCGAAGATTGAGGCCTTATAACTATTTGTAATAGCCATAGTGTTCTTGTATTTCTTTTTCCCCCCTTATTATTATTATTGTTAGTTTGAACTGTCAAACTCAAGAAAGTTTGTTTATTTTTTCATCCTTCCACCCGTCACCCTATCTGTCAAATCTAACCTCCCTCTGCTCAGGCCTGAATGCCAAGCTTTCAACACAGTACACAACTCCTCCTCTTCCACCTTGTATCTCAGAAAAATAACACAAATCAACAGGCCAGGGAGTGCTCGTCCAATGAAAAAGTGGGAGTGCCGCACCCTGCGAGCCGGTTGGCTGGCCTGGCACTAAGCAGACTGGGTAGAGCCCTGGTCTCAGGGATTAGGGGTGGGTCTTTGTGTGTGTGTGCATGATGAACTGTGCAGCCTCAGTGCAGGAGGCCTTGTAGTGTTGTCACCTTAACCCAGGAGGGATCCAGACAGATCAGCAGCGACTCCAGATTAACCCATTTTTCTGACTCACCCTCAGATGATATAGGCCCGTCTACGTCAATCCTTCTGCAATGGTTGTTCCTGAATCTCGGGACAAGATGTACTACCCCTCTGGTGACCTGCAGAGGGATGCTCATGTGCCTGATTTAGACTCTTATCTGGAACTGTACAGGAAGTCTCTTGAGAATCCAGAAGGTAGGTCAGACACGTCTGTGGATTCAGTGCCGTGCTTGCAGTGGTTCCCTTGCATTTCGGCTCCCTCTGAGCCTATCTGTGTGTATCTCTCAGTGTTTATCTGCCCTGCCTGGAGCCTGTAGTACTGACTTAAACCATCATTCAATTTCAGTTTTCTGGCAAGAGGTCGCCGATGAGTTCTTTTGGAAGAAGCCAGCAACAGGGCCAATGCTGCAGTACAACTTCGACGTGACCAAAGGGAACATATATGTCAAATGCATGGAAGGGGCCAAAACCAACATATGCTATAACGTCCTGGACAGGCATGTGAGGGAGAGGAGCCTCGGTGAAAAGGTTGCCTATTACTGGTAAGCAAGCAACGCGTGCCCGCGAGTGAATGATGGCTTTGATGGGATATACTGCCCCCGAGTTATGTCAGGTATTCCGGTCAATAACAACTGCTGCGTGTCCCCTGCTG
Source organism: Scophthalmus maximus (assembly GCF_022379125.1). NCBI lineage: Eukaryota > Metazoa > Chordata > Actinopteri > Pleuronectiformes > Scophthalmidae > Scophthalmus > Scophthalmus maximus. The sequence goes on from NC_061519.1 coordinate 23,214,570, forward strand.
CAACCCCAGCGCACCAGAACAAACCACAGTCAGTGCAACACAAAGTCTCTCTGTTGCCAGAATTAAAAAATGGTGCAAGTTGCATGTTGCAAAATGTCCTGATTTGGAGCCAACACATTTTGCATTCTATGAATACAGCATTGTAAGACATTGTAAGAGTCCTGTAAAACTCATAAAGCAAATTTATAGTGTTGTGTTATTGCAAAAAGGCTACGTCAGTTCCATATTTTGGATGCATACTCATAGATTTAAATAAATTAATCTCATCCTCAGCATTTCACCACAAAGGCTTCTAACGTCATGTTTTATTTTTTTCGAAATTTGCTTTGCAAACAAAAAGTAATTGTTCTACCAGCTCTGCAGTAACGGGGGTTCAATAGAATCAGGCACAGTACAGAGACCAGCCACCACCCACACAAGTGTCTTCACGGTGTTTGCACTACCTCAGGGCACTTATGTAATGTATCTGCAAGCACATCATGTGAGGGGGTGTCTCAGGGCTGATAAACACTTATATGACTATACTGCACATGTTATGCAAACAGCAGCATGTCAGATGGTCTTCGGAATTAGACATCAAATGTACTTTCTTTTGTTTGACCTCACCCTTAACCACCATTTATAATGCATCAACATTAAAAAGTCATCACGTCCACATTGTTCGCCTACTAGACAACCGTTTCTTGAGAAAGATGCGTTTATAGTTTTAGCTTTTGTTTTTTTTTATTCATCAGTATTGATTTTACATTGGATCTGATTATAATCATCTGGTTTAATGTACAAGAATTCAATGTATTCTATACACGTATGGCTTCCTACATAAAATCCTGCAAACTAGTGCTCCTAGCAGTTCAAACAGAATCAAACGTGCTCATGGTTTTCTGTTATTTAATGATGATGAGAGATTCTCACGAAAAAGATATCAACGGTGATGATTAGGCAGTACAGTCATTTATCAGCTGATAAGTTGTGCAATAGTAGGTTTCTGACATAACAGATAAATGCATTTCATAATTTATTAAGATTAAAACAGCAGAAATAATCTGCAGCATCATCATGTTAGGTAGATATGTGTTGTAGTCCAGTTTACTGGTTTATATTGTAAATAGATAAGTAGTATTTTGAAAAGACAATCAGAGTGATGTGTTCAGCGTTCCTTGGTCTCAATTGGATCATAAGCAGGAGCTTTCTGAATGAGCAGCAGCTGTCAAAAAGCTTTTTGAGAAAGACCTTGTAAAATCCTATTACAGGACTTCAGCCTATTGGAGATAAAGGCGTGGATGAGGATTTCTAAATCTGGTTTGTTCATGAATTCTCTAATTCATGCTGTATTTCAAGCTCATACTTGTCAATTTATTTTATCCCCCCAATGTGTTTAATTGGAGCCAAAAGGGGGGGATAAAAAGTTGATTAAAAGAAGTCCAAGGATTTGACCCTGGGGGAATTCTGCAGGTGAATTTTTGTTTGCTCTGACACAAACAGTAATGGCCAAAGCATACAAAGTCTCAGTCAATACGTCAACCAGGTCAGAGCGGGTCAGCAAAGCAATCCAAGCAATTTTTTTTAAAAACTGAATAGAAATACACTGCTCAACAGAATTTAGGAATAATAAAATGAGGACAATAATTTTTTAAGTTTATATACGAATGAAGTGATTTAAAACATTCATAACGGCAGTCTTGCGGATTCTGTGTGACCAAAATCAAATTAGGAAAAAAATATTTGTTGTAAATCACCTTTTTTCAATAAAAATTTTAATTTTAGATGTAATTTTTATTTAACTTCTCTGATAGTGTCTATTGTAATATGAATGTCTATTATGAATATGAAAAGAATAACATAAGAATGAATAAGACAACGTTAGTTATCACAACCTGAGGCGCATTGAGATCTGTACAGGGCTCTTTCACATTCGGCAATGTTGTTTTAGTGTTTTGGCTTCAGTCTCACACCAGAAGCTTGCTAACTGCTTCCCATTGAAAAATTGTGCCCCATAGCTTCCAAAAAAAACTGACCCGGCCGACATCCGAACCCAATATAGACACAGGTATTCTCCCCAGGGAACTCAATGACTTCATGCGTATACAGGAAAGAAAGTGCGAAAAACAATAAAGCAACAGGTGCAGAAGGAGCCTCACACGACCTGATGCAGGGTTTGACATCACAGTGACAGGTTGATGGTGTGTTTCTCTTCCCGTGTCTCGTCTTCCCAGGGAGGGAAACTCACCGGACCAACACATGACCATCACCTACTCCCAGCTGCTGAGCCACGTCTGCCGCTGCGCCAATGTCCTCAGGCAAATGGGTGAGAGCCGGAAGTCTCCTTCGGCTGCCGATTATTGATCGATTTTTATCTAAAGGACTCAATCGTCGGAAAGCACTGTTAGCAGCACAACACATACTGAAATCTGTGACTTAGACTAAGCGTGAACATATGTTAAGGAATACGGATTTAACATATTTCATTCCTATATTGTACAAGTGTGAAAATATACATAGAATAAAGTTGACGCCGGCTTATATTTTATATACGATGTCTCAATATTGGCATTATTATTCGGCCCCATAGCCAAAATGTCCCAAGCCACCAGATTCGGCTGTTTAGAGTTTGTCCCATGTACTTATTGCAAATCAATGGCACAGTAGAGTGTCTGGCTCATATCCAACGTGGCGACACTCGAAGCTCTAAAGGCCACATTTTTGTTTCCGTCCTGGATCGAGGTGTGAAAAAGGGCGACAGGGTGTCCATCTACCTTCCCATGATCCCAGAGCTCGTCTACACTATGCTGGCCTGCGCCAGGATAGGCGCCGTTCACTCCATTGTGGTAAGTGGCATGATGAGGCACAACTTTCCCTAGCTCTTTCATTTATCTATTTGTTGCAAATTTATTGTAAGTCCAGCGCGATTCGGGGCTGAAATGAGCTCGTTTGTTTGCCGTGTTTATCAGCGGAGGCCGAGCTCGCGCCTCCGTCAGTCCGGACTGAACTCCGCTCCTGCAGTTAGCAGCTGTCACCTGTGTGAACGACACAGCAGCTCCTGCGCTCAGTATGTGGGTCAGACATTCCCCTGGCTGTATCCAGCTCGGCAAGTCTTCGGAGTCAGGGCACTATTTTAGCCATTCGACCTTCCCTGTATATGCAGGAGGTCGGGAGCCGTGTTAAAAATATCTCCAGGCTGCTCCAAGGTTGGTTCCAAGTTTTAGCAGACGGGTGTAAGCGGCCTTTGTCTGTGCGTAGTCTTTGTTGTATATTTTCTAGCTCTGTGGGGGTTTTTTTTAATCATGAACACTTAGTCACATATTTGGGATAGTGTCAGCTTTTCACATTCTCACGCGACTCCAAATATTAATCACGGGACCAGACTCCTCGGTGACTTGGTTCATTAATGCTGTCATGAACACAGACTTGGTGCACTCTGAACTATTCACCTTGGCCAGAACGTCAGCGTCTGGTGGGAGCTGCAGCAAGTGACAATTGTATGTAAAAAGGGCAATTTTTAATGTCTGGTTCATTATATTGAACTGAAGTGAAGTGACCCCTCCACACACGGTGATGAGAGGTGAGAGGTCAGAGGTCAGAGGGCGCTTCAAGCACTGTCACTGTGTCTGTTTGCACTTTGAAGCGAACCTTTGTGGAAGAGCAGCCGTTGTGGCCAAAAGTGACCACTTAGAAATAATGATGAAAGCTAAAATATATCATCTGACTGTAGCGGTTTTGCATCATTTCGATTCTCTTTCTAGTTGTTTTTGCGCCAAACCCCTCTTTGCATTTCCGTAGTTTTGTGTTTGCAATACAAAAACCCTGACAATATGAGCCAAGCTGTAATGAAAAACGAGGATTCCCCTTCAGAAGGACATACGTTCCAGCACAGCACCTCCTCCTTTCAGCTCCTCCTCTCTCTCTCTCTGTCTGTCTTTGATTGTTCAGTTTGCAGGTTTCTCCTCAGAGTCTCTGTGCGAGAGGATCATCGACACCCAGAGCAGCGTCCTGGTGACAGCAGGTAGGTCCAGTCTGACCTTTGACCAGAGTGTTTGGAAAAACCAGCAGCACCCAGGTTGTGATGTGTTCTTGTGCTCAGGGAGTGTAAAGATTAATTTTTCAAGTCGTTTTAAACGCCTTCTCCCTGCTGGTTGATTAACCTCATCTTCTATTTATCATCTGTCTCCCTCTCTGCTTTTGTGATACACAGATGGTGTTTACAGAGGAGAGAAGCTGATCAACCTGAAACAGATTGTGGACGAGGCTCTGGAGAAGTGCAGGGAAAAGTAGGTCCTGTTCACAAAGCCAACGGCTTCAGCAACCGCCCTTGTTTACACTAGCGGCGTCTGCCTGCTGGTAATGGGACTCGACCCCTGCCATAGCAGTCACTGTGTGACACACACACACACACACACACACACACACGTACACACACAGCGGTGCCCTATCAGCTGTTACCAGGGACGTGTAGGAAACACACCGCCTGGTTTTCCACTTTACGGTGGTTGCCGGGCAACATAGTGTGCCCAGGTTCATCAGGGAAGCCCCAGGCTGTTTGTCACCCGTGGCAACGGGAGCCTGGGAGGGATGTGAGCTGAGAAACAAAGCATGCTGGGAATGGTAATCTAGGGGGGGAGACAGTATCGAGGGTTCACACATGTTCATTGGCATCATTTCAAAATAAAAAAATGAATCCAATAAATATTGTTTCATTTTACTACCTAAAATTTCAATGAGACATAGTTTGCTTTTTCGATTTTTCTCTATCCTCTAGTGTGTTATAGGTTGTTTTGCGTATGTGAAAGGTCTGCAAAGTTCAAAAGCCATAAGTTCTCGGTAAAGGGAACTCCTCTCCCCGACTGAAAACACTGTTCCTGGTTCCGTTAGCTGGTGACATCACCATTTTATTGAAAAATATTTGTTTGGGAATGTTTCACACGAATATGGCAGGCCCCCAGATATCAACACAGATATCGGTCTTCAACTTTTGGACAGAGGGTTAACACAGGCAATGACATGAGCTTTTATGCCTTTTTACTACCTCTGCTCACAGAGCGTCGTCCAGCGTCACCAAGTGCCTCGTCGTCAAGCATCCCGCGCTGAGGACAAAGAGTGGAGCTGCATGCAACAAACTACAGGTAAAAAAAAACCTACCATAGTATCACCGATCATTTTGGCTTGCAGCTGTATTATGAAAGCGAAGCTGTGACAGTATTTTTAAACGGCCTATGTCAAAACAAATTAGATGAAAAGGAATTAGGAAAATGAACATACACTTTGTTATTTTTATTTTATTTTGTATGTAGACATTCATGTTGTCGAAATTAGATGGGAAAACTCCACAAGCGTTAAAAGACAATTATTTCACCTTTCAAATATTATTATGACAAGAATTTTTCCGCCACATTAAAATCGGCAACTAGTAGGCATCCGTGAAATAAAAAGTGAAGTCTATTGACAAAAAAGACGCACTTCATAAGTGTTTGTGCAATTACTCTCCGGGCCAGAAGGGAGGCACAAACGTTGCCGCACTGCGGTTTAATTTGAAATCCTCCGTACATTCAAAACGTACCGAGATAAAAATCTTAGAATATCTCAAAATGATCAACATCTACAAAGTGTCTCTTTACTAGAAAATGTTTCTGTCTGCAGGAAGGCATTGGGCAAAGTTGACATTTTGTAAATATACATCATTTATACGGAAAATATACTTGAAATTCTTCAATTAAAATGAATGACTTATCAAAACATTCTATGTTATAACTTATTAAACCTGTATGTTTAAGAACAGGGAACAGTGGCGGCTGCAATACACGAGGTTTGGAGTCAGATGTGGCCCTTTCTTAGGGCTGCTACTGTAAACTCAAAGTCATACACCCTTTAATAATCACTTAAATCTCTAACAAGGGGAAAACAGTCTACAGTTGAGCTTTTAAGACTCCAAGGTTTCTCAGTTGCAGGCATCCATAAGTCCTCAACCCACAGAGGATCAGTTAATTCATCATTCGAGGCTCAAACAACAACAAAAAAGTCCAAAAAACATTCGGAATATGCCTCCGAGGGGCTCACTGATTTACAGTCGGTTCATCTGTGACATGGTGTATTCGCTGCCTGTGCTTCTGGTGAGCAGATGCAACGATGAACGGGATTTCAAGTGTCGGGTTTGTTGTGGCTGTGCGTTCAGACCCCCTGGGACTCGGAGTGTGATGTGTGGTGGGACGAGGCGATGAGGGGCTCGCCCGAGGAGTGTGAACCCGAGTGGCTGGACGCCGAGGACCCGCTGTTCATCCTCTACACCAGCGGCTCCACGGGCAAACCCAAAGTAAGACGCGGCAGGAAGAATGGCACGCAGGTCATTTCATCAAAACGTCCCAGCCGTCCATTTCCCGCTCTGACGAGAACTGTCAGGATGTTACTCGATTTGCTGAGAAGTGATGGTGCTGGTGCTGAAAGGCATGAACACAATCATAGACAGTTGTGCTCTCTGAAAGCAACACAATTGCATTTGTGCTTTTTGTGTCATTTCTATGTTATTATTACATAAAACACGCCACTCAAGTATCATAAAAGGATTTCTCTGTTTTTGACACACACACACACACACACACACACACACGTGTTTCCATCCATGCAACCTGCCTTTTGTCCTCACTCAAAGGAAGACGATTCCTCACTTTATGATTTACTGTATGTCACCACAAAACACACACACACACACACACACACACACACACACCTGCATACATGTCCCTTTAGCCTGCATGGAAAGCCCCCCCCCCCCGCCCCTTATTTTCGCTGTCTGCTGTCTCCTTCACGTCCCCGTCCTTGTGTCCCGTACAGGGTGTCCTCCACACTGTCGCTGGGTACATGCTCTACACGTCGCTGACCTTCAAGTACGTTTTTGACCATCACCATGGCGACGTGTACTGGTGCACGGCCGACATCGGCTGGATTACCGGCCACTCCTACATCACCTACGGCCCCCTTGCGAACGGCGCCACGAGTGTTCTAGTGAGTCGGAGAGAGACTCCCCTCCTTGCATTTCATTGGCGCAGAGGACACCATCGAGAGCCGAGAGCGTCCTAAAGGTTTATGGCGTGTTTTTTTGTTTGTTCCCAGTTTGAAGGTGTCCCTGTCCACCCGCACGTCGGCCGGTTCTGGGAGATAATTGAGAAGTACAAAGTGACCAAGTTCTACACGGCTCCCACGGCCATCCGCCTGCTGATGAAGTACGGACGCGAGCCGCTGCAGAAGTAAGAGCCTGCTCTGTCTGGGGAAATCCCAGCAGCTCGGAATCTTCCGCCGCCCCGAAAGGCGCCGGAGGTGTCAGACTTTCCAAAGACACAGCGCCACCGCAGAGATGGCCCTGGGGTGGCGGGCCGCGAGCCTCCCTCGGAGGGCGTTCAGTGAACGGGAGAGGAGAAAACGGCACAATAGTTATCGAAAGAAGATCGATGGGCCGAATGTTGAGTGATTTGGCTGAAGAGAAGGTGTCAGGACAGACATGCTGTGTAGTCTGGCGTTGTGTCGAGCAGCAGCATTCGACCGTCTCTGCTCAGTTGTTACGTGTCGGGCGTTGCGGGGAGACTCGCAGTCTCAGGCCTTTGAAAGACCTCTTCTCGGGGCGCTTCCTTGCGTCACGGCCTTCCAGCCTTCAAAGACTCCGCTGCTTGTGTAACAGTTTACCCCCCCCCCCCAAAAAAAAAGAGTAAGACTAATGATTTAGCTGTGTGAATTTGCAGGAATCACTTAGAGTTTCTCTGTCAAAGCGAGATCCTGCGAACGCCTTGATTTTGTTTTGAGACGCCAACGCCGACTTCACAAAGTGTCACCTGTGACCCAGCAGGAGAAACCACGCGAGCCTCGTCTCGTCACAGCAGAAACGCGAATATTGCCATGTTGACTGACAAGTTCCCGTCAGCACTCCTTTTCAACACTAGAAACGAAAAGGAAAACTCTGAAAACCCTTGTGCCCTTCAGGTTCATGTTCACACACTGCTGATGATACATCGTCATGATAACGGAACATACGGGAAATCTGAGGCGGGGGGGGGGGGGGGGGGGGGGGGGGGGGGGGGGGGGGGGGGGGTGGATTTTTTAAAATGTATTTCTCTCACTTGCCTCCGCCAGGTACGACCTGTCCAGCCTGAGGATTGTGGGCACGGTGGGGGAGCCGATCAACCCCGAGGCCTGGCAGTGGTACCACGAGGCGGTCGGTCAGGGCCGGTGTCCCGTGGTCGACACGTTCTGGCAGACAGAGACGGTGATGACCTTCATATGGTTATAAACAGAAATAAAGTGAACCTGTTGCCAGTAGGCAGTGGCCCACTTCGCCAGCCTTGGTTATATACTACTCATATCTATCTATCTATCTATATAGATAGATCTATATCTATATAGATAGATATGGCACTGTCAGACCAGTCGTCAGTATCATGGACGTCTCTGTCTCTCTGCAGGGAGGTCATGTTTTGACGCCTCTTCCTGCTGCCACGCCGCTGAAGCCTGGTTCTGCTGTAAGTGAAAACACGTCCCTCCAACACTCATGCGTCATGTCTGTGTGACGCTCAAACGCTTGTTTGAACGATCATGCTCCTGCCGGCGAGGAAGAGCGGATCCTGAGTCAGTTTTTTTTCTTTCTTAATGACACGTTGCCTCTCATCCGCATCTCCTGCCTCAGACCTTTCCTTTCTTCGGGGTGGAGCCGGCCATCCTCAACGAACACGGAGAGGAGCTGGAAGGTGAGGCCGAGGGTTATCTGGTAAGTCTGGTTTCAGTTCAACTTTGTATTTATACAGCAGACAGTTCCCCGCGCAGATCGTCAGACACACACACACACACACACACACACACACACACACGAGAAAGGAAGATGAATACTGTTCATCACGAAATGGAGAGAAAAACCCATTCACAGTCTATAAGCTTAACAAGCTGAATGTTGAATTGTTCTTAAATACGTTAATAAATAATTCATTTCCCCTCATTTTGTTATCACAAGATATTATTTTATCTTTTTGATTCAATTCATTAGTTTTCTTGCTTTAGTGTTTTTATTAGTTTTTAAAAAAAAACTGTATAAAAATAGTAGCATTGCCATATTTGTTAAACATGGGTAGTTTTAGTAAATTTTTATCCGCTTTATCTATCAATTTAACTCTTTTTTAAATCTTGTTTATTATTCCATTACTCCATTTACGTGACGTAGCCGAGTGAAAGGTCAAATTAATTGTAGTTCTGAATGATTTTTATCTTGTTGCTTTGTTTTGAAAGGTGAAAACGAAGTTTATGGTTCTTAATGGCAGCAGTCACAGTAATAATTCTTTCTCTCATGTGTATTTTATCTGTGTCGTTTTCACAGGTGTTCAGGAGGCCCTGGCCTGGAATCATGCGCACTCTGTACGAAAACCACGAGCGCTTCGAAAACACCTACTTCAAGAAATTCCCAGGCTTCTACGTGACCGGCGATGGTGAGACGCGCGCGAGCCATCGCTCCATCAAAAAAATGTCGATCACTCACTTCCACGCCCAGGCGCCGATGATTTTAAAACTCTCCTTCGGGGGGTTACGCAACTCGTTTCCTCCCGTTTCTGCCTTCTGTCAGGCTGCAGGCGGGATAGAGACGGCTACTACTGGATCACGGGCAGAATCGACGACATGCTGAACGTGTCAGGTGAGGTGCCTGTCTGATGAGGAGGCCGCTTCTCAACACCTCCAGAGAGGTCAATCAACTCTGGAGAAACTTGTTCTTTCTATCGTCTTGCATTGTCACCATTTCACGACTGATGGATGATATTTTTTCGCGGTCTCTTTCCCCCGAAGGACACCTGATGAGCACGGCGGAGGTGGAGGCGGCGCTGACGGAGCACCCGGCCGTGGCCGAGGCCGCGGTGGTGAGTCGGCCGCACGAGGTGAAGGGCGAGTGTCTCTACTGCTTCGTCAGCCTCAAAGACTGCGGGGAGTTCAACCGCGCGGTGGTGGAGGAGCTCAAGGGACTGGGTGAGGCCCAATCTCATTTTGTGTGCTCTGTTTCATCTTTTGTATGGGATCTGAGATTTTTGGATCCAAAATCAAATTGCCACTGTCTTGATAACAGAGCAGCTGCTGATGCTGAAGTACATTTGATTCCAGAGTGCATCATGCAGCTTCAAAACTAAATGTACTTCTCCTCAGAAACAAATGGCCAAAAATAGATAAGAAGACCAACTGCTTTGTAAAAGCTCAAAAGTCAAAATGCCTCCGTTAGAAGTACAAAGACCCCGTCTTCCTCAGTGTTCAAACTATCACACAGACAAGCGATTGCAGCAGCCAGTCAGTTTTCTTAATTGATCGATGAATTGTTTTGTCTATAAAATTAAAGTAAATTGTGAAAACTGGCCCACAGAGTAGTGTGACGCTTCCAGGTGTCTTGTTTCGTCTAACAGTCCAAAATCCAAAGACTTTCTGTTAATGTGCCATTTAAAAAAGCACCAAATCCTCACATTTGAACGCTAGAATATTTATCTGCTCAAGAAAATTACTAAATCTATAATTCGAGGAGCGAAAGCTCTTCACGCGTCGATGAAATAATGTCACTGGTGATGTAAATTAAAATATGTATACACTCCGAAGGACATAACACGAAAAAAGGTTTCCCACCAAGAAAAGCCGGAAAAATAAAGAAAATAAGACCATGGGGGAAAATCAAATGACAGAGGAGAAAATGAAAAAGAAGAACACTCATTTTAAGCATCGGTTGGTTTTTAAAGGTCAGTCTTCAGCTTCCTGCTGGATTCACGTCAGAAGAAGAAAAGATGCAGCGGCGACAATTATCATCAGTGCACAGATTGGCTGACACACTCGTACAGGAAGCAGGGGAGATGTGGAGTTCAATTTGAGTCCAGTCGAGCTGTACGCCGCACTGATTTACTCCCCCCCCCCCCCCCCCCCCCCCCCCCCCCCCCCCCCGTCTCCTCCTTTTATCAGTGAGAGAGAAAATTGGTCCGATCGCCACGCCGGACTTCATCCAGAACGCCCCGGCGCTGCCGAAAACTCGCTCAGGTAAACAGGCCAACGCCCTCATCCTTCGGTCCCCCTCCTCCTCCTCCTTCTTCTCTCCTCCTCACGCGTCTCCCTCCTCTCGCGACTCTCTCAGGCAAGATCATGAGGCGCATCCTCCGGCAGATCGCCCGCAACGACAAAGACCTGGGCGACCTCTCCACCCTGGCCGACCCGAAGGTGGTGGAGGTGCTGTTCAGCCAGAGGTGTGCAGCTGCGTCCTGAACCAACACACCTCCACCCCTCTCTCTCTCTCTCTCTCTCTCTCTCTGTGTCTGTCTCTCTCTCTCTCTCTCTCTCTCTCTCTCTCTGTGTCTGTCTCTCTCTCTCTCTCTCTCTCTCTCTCTCTCTCTCTCTCTCTCTCTCTCTTCTAACTATGCAACTGTACCGATGGAGACGAACTTCAGCAGCCAGGTGTTTGTCTGTGTGAACTCTGGCCGGGATCAGAAAAGGAAAAACTGCCGACAGTGAGATGTTAATAAAAAAACAACAACAATATCTTGTTTTATTTGTTGTCGGTTTGTTGTTTGGGCCAAAAATATCAAACAAACCAGACGCAGAGTTGAATATCTTTTGCACATATTTTCTATCTTGTTGTTTTATGGCTCACATCGCGGGAGGGTGACGCCAATCTTTCTTCTCTCTCTCTTTTTTTGATCGTGAAATAGAAAAAGTCAGCTCTGCACAACCTGACTGACGACTGATGTATATTGTTTGCCAATCTGTGACCCGATAATAAAATGTTGAATCCATTTTTTTGTTGCTTTTGTCTTATTATTATTATTATTTTTTTTTTTACCTTCAAGCTCAGCCGCTGTTTCGACGCCCTCGCGTGGCAGGAATCGTCCTCTGCAGCTTCCCTCTGCGTTTTTGTACTCACTCTCCTAATGATGCACGGATCACGATGTGATCGGTGCAGCGGGGAGCAGAGAGGGCGAGGGAAGAGAGAAGAAGCGAGTTGTTTTATCTATCTGTCTGTGTGTGTGTGTGTGTGTGTGTGTGTGTGTGTGTGTGTGTGTGTGTGTCGAGGAGGAGAAAAGAGCCCAGATACACGGCGATGATGGGCAACGTTACATCATCGCCCCCAGCAGCAGAGGAGAGGTTACCATGGCAACCCCTTCAATCCCACGCCACCACCCAACCCTCCTCCTCCTCCTCCGTCTCCCCCTGGTCACAGCAGCGTCCTGCAGATGTTTCGTGACCTGCCAACACTGACCAGGAGAAAAATGTGTTTAGCTGCCAAACGTAGTTTTGTTTTTAATGTTTCTGATCTGTTGTTTTTAGGTCATTTTTTTTATTTCTGAAGGCCCCAGAAAAGTTTTTCAAATGAAATAATTTGAGAAGGTCAAATCAGAAAGCCCTTTATTTATTATTTTGTTTTTTTTGTTGATTTATCACAATAATTTATTGGCATCAGAAATCAGCCTGACACACATTCACAGCGGTTTTGTGTTTTGAGGTGAATTGATGTTGACCTTTAACATCAGAGGCCAGAGATGAGGAGCTGGTCACCAGAGCAGTCTGTCACAGTGGAGGTCGACAGGCAGCGGTAGATCAGGATGCAAGCAACAGACGGATGAGTTATTAATTAACTGCTCCGGCATTGTGCAGAGATCTTAAAATTCTTAAAATTTCTGTTGCATTTCTGCATAAACTCAATCCTTCACTTTAATTTGATCTCTAGATAGATGACATGTGTTTGTTATAATACAATAAGGTAACAATAAGGTTACTCCTCGATCAATAACAGGTCTTTACTTCCATCAGAGAAAATTAACTGTGGGTTTATCTTTGACGATTCTTGGACCATCACCCTCAAGTGTAGAGCAACGTACAGTGTCTGATGTACAGTAGAGGCAAAGCAAACTGTACATAGGTTCAAAAAATACTGCAAGGGTGCATGGGAGCATACAGAGCGCCGGGATTAAAAAAAAAGTTTTGTTAATTTAAATTCTGAATTAGAAATACTTTACAAAACCCCTTGAGGAAATTAGGTTTCCTTACAGTTGCTACGGCCAACAATAGAAATCTATACAGACCGAGAGAAAATTACTTTCACTATTTTTAAGATAAAATAAAGGTAAAGAGTATTTCTTTAAAAAAATGAAAAGGAATGAGAAGTATGTAAAATATGCACAATACTGTTTACACAAGAGATGAAACATAGGTCTAAAACAACAAGTATAAAAAATACTTATTTTATGAAAGTACATTTATATATACATACAGGTTTCTTGTTTCTTGAGGCGGAATTCAAGTAAATATAGTGTCACACTGAGAGACATAAGATGTTTCTTTTATGAATGTTGATGTAAAAGTCAAAGAAGAGAGAGAGAGAGAGAGAGAGAGAGAGAGAATAGAGAGAGAGAGAGAGAGAGAGAGAGAGAGAGAGAGACTCAGATGTGGCGTTACCCAGAAGTTTGAGCATTGTACATCCCAGAATGTGTAGAGGCAGAGGCCTGCTGTGAGTGACACAAAGGTGTGTGTGTGTGTGTGTGTGTGTGTGTGTGTGTGTGTGTGTGTGTGTGTGTGTGTGGCAGTGCCATGAAGACGAGTGGGCACGTCCAAAGCAAATTACGCAGACAAAGGACAAAAAACAGTGAGACACCAGATGAACGGCGTCTTTTTGTTTTTGCTCCTGAAGAGACAGATGGTACTGAACTGAACTGAACATGCAGTCGATAACTTTATTTAGCAGATTAGGATTAATGCTGCAAAAGTATGGTCAAATAAATGATGATAAGACTTTACTGGAAGGCCTCCTAGTGGAGAGCATTAGCCTCATCTTTCTCAGCTAAAGTGATGTACACATCACCATTATCATCCAATGATGCAATCAATTATTTTGTAATAAAAAGTACATTTTAAAGATTAGATTAAACTATCAAAGTGTATATAAAAATAAAATCACCTCACACTGTGTAAAATAATAGAGCCCATAATAGGGACATCTTTCTGCAGAACCAGAACTTCAACTTTGGATGTTTTAAGAAAATGTTGTTGATAATATTTATATAAGCAGAATTTGATTTCAGCAATTTTTCAACTGTTGCAGCAATATGATCCCAATACTCCCAACCAGCACAATAAATAACGTAAATCCTGCGATATTCTTCTCGTCATCTCACGTTCTTCAAATGCTTTTCTTTGCTTGGACGTCCTCGGTCGTGGTCCCTCGCCAGCCGGAGCGACGAGGGCCCTGCTGCTGGTCCAGTTCAGAGGTCAAACGCTCGTCACACTCCCCAACACAGTGGGACTGTCTGTGTGCTCGTATACAATAGTGCATTTCTTGTGGAGCTAAGACCCCCCCCCCCCCTTTTTAAATAATACAACATCGGAACACCCGGCCTCTGCCACACTGTTTCCCCAGCTAGACCACTTCTGGTCTGACAGGAGCCAGTTCTCTTCTTCACATGAATAATGATGCAACAGACAGAGAGGAGAAGTAAAAGGGCCTCTTGGCAAAGCTTCTCGCTCAATATGAACTCTCCTCAGAGCCAAACTTTTCCCCCCCCTTTCTTTCCCTCTGAGCCGAGCGAGGGGGCTTTTTGTATCGTTGGCATGACAACCTCCCGGCGAATGGCACAGCCAGGCCCATTGTGTCGCTCATTGTCTGTGTGAGGCCTTTTGCACAACACAGCAGCAGCCGGCATCATGTGCAATTTGGGCTCCTTTGACAGACTGCACAGACGAACGAGGCGGCGCGGAGCCTCGGAAAGGTCAGCTCGGTCGGCGGGACACGGAGTGAGAGAAGCTTACAAAATTAATAAATGCATCTTTATCTGTGTCGGACCTATGGCAGGTGGACAAGGACACATTCATTCATTGAGTCGAGTGTTTCCCTGGTATTTGGGTGCAGATTCTTATTAAATAAAGGAATATTTTGTAAAGGGTGGAAAAGTGGAAACTAACGGTTAATTGATGTGATTTAATATTTCCATTATAGTAATAAGCCATAGAAATAGTTACATTTGGGGTTTAAAAGTTGTGGAAAAATGTAATTCGACAGGTTTCACTTGCTGTATGTATGGCTGAATGTTAGAGTTAAATAAAAGAATCAGGAAAAAAAAAGTTATTCCTTCCAGAGGTGTTTGTTAGAGCCGGTCGTGCAAAAAGTGGATTTACAGTACAGACAACCACAGGAAGTAAAGTACGCAGAGACACACGAGAGGATGACCTTCACAGTAAAACAGGAAATTCAAAGACTATAAATCCAAAACACAAGGATTCAAAGAATAAATCAAAAGTCCACGGCTGATAGTTATATGTATATATATATATATATATATATATATATATATATATATATATACAAAAGTCCTGTATGAGTTCTTGACACAGGCAGAATCTAAAGCCTTTAAACTTTATCTTATTTCAATCTGAAAACTTTTAAGACATTGGAAGGTAAACGTTTCCTTAGAAATCAAGGACGCACCAAGAAACTGAAGAGCTGCGTTTTGGAAGTTTAATAAACTTATGATCTAAATTCTTCTTTGAGGCAAATTATGGAAATCCAGATTTTATCTGCAGAAACGTGATTTCATTTTTTTTTTAACTTTCAAAAAATAATTTCATAAGGTTCTCGACGTGATAAAGTTTCCGGCCAGTGACCACATCTGTTTGTGTCCCAGCAAAATGGAATTTTGGTTTTCAGTTGCACCAAAAGTCTCATTTGGTTTCATGGGACACGTTTCTCCTCTTTGGTGATTTGATGGAGTCGGTTCATTTCGATATCGGTTGCAAATCAAATCTTCACAAACATCTTTATCTTTGGACTCACCATGCGCGTGGAACACATCCGTCTTCCTCGGTGTGGGGTGTGATGTCCTCGAGACTTCAGAACCTTTACGTTGATCCACGCCGGGCTCTTGGATCCGACTGTCAGCTGAGTCGTCGGACGGCAGCCGCAGAAATCATCCCCAACACAAGTCGAGGGGCTCGTCTGGTGTCTGGGAGCACGACGGGGGGAAGCTGCTCCGAATAATCCGACAGAGATGCACAGACACTTTTGCATTATTCATCGCAGCCGGAGAGAAGAAGCACGTCCCTTTTCAATCACAGTCACACGTCGGAGGCAATGTTCAACCTCTGCATCGCTTAAAGAGACGGATTAATACTGAGGACAGGTTACAACTCAATTCACTCCCAAAACAAAACTCACCTGGACTATTTGTCGCCTCTGTTCCGGTGTAAGACTTTGTGATATTCGTTTTTTTTGCGGTCACTGGTGTTTTCCTGTCAAAGACACAACAGTCACATTGGATCACAGCCTGTCCGATGGCTCCGTCTGATTCACTGCTCTCATCAGTGAAGTGGACTGTTTGACAAGAGACTTCAGATAAATGTGATGGGATGAACTGTGAGGCGACGTCGGATGTGAAGCTCAAATGTAACAATATGACTTGTGCAATATTGAACGGTACTCGGATGCATTTTTTCAATGCAGGGGCAACATGACAAAGGAGTGTTGGTGTTAAATTGAAAGTGTTGCTGGGAGTTTAACAAAGACGTACGTCAGCCCTTGATCCTTCATGAAGACCACGACGTCTCTTTGGGGCCAATGTCTCTTCTGAAATAGATATTTGTGGCATGAGAATTCTAAAACTGGTGACTGTGCCACAAAAGATGGAGATAAAGAAAATCATTTTGTCTCAGTTTCAGTAGTATTTTCTTTAAAAAATATATACTTTTTGTGTTAATACAGAGCACTGATAGATTTCAGTGGCGCATTTTCTGTTCTTTGACACAATTTTCTCGACATTAAAAAAAAAAGTATTTTCCTTCCAACAAATGAAAACGACTAGAATTATCTACAGTAGATAGTCTGTATCTAGACATCTACTGTACTCATCTACAGTAGATAGTCTGTATCTAGACATCTACTGTACTCATCTACAGTCTGTATCTAGACATCTACTGTACTCATTTACAGTACATAGTGTATCTAGATATTCACTGTACTCATCTACAGTACATAGACTGTATCTAGATATCCACTGTACTCATCTACAGTACATAGACTGTATCTAGATATCCACTGTATCTACAGTAGATAGTCTGCATCTAGATATCCACTTTACTCATCTACAGTACATAGTCTGCATCTAGATATCCACTTTACTCATCTACAGTACATAGACTGTATCTAGATATCCACTGTATCTACAGTACATAGTCTGTATCTAGACATCTACTGTACTCATCTACAGTACATAGACTGTATCTAGACATCTACTGTACTCATCTACAGTACATAGACTGTATCTAGATATCCACTGTATCTACAGTAGATAGTCTGCATCTAGATATCCACTTTACTCATCTACAGTACATAGTCTGTATCTAGATATCCACTGTATCTACAGTAGATAGTCTGCATCTAGATATCCACTTTACTCATCTACAGTACATAGACTGTATCTAGACATCTACTGTACTCATCTACAGTACATAGACTGTATCTAGACATCTACTGTACTCATCTACAGTACATAGACTGTATCTAGATATCCACTGTATCTACAGTACATAGTCTGTATCTAGACATCTACTGTACTCATCTACAGTACATAGACTGTATCTAGACATCTACTGTACTCATCTACAGTACATAGACTGTATCTAGATATCCACTGTATCTACAGTACATAGTCTGTATCTAGACATCTACTGTACTCATCTACAGTACATAGACTGTATCTAGACATCTACTGTACTCATCTACAGTACATAGACTGTATCTAGATATCCACTGTATCTACAGTAGATAGTCTGCATCTAGATATCCACTTTACTCATCTACAGTACATAGTCTGTATCTAGATATCCACTGTATCTACAGTACATAGTCTGTATCTAGACATCTACTGTACTCATCTACAGTACATAGTCTGTATCTAGATATCCACTGTACTCATCTACAGTACATAGTCTGTATCTAGATATCCACTGTATCTACAGTACATAGTCTGTATCTAGACATCTACTGTACTCATCTACAGTACATAGACTGTATCTAGACATCTACTGTACTCATCTACAGTACATAGACTGTATCTAGATATCCACTGTATCTACAGTACATAGTCTGTATCTAGACATCTACTGTACTCATCTACAGTACATAGTCTGTATCTAGATATCCACTGTATCTACAGTACATAGTCTGTATCTAGACATCTACTGTACTCATCTACAGTACATAGACTGTATCTAGATATCCACTGTATCTACAGTACATAGTCTGTATCTAGACATCTACTGCACCTGCATGTGACTTCTGTTGCACAGAGGCCTCGGCGCTCGTCGGTCGACATCAGTACATCGAAGCAGAGTCCAGTGTTTATTGAGTGTGTCGTGTCCGCGTGTCTTTTCAGGGCCGGTGTAAATTATTCAGCAGTGTGACGGGTTTTCTCTCAGGGGCAGATGGAAGCAAAGAGCCGAGCATCTCCCTCCTCCGACCTGCTCTGCAGCCATCGGGGGCTCCCAGCGAGCAGTCGGGCCCCGTGAATTATTCATGGCCCTCTGTGACTCTGTGAGAGGTACACACAGAGGCCCTCGGCTCTCTGGTGCGGCCTCTTTATCGCTCCCTCGTCGCCGCCCTCCGACTCATATCGCACAGATTTAATCCTCCACTTTCTGTATCAATGAAAAGATGAAGAACTAGTCCAACAACCAGGAGTAAGATGGTTGATTGTTCATCAGGTGGCAGCAACATCACACTCAAGAGGTTCCTGCACCTACAACATTGTAACTTCAACATGTATTTTTAAAGGGCCAGTTCACCTAAATGACAGTACTTATCATGTAGATATTCCAAGTTGATTAAAACTTAAATCTGCTCTGGTTTCTTGACAGTTTCCATCTTTTGCTTCCCAGTATGAGCAGCTGTTGGAAATACAACTCTTCAAGGTCAAAACCAAACCGACCTCTGCTGGAAGCAGTGGTTGCTCATTTTAACGCACTGATTTCATGTACAGTGATGAAATATATTGGAAAAAGATTGAGAGAAACTTATCTACTGAGGTTTTTTTCCGCATGTAGTTGAGAAAGATGGATGAAACACATTGAGTTAATGTTGTAGTCATGGACAAACCTAAATAAAAGGTTGGAGGAAGATCCTAGTTTTGGTTGAAAGTAAATAAAAATGTTATAGTGTAAAATGTTGTTGTGAATATTTTCTGTATTAAACCAGACCAGGACAAAGTGAGACCAAGTGTCTGAACATAACCATAGATAAAGTTTAATAAAGCTGCATTCGCTGCAAGCGGATATTATACTGCAGCATCAGATACTGTGGTGGTGGGAAAGAAATGTAGTTGTCTGTGAACATTTCACCTTGTTGACGTCTTGCCCCAAAAAAACATAAATTAATAAATTCTCACTACTTTCATAGAAAACATTTGTCTCCAACAAAAACATTTGCCTTGGCAAAATCAGTTGTTGAGTATATGAATGTAATTTTCAGGGGACAAGTTGGTTCATATCGTTGTCTGGTTTGGACTGTTGTTCGTTAGACCACAAACTAACAATTCTCCACCAATTCTTTTTTTTTTTTTACTACTTTCTGAAATTATTTGATTAACTGAAAAAAATATTAAATAGATAAATTATGAAGAAAGAACCCTTTAAATAATCTGGTCCTGGGTTCTATTTCTTCATCTTGCGTGACAAGCTGGGAAACACGAGTAAGGTGCCACATGTATGATGCATGATGCAATAGGATTTGACTTCTGGGGACGACACAATCTTCTTATTCACATTCACTGTGTGTGTCTGTGTGTCTGCCACCCCTGACCCACTGTAATCCCGTGGTCTGCACTGTAATCCCCCCCCCACACACAAATCTAATGAAAGAGCGTATAATCTATCATGAGCTGTATCTAACCCTTATCATGGACAGATAGATATAAAACATGACCAGCCAGATGCAGATGCAGATGCAGATGCAGTCTCTCTCTCACACACACACACACACACACACACACACACACACACACACACACACACACACACACACACACACACACACACACACACACACACACACACACACACACACACACACACACACACACACACACACACACACACACACACACACACACACACACACCCCGGAGAAGGTCGTCTTGTAAATACACATTCATGTTTATTACCATTTACTATTTACATGAGACTATAGATCATTAGACTTCTGGACATAAGACTTTTCATTTAAAACATTCATATCTTTTTTTTTTTCGCCCACAATCCCCTTTTTTCTTGTCAAAAGAAAAAAACTTATTCATATCCAATAGTAACAACTATACAAAGACAATCCGGTTGATACAATAATTTACTTACAAACTTTTTGTTTTGTGTTTTTAAACTTTTGTCATTGCAAATCATGTGACAAACAAAAAACAACCAGCTCAAGATTTCACCCGCACACGGTTTTGTTTTTCTTCTTCTTCCCGCCGCAGCGGAGCCGAGTGATCACAAATGACTGGAGCTCTTATGTACATGCTAGTGTTGAAAAGGCATGCAAAAATATTTGACCGATGTTTGTACAACTGCCTTCCAAATATGCATAAGGTTATTCAGTGTGTCGTCACCCGACTTCTTCAAATCTACAGGGCCGAACATTCAACCCGACGTAGAAAGAAACGAGGGCTTCTGGCATCGGAAATGACATCATGTGTCTCCGCTTCAGACCCGATGAAGCAGAAGGTGTTTGTTTTTTTTATTGTATCTGTTTGTTTGTGTTTTCTTCTTTTTTTTCCTCCTTTAAACAAAACAGGAAGAAAAAAAAAAATCAAGAAATAAAAAGAACGTCCGCTCCCATTCGAAGAGTTTGAGCGTGAATTGATGGTAAAGACGTGAAAGAAAGTTGTAAACGTGAGAAAAAAACGGTGTAAACTTCGTACAAAATCCGACAGATGACCTACAGTTACTCAATGTTATGTATATGTATATACGTATTAAATACGTATATACATATACACACACACACACACATGTGGGATGCTGATTAACTCAAGTGTGTGCAGGCACCTCATATGGAAATGTGTCTATTGAAGAGACTACAGTACATTCCAGGTTCTTCCACAGAGAAGTTCTGGTTACTCGATGGTCAGCTGGTGCTACTGGGTGGATCCCAACCCCCCTCCCTCCCCAGCGTCAGGCTCCGACTCTGAGGGAGTCCCGGGATCTGTGGGGGGGGGGCTTCTGAGGTACTGGGTCTTTTTAGGCTGAGGTGGACGAGGGGCGAGAGGAGGTAGAGCGGACGGACTCACGCCAGCTCCTCGCCCTCCAGGATGGCCTTCCGCTGTGCCGGCGGCGGGAAGGTGGACCTCCTCCTCCTGGAGCCCTCGCGCCACTTGGGGGAGGAGGAGGAGGAGGAGGAGGAGGGAGAGCGGGCGGCCCAGCGCGACGGGGGCCTGCGGTTGGCCGGGCGGGCCGGCCTCAGGAAGCAGGAGTCCAGGGGCGGGGCCACGGGAGAGCGCGGCAGGTCCTGCCAACGACAAGGGGCGAAGTCAGTAGGACAGTGCGGAGGGCCGCTGAGCGCGAGAGGAGGAACACACATTCACAAGTGGGGGGACGTGGACGAGAGAGAAGAGGGTGAATGTTCCGCTTTCAACTCGGCACAAAAAAAAGAGACGCGGCACAAGGTCAGATGGAACTCCAGGTGCACGCGGCTCAGAGCGGAAGCGGTGAAATGTGTCAACGAAAACAGGTTGGGATGTTGAATTTGAGATGTAATTCACGTGGTTTGTTCCCTGTCCCTTTGACCTCGAAAAGAAACCCAACTCACAGCTTTTTTTCGGGCCGTATCTAGTGGTGGTGTTGTATGGAAGTGTTCCTAATCTTTGCACATCAATTGGCTGCTCATTGAAATTGGCATCACTGAATTACTGTCTCCACTGAGGCTGCTCCTGCATCAGCGCCTGTGTTGTCGACGGGTCCAGGATGCGGTGCAGTGGAACACGTCCCTGCGGGAGAAGTGGTGCTTTGTTGACATGAATTCTTATGCGGCGAAAATCAAAGAAAATCAAAAATCAACTTCTTGCGGGAGGAAAGAAAAATCGACAACCGAAACCCACGGCCTCCTAATACACACTTCCACTCGTCGGCCTCCACTGAGGCTCAGGTGAGCACGGTATGACAAACAGATTAATATATATATAAAAGATAAACAGGGGCAGTGTATTCGATGAATACACAATTAACGAATGAATATTAATAAACCAGACTGAGTAATACCTCCACCGCTCTCTCTCTCTCACACATTAAAAACTGCTCCATCGGCTGCTGACTCACTGTCACGCCTCCTCACCGAGACACCCGATGGAGCCGCCGTTAATGAAATGAAGTTTTGACTTCCACGACAGGTACAAATTTCATCCGCCGCGAAACACGAGCTGTCGTCCGTCTCCCGCTGCGGACCAGATTCACCTCGTCCCCCTGCAACTCGCCGCTCAATCACTCAGACAGGATCCACTGGTGCCCAAGTGTTTTCACTGACAACCTGCACCAACACCGCGGGACACTAATGAAACGACACAACTTACATGCAAACCTTATTTGTATGAGGCTGAGCAATCCCCCCCCCGCCGATCTGCTGCGTCACCCAGAACTTGCCTTCCCATCTCCATCTGACCTACGCATCTTCCATCTGTCGTGTGCATTGGCGGAGATGTGACTCAAAATGCCGAAAGTTGTGCTCTCAACTCGCAATGGTGAATGAATGGAGAGCCTTCACTGACACTAAAGAGAGGTTTGTTTTTTCGTTCTCGGGATGAAAAAGAAAGAAAAAAGGCGTGAGGCGGAAGGGCGAAAAAGAAGAGACGAGGTGTCTGCGAGGAAGCGTCTCCCATCACACCGCTGATGCCTGATTTATAAATAGTTCCCCTCCAGGCGTTGGATTTCGGCTAAAGGGTTGAGTCCGCGGGGGCAAACAATCTGCTGAAAATACGTCAATGCTCCGTGGTGGCGTGAGAGGATGAGAGATGAGGGAAAAGAAATGAGTCCGATGGATGGATGACTGATGTGTCAGACAACCTGCAGGAAGTCGTCATGAGCGCGACAGGAAAACAAGTCAGAGAGATGGATGGGACGTCTGCATTAATAAATCATTGGTTAATGAATACGACGGGTGGATAGTGAACACACACACGCACGCACGCACGCACGCATGCACACGCACACACACACACACACACACACACACTCTCACACTCACACACTCACACACACACACTCTCTCACACTCACACACACACACACACACACACACACTCTCTCACACTCACACTCACACACACACTCACACACACACACACACACGCACGCACACGCACACGCACGCACGCGCACACGCACACGCACACAAACACACACACACACACTCTCTCACGCACGCACGCACGCACGCACACACACACACACACACACACACACACACACACACACACACACACACGCACACACACACACGCACACACGCACACGCACACGCACACACACGAACCGGGAATACAGACAAGTCCTCGTTTGATTGGGCGGCTTGTGGGTTAATACGAGGTTTCCCTGTGCGATGCCTGACACATCAAATCACACAACGCCACACAGCTCATGCGACCAGGAAGTCAGCGACCAGGAGAGGCGACTGAAAACAGCAACACATTCTCGTCGACCCCCGACTTCTCAGCAGACGCTTAAAGGAAAAATCCACCTTGCAACACTTGTAAGAGGGAGATTCTACTTTGAAAAGTAACCAAAAAATGTAGAAAGCGTTAAGATTTGATGAGAATAAGAAGTCGATGGACCAGTTTCTCTTTTATTCCCCCCACAAACCCTCCTTTGCCTAATATGCAGTTTGTTTTTTTTCTAAAATAGAAGTTGTTTTTAATAATATAATAATTATTTCTTGCATTTTATCCCCAAACAGCTCCTGGAGCGTATTACACAGTGCGGATTTAACCGCACAAAAGTGTGTCCCGAGGCGGATTTTTCCCTTTAAGCGTGCAACATATAGCAGAATATTCGATTACATATCATCGCCACAAATCGCACACAACCAATCGGAGGTGAAATGGCACAGGAGATGTTGTCTGATGCGTGTTAGCGGCCGTCTTCATCAATTTATCTTGTAAAAGTCTGGTTAGTTTGAGAGGAGATGGCGACGGGAAACTGTAAAAAAAAGAATAAAGTGAAACATCACAGCTCATCCATCCAGTCGCACACATGTCGACAGGAAAGAGGAGGACCTGGCAGAAACACAGAGTTAGAATGATGCACGCTGAGGCCGCGCGCAGCCCAACGGGACGACAATGGACCTGTCCCGAGGAACGCGTGAAACGTCCCAAAGGAGTCGTCTTTTCTCTGGTTTTTTGTGTGTCGTGTTCACCGGTCCACACAAAAATGAAATTCTATTAGTAATCAAGACAAACTCTGGTGACTCTTTAAGCTGCTTCCAGACATGCACTGAAGTCAGGATGTAAGTGAGAAAGCAAATGTCCGCAATTGTTGCATTGTCCGGAACTTTTCCCCGCAGGCCCACTAGTAAAAAATTATTTTTTTCCCCAGAGAATGTCCGAGGATACAGCAGTTATCATCATCTGTACCCTGACGCCGCGTAATGTTCCGGAAATGTTCCCGCTGGTGTGAACGTGTGCGACTCGGACAATCTCCCGCCGCGTTTGTCATTTCGCGGCGGGAAAACAATTTCCTGACGCTCGTCGTCTGTAAACAGCTTTTGAGTCACATGAGGTGAATTTGTGGGTTTGCTTTTAAAGGACCATACCAGTGGTTTTACAGGATCTGATCAATGTCCATTAACCTGGACTTGTAATGATGACATAAAGGTCAGGTGCTGTGTTTGACTTTAGCATTTAAATGCTGCGTTTAAGTCCAACCGGGTTACGGGTAGGGGTCAGGGAAAGGGGTTTGTCGTGGTCGCAGACTCAAGTGAACACCAACAAAAACCCAAAATGACATCAAAATGAAGAACATATTGATTTCCAAAACAAATAATCACCTACATCTTTATCGTGTACGGTGGGTACCTCTCGCTTTTTTTCTGCCACATTTAAATATCTGCTACTGCCTCTCTATCTCTCATCGCGTTGTGAGCCTGCAACACGGCCGCGACCACAGTGCACGTTTGGGAGCTCACGTACCATTGGCGTCTACTGTTTACGACCATTCCTGTGCAAATCACAGTTTCTGCTTCAGCGACAGACAGTCAACACCAAGGACGCAACAGTCTCACTGAATAAAGTTACTGGAACATGGACACTGGGTGAGGCCTCCGCGTTTGCATACAGTTTGACCAGAGTCGTAGTTTGTGGCTGTGTGTTCAGAAAAGCCAATTAAAATGAGTAGACCAACTTCACACAACGTATAAGGACAATAAAAAAAAAAAAGAAGAAAAGAAAAAACACAGCGGCTGCCCAGATTTCCTTTCTTTTTAAAAATCCATTCCAGTATTCACTGTATTTGAGCAGCGACAAGTGAATGATTTAGGACATAGCGGAGACGCTGAACTGTCAACCAAAATGTTTGTTTCCATCCACATGTTTTTGTGTGCTTCTTAAATTTCCGCTTAAAAAAATCATGACGCACATGAAGCTTCTGACCAAAATGTCCACTGCAGAGATGAAAAATTACGATAGAGGAAAACATCAGATCTATATTGGACATAATTAATAATTAATTCAATTCTCTTTTACACGTAATTTCTGTTTGCCGTTTGACTGATGCTCATTTAATTTCTGTCATGGTGTTGCACCTTCTTCTTCTGCTGCAGTGATTTAATGGAACCTGACTGAAGTTAATTTTTTTACTCTGTGCTGGTGTGCAAATATAATTCCACTTAAAATAATAATTTAATAAGAAATGTATGGCATGGCAAATGGTGTTGGAAAAACCATGGTCAATGGTTGATTTATGGTTTGATAGATTAAAACATGCAGAAATTACCAGTATGGTCCTTCAAAAAAACAAATGGTCGATATAAAAAAAGATAAGCATGCACACATTGACACAAGAAAAACGCACACGGCGACTTTGGACACCACCCCGATGGCTTCACACACTGTCACTCTGCTGTCCTGTGTGAGGCATGCATTAATGAACAAGGTGAGGGGACGGAGGGGGTCTGCGGGGCGTGAGGTGAGGGGTTCCGTGTGGTTGGTGAACCCGCTGCCGAAGGTCGTAGAGGAGGAGGAAGAGGAGGAACTTACATCGCGGAGACAAGCAGAGTTAGAGTCCCCAAGGAGTTGTTAGTATGACAGTGTGGTTCTGGATCAGAGCACAGCGGAACGGGGAGGAGGAGGGAGAGGGAGGGGGGGGAGGAGGAGGGAAGATAGAGCGGGAAACGTTAATCGGTATAACCGGGCGAAGAGGAAGAGGAGATACACGATAAGTCTGGCATGTGAAAACAGGGCAAGAGAGGTTGACCAGGAGAAATGAGGCGGCTGGTTTCAGCGTGCGGACCGAGACGGGGGGGGGGCAGTGAGCACACACACCCATTCACGTTAGACCCTGGCAAAAATAAAATCAAAGATCTGAGGGGGAAGTTGACCTTGGGTGTAGAGACACACGGGGCGGTCAGGTATTGTTGGAGATCATCAAACATTCAATATGAAAAGCCAAATTATGTCGAGATGCACTTTGAATTCAATTTGTCTACTGGTGGAGATTTTGCTGTATCATCTGTACAGACGCAGCGATGTCTTCAATATTTCTTATTGCATTACGCTGTTGTGGGCAATGCAGGAGTGTTTTATAGTAAAGTTGATATTATTTACCTGAACATGATGAAGTACCTTGTCCTTGCTTAGTCAATTAATATCTCTCATATATTTTTTTTATGGTTTTCAATTTGGATTAAGTAAACAAGATACAATGTGTTGATTAATGAGCTTCAGAGGTGCGAGGTGGATTTTGTTTCCTTCAGACACAGTCAGACTTGCAGTGTTTATTCTATAAGCTAAGCTAACTGTCTGACTTTATATATAACCAACAGATACATGATCGTAAATAGAATATACCGATTGGTTAGAAACCAAATTAAAAGATTTTTTCAAAATTGATGCAACTTAATATGAAACATTTGCTACATATTCCTACTGGAATATTAAATTAGGCCTAATTCATATCACCCATCTCTAAATCTTATCTTTTAATTAATTTCACCAATTGTAATAGGCCTATACAATTTTTTGGGGGGGGATCTTTCCTCACACGTTGTGTGTGATTTGGGGTGTACCTATCCATTCAAAGCAACAATAGAATATGACCCAATACTGACAGCTTGCATGCTGTTCCATCACCATCCTTTAGTTTTTTCTGTGCACAACCTGTGTCCATCGTCCACAGAAGTGAACGACTGCGCGGCGCACACACGACCCCATCGGACTCTAATCTTACTGTCTTGTTCTGCAGATCAGTGAACAGCAGCTGGTGAAACTTTTGATGTCAGCGCACGTACTAATCAGCATATGCGGGATTATGTTGCTTGCTGCACATGTAATGGTTTGAAACGTACAGTTTACATTGTTTTAACGTCCGGCTTAAATACAGCATGGGCCTACTTCTCCGAAGTATTAGTCTTCCTGTGGAGAGCAGAATAAAAGGCATGGATGTATTTTGTTTTGCGCTTCCATCATTTACAACATGACCAGAAAGTTGGTTTGTCATTTATTTTTCCCACAGGTCAGCTGAATGGGTGGTCAAGATCGGGTCAGAGTGCTGATTTCATCAAAAATCTAAATCATTATTTTAGTAAAGGGGAGATCAAATCGACCCACTTAAAACTCTGGTTGAACTATGATTCCATTTCAACTGATTCACTTGTGCAGTGATAGTCATGAATCTTGATTCGTTTGGGCCTCAAAAGAAGAAGAAGAAGAAGAAGAAGAAGAAGGAGAAGAAGAAAAAGAAGAAGGAGAAGAAGAAAAAGACAAGTATCTATTTGCAAAATTCTGTATAACTGAGGAGAGTTGAATATTTTAACATTACCATTGCATCAGTCAGTGCTTTCGATCTGAGAAAAAAGCATGAACATTTCAGTGATTACAAAATAATGCAGCCGATTTCTTGCTTAGCTTTTTTTTTCTGATCAATCAAACATCCGTTAGGGTTTGTCGTTAACAAGGAAAATAGGAGGCGAAAGTCATAAATGCCATTGTGTCATACAACATGGCCCCCAGATCAAACTATATGATGAAACGATGTATCCATTGCGTCTGTATATTTACCTCCATACATCCAGACTGTCCCCTGTCCGAGTCGGCCGGCCTGCTGTTGTCCCTGCTGTGGCTGCTCTGTCCTCCAGCCTGCAGCCTCCTCTCCTCTTTGAAGTTCTGCTCCTGCAGCTTCTTATTGAGGATGCGCGCCGCGTTTTCAGCCAGCGTGTAGCCTGGCGGCGCCGACAGGTCCTGCCGAATGCTCACCACCTCCAGGTTCTTGTCCCCCTGCGTCTCCACTATCAGCTGCACGGGGCTGGGCGAACGCCCTCGGGCCGCCCGCAAGCCCTCCTGCACAGTCCTGGGCTCCGTGGCGAGGGCCCCGTGAGCAGGGCTGGGCTCAGTGGTGGAGGGCGGCGTGGGGCGGGAGCGACTGGGAGATTTGTTGAACTTCTGCATGCATTCAAAGCCCACGGGAGTGTGGTCGATGATGTTGAAGAGGCTGGAGAGCCCGTCGTTGATGGTGGTGTGGACAGGGCTGTCACGGGTGGTGGTGGAGCGGGCCCATGCCGACTCGCTATTGCCCTTCTGGGGTGTGGTGGGAGTGGGGGCGCGGCTGGTATTGGGCAGTTCGGTTTTATTGGAGGCGGAGAGTTTGCGCTGAAGTTTGGGTGAGCCGTACTTTGGCGAGCAGCAGGGTCGCTCGAACTTGCTCTGGACCACCGGGGAGTACTGAGAGTACTGAACCTTCCTGATGCTGCGTGACGGAGAGGATATGGGCGTGCCGCCACCTTTCGGGGTGAGGCAGCGGTGGGGGCTGCTGGTCAGGTTCCGCAGCAGGTCCGTCTGCAGGCCCACACTGATGGTCTGGGTGGTCTGAGTGCCCCGTGTGGTGTATCCATTGGTCTGGCAGGCGGTGTCGCGGACCACGGGCCCAGGCGGAGAGCGGATGGCGTTTCTCACAGAGATGGCCACCTCCTTCATGTCGTCACTCAGGTTCCTGGAGAGCTGCAGCTCCAGGGAGGAGGCGTAGCCAACTGTGGGGCAGATAGGAGATTGACTAGGAGAAGTCCTCAGGCCTCCACTATCCAGAAGCCCACACGGCCACCTCCCACTACTGAACACCTCATCTGGCCCGCTGGCTCCCACCCCCGCCTCTCCTCCACCCCTAGCTTTGGTCCCCTTGGTGTACAGGAAGTCCGGGTCTTGGGCAGTAGGGTGCTCAGCTGCCCCAAGTCTGGTGGGACTGTGGAGGATGTGCAACCCATAGTCCTCCACGGCCATCCCTGCAGACCCTGCTCCGTTGCCCTTCAGCGGGGACTTGTGGCAGTGCTCAGGGCTGCTCAGGGTGCTGGTGGTCAGTGTGGCGCTGGTGGTGAGGAACCAGGAAGCTGGCTGGAATGGATCGGGAACGGCCTCCCCTCCCCGGGCCCCGGAGGTTTTGTCAGTCCACGCGTCCCGGGCAGGACCTGGGCCAGAGGTGGACGATGGGAAGTCCCAGCCCTTGTTGTTGAACTCCTCGATGTACTTGAGGTCGTCCGGAGACAAAGGCGGAGTGACGTCGTCTTCGCCCTCATCCCCGTGGCGAGTTTTGTCTGGGAGGAACGGCGAGCTGTCCATTAGCCTCTGGAAGTCACTCATGGAGCACACTGACTTGGCTCTGGAAAACACACACACACACACACACACACACACACACACACACACACACACACACACACACACACACACACACACACACACACACACACACACACACACACACACACACACACACACACACACACACACACACACACACACACACACACACACACACACACACACACACACACACACACACAGTGAGGTCATTAAAAAAGCAAATCACAAAAAAACTATCTCATGATCTCATGCATTACCACTGCAGATTGCACATGTATACGTTTTTTTGGACAGCGACTAATTGCCTTTCAGTGTCTTAATTATTTAGCAGCACAATGAGCTGGATCCTTTCTTCGCCACATGAGAACATTTTACAGGGAAGTCATCAGAGGAGACCCCACTGTTAGTTCAAGTTACAGTTAATAGAATCAAGAGCCGATTCCCCAAAAGGATCGATGAGTATGTATGAGCAACAACAACGCAGCAGGAGGCGGGGTTATCTGCCAGTCACACAAGTTCTTGGTGATGGATTTAAGCTTTGAACAGTTTCTCCTTTAAAAGACTCTGTGAACTCTATTTGACTTGAAGCGTTTGCACACAGGCTCACCTGAGCAGACTCCCACCGCTCATCTCGTCCTCTGGGTACGCAGGATCGCCTTCTCTCTCCGAAATCTCGTTCAGGGCCTGGAACACGACAGAGACAATAGTTCAGTTCATGTGGAGAAGGGGCTCAGCGTAAAATGATTTATGTGCAGCAGGGGGATAAATATTACTTGTTTATTCTAAAATGAGTGAATGTCATTTGAATACTGGGAAACCTATAAAAATCTACATCAAAGGAAAGAAAGAAACAAACAGATTTTATATTGTGCCTCAGTTTTGAATATACTTTAGATAAAACTCAACGCTTCTAACAAATGTTACAGGATTTAACTTTTGAACATGGTTGTTGGTTACTTCGGTCTACTTTGGTGAAGCTAGTGCAATAAGGGGGGGGGGGGGGGGGATGGGACATGAAAGTCTGTACCAAAATTTCATGGCCATCCAGCCAAAAGACATTTCAGTCAAAACCCCAAAAATGTCACCCTCATTGTGACACTGGTCATCACAGTCCTCAGGATTCATCCTCTGGGAACCACGAATGTCTGTTTACAATGATTTTTAAGGCAATCCATGTGATGACTGTTGAGATGTTTCAGTCTGATTGACCAATCAACAATATTTTCAGCTCTAGTTCGAACCATGCTCTTATTTACATCACACCTAAAGACTGGTGTGTGTGTGTGTGTGTGTGTGTGTGTGTGTGTGTGTGTGTGTGTTACCTCCTTCATGCAGGGGAACCTCTTCTGACTCTCCAGTCCAGAGGGTGGAGGGACCTCCAGGCCGCTGAGCGGATCCAGAGACAACGCGTCCAGGAACAGGTTCTCCGTCGGACCCCTCAGCCTCATCGCGGCCCCCCCCTGCTCCTCCAGCACGGCCTCGGAGTCCGAGTGGGAGCGCGCGGGATGGCCCAGGACGGGGGCGGTCGTACGGGGGGAGCGGGGGGAACGTGGAGAGCGCGGCGACCGGGGGACGTTGCAGGGACTGTCCTGAGGAGAGAGCATGCCCCTGTGACCCGAGCTGCCGTCCTTGACATCGATGCCCTCGCCGCGCCTGCCGTTCAGCTCTCTCTGCATCTGCACGGAGAATAGAACATAAAGCGATCAGTCGGTCAGGTGGAGGAAATCCCCATAGACTTTTTTTTCCCATCACTAGGTGGAAGGATGGGACATGGGCCAAATGACATTTTGGCACAGATCTGGACAAAGGGGCTTTTTTATCACTTTATTTATCATTTCAAGAATCTTTCTTTCTTCAATTGCTTTGCTGTTATTTAACTGACATGTATTCTTCAAGTGTTCTCCTCGACACTCGCCAACGCACCTGCAACATTTGACGTTGGGCCCCCTGCTCCAGGTTGGAGGTCAAAGGAGTGCAGACACATTATATTTTCATTTTCACCCTTCCACTCTGAGCAGTTGAGTTTGTGACCTGTGCTTTATAGTTTGCTGCAACATCACTGAATAATGTATCTCTGCTTCCTGCTCTGTGTCTCTATCCCGCGGTGCTGGCAAACTTGAGCTGTATTCACAGAACGTTCCTGTTGTTATCGTCCCAGCCCCTGCTTTATACGTTATTACTCTCACACTGGAATCACATTAGCCGGTGCACATTCCCACGTCCTGCGCTGAGCAACAGACACAAAGGAGGTGAGATGCTGCAGTTCATCTAATCAAAATCTCACAAAGGAAATCAATTATTCAGTAATCCTCAGTATTTACTGTATCTTTCCCCGACAATTCTACAGTATCAAACAACAGAGGAGAGAATCGCCCGGGGGGCTTTGTCACAGTTTCCTCTTACATCTATTTGGAAACACACACACACACACACACACACACACACACACACACACACACACACACACACACACACACACACACACACACACACACACACACACACACACACACACACACACACACACACACACACACACACACACACACACACACACACACACACACACACACACACACAATTGAGGGTTCTGATCTTAAAGTTGTGATATGTTTTAGGGCTGAAAACTAAGGATTACTTTTATTATCCTTTGTTTTGTTGATCATCATTATAAATGAACAGTTCATTGTTTGTATGTAACGATTGATCTGTAGTCAACAGCTTTTGTTAAATCAAAGTTCATTCTTGATCTTGGCAACAGCCGTTGACAAAATAGTCTCATCCCAAGGTCCATTTAGTAGACGATCTGGAGCTTTTGGTCACATGACACAATGATATCATCCTCACGAAATGCAGCTGGCTCGTTCTTACGAAACTTCCATAGTTCTCAGCACTTTTGGGAGGTCTCGTCCACATTGACGCAGACGTTGAGGCTGAAAATGTGTTCTTGGTCTTGGAAACAGATGTGTGACACGATGGGGTTTCATTAATAACGACTGAACGGCTGATGTGTTGAGATGGATCGGTGGGCTTCTGATTTCCATGTGTAAAAATTTGAACCTTTTTAAAACCAAACTGCACAAGAACTTTTTAAAGGGTGCCAGGCCAAAAAAAAAATTAAAACATCTCAATTTCAACATCTGCAATTCCATGACAACGTGAGGAAGACCTTGCTGCCCTCACCCTCTCCATCTTGCGGTGGAGCTCTCTCATGCTGCCGTTCCACTCCTGCCGCTCCCAGTCGAAGCGCTCCAGGAGCTCGGCCCTCTCGCGGCCCCACCTCTTCTCCCCGTGCTGCAGCTTCCAGCGCAGGTCCAGCGAGGCGCTGTGGCTCTCGGCCAGCAGGCGCCGGTGCTCCTCGCGCTCCTGCTTCAGGCCCCACTCGGGGTCTCCGGCCGGGTCCCCCTCGCCTCCCCGTGCGTCGCCTCGCACCGTCGCGCCTCGTGCGTCCTCCTCCAACTGGTCAAAGAGAAAAGGCAAAGGCATGTCAGGTCCATCAGTCATTATTTAAGACACAGGGTATAATCTGGCTCCGGTTAAATGGCAACTCTACCCAAATTACAAAACAGCAAATAGGCTACGTAGTTTTGCGGAGGGGCTGGGTGTGAGAACGCAAATGCCAGCAAACGATGGAGGTCCCCACCGACCCTGGGTCGGCGGTTCGATCCCAGAAGAAGAAACAACAATGCTAATATATACTGTATGAATTACAGTGTGACACACTGTGGGATGACAAGAAGGTGCCACAAAGATCCAAAGACACACGATAGTAACTTGAGTAAAGGCAGCCCTCCCAAACTGGCCGAGGATTCAGATGCACTGCGAAAGTCTTCAAAGCCGCAAAAATGGCAAAAGGAAGAAAGCCGCTCTGGTCGCTTTCGCTTTTCTTCCCAGTCAGAACTGAGCTCTGCAATCTTCAGACGGACTTTGGTCAGGACAGAAGCCGTGTGAAGAGCAGGTCGCTGCCTCCACACATGGGCTCACGTTACTCCCGTTCACAAATGTTTGTCTTGTTTTACATTGGGGTTTCTAAAAGCGTCTGACGGAAGGAGACATTGTCAATATAGACAGTTATTGAGGAGAGTCCGAACCACAGCGTTTAAAAACACGAGGCAACCAGAGCAACGGTATTAATATCTGGTGTTTTGAGATTCATGAAACAAAAAAACAAAACAATCACTATTTCTGCCTGCATATAAATACACAGGTGCAGGGAATTTCCCAGTTCTGCTCCGCTCCACTGGGCTGCGTACACAACCGACGCGGGGCACGTTTCTGAGGTGTTGACCAGCTCAACTTGGTCTTATCGGAAGAAAACAAAGTAAGTTAGTTCTCGTCGAGGCCCCGAGCGACCTCCGCTCTGGGACACGGATATGAACCATGAAAAAGCCCAGACAGATTTTTTTTTAAAAAGCACGAGATTTTTATACGATAATCTTCCTCCTGTAGCTCGGGCACCTTAATTGGTTCCCAAAGCTGCAGCTTCCTCATTTTTTTTAGAAGATAAATCAAAGAGGAGCCGCTGACTCCGACAGAGCTCTTCAGAACAGTGTCCAAATCACACTCAGTACATCTTTATCCACACGAGGTCGAACTGGGGTTTTGGAATAATGGGCGTTTAACAACAGATATCACTCAGTCATGTCCGTCAGTTCATTAACTACAGTAGTTTCAACTAATGTAGTCTGAGACAACGAGCTTGCAACAAGATACAAGTTTACTTTTGCTGATTTTAGAGAGTCGTATGATGAGAGGTTTAATGAGTGTAATCAGAATTGTTTCCAATATTTTGCCCACACCACTTACAGTATATCATTGAGGCTCGATTGTAGTAACACCTCACCCCCCAGGGGGCTTAGGGGAAACTGGGGTGGCTACAAAAGGTCGTTTTACTGGGATTGTCAAATTTCTCTGCGAACAAAAACACGTGGCATCAGGATCATTTGACAAAGGTGCAGTAAGGACGTAAAAATCCAACACATTGAGGTTTACACAGAGTTTCTACCATCACTGAATGGATGAGCTTTGTTTCCCTGACTTTAAGACCCACTGAGGCGTTGTGTGAGAATCACTCATTGATTCCACGAAGACTTTTGTGTTGCCAGATAACATTGCATTCATTCGCTGAGATTCCGATAACAGCTCCCGAGTAGAAAAAAAACCCCCCCATGCTCATTTGTCGAGTAAGAAATTTGAACCTTGACCTTCAACGTCAAACGTGGTAATTTCACCATTTTAACCCACAATTACCACAACCGAGAGTCAAAATGCAACAATGTTAAAAACTGCTGTGCAATGTTTGGGCATCTAATAAACCTTTTAATCTGGTACCCGTACTGGCCTCAATGTACTACATGTGATCAGTTCTACCCCTTGTAACTTTTTTTTAATATTTGATGGTGGGCTGTTTTGCGTGTGTTGAGTTTTTTTTAAACTTGGGAAATTTGTGGACATTTGTAATATTAAAGGCTGTCACTGTCGTAAAAGACAATATTTTTGATATTGACCAAAAAAAACAAAATACAGCGGCTTCTGTACCAAAATGACTGGTGTCAGCTTTCAGGTGCGCGTATCATCTGAGACGAAGACAGTTTGTTCCAAGTATGAGAAGTATTTACGAGTATCCCATTAGGGAACGTGAGGGAGCGCTGTCTTCAGAAGGGAAATGCTTTGATTGACACTGAACAATCAGCAATTAGTTTGCACCAGAAAATAAATTGTGTATCCACATTACATTGTGCCAAGGAGGTGATTCATCTGCATTTTTCTTGGATGATGACCCTCCTCCAATTTAATGGTTGAAGGGAGAGATTATGAATTTAATTTAGTTTGAGCTATAATTCGTGTTATTATCAGATTTTCAAAATGGCACTTTCTGGCCCAAAAGGGGGAGCTGACATTACAGGTTTCGACCCCTGTGTGCGAGTTCATCCGTGGAAGAGGCAACAACGTGTTTGCTGTGGTCCCGCTGCTCATTGGAGGCACCGCCGGGTTTTCATGCACCAGATTGTGTCCCGTCCCGTTGAAGGTGGGAGCGCTGGGACGCCATCTGTACCTGGGCCACCTGGCACTTCATCTCCGCCCACTTGACCTCCCAGGCAGCTTTGTCATTGGCGTAGGACTGCTGCAGTTGCCATCGCCGCGTCTCCTCCTCGCGCAGCTCCTCCCGAAACTCCTCCAGCAGCGTCCGCAGGGCCTGCAGCACCCGGCGGTTCTCCCCGAACTGCACGGAACAGGATTCAGACAAAAGACATGCAGGGAAGGTTAATCAACACACGTTCTTTGCTTATCTCGAAAATCTGTGATGAACTTGTCTTTGGGTTTTCCTTTAATCTGTGTGTGTGTGTGTCCTTTGTTTCTCTTTAAAGCACTTAGGAATGAACCTTCATTGTAAGTGCTTTATAAATCAATTTGACTTGATCTTCTCCGTCCCGATTCCCCATCTGTCTCCCGCTCTGCTTGTCCTTTCCCCTCTTTCTCCTCGCGACCCCCGGCACAGAAGAAGCTATGCACGCAATTTAAAAAGAAATCCCTCTAACTGAACGTACTACCGGACGACAATTCCGATTTGTTTCGGTCCAACGATTTGGATTTTTTTTGTTAGGGCTGCGGGCTACAGGAGCAGCGACGTCCAGCGGGTGAGGGAGAAAAGATCAGCGCGTCTTCCCCGACGCGTCTGCTCGGAGAAGGTGCGTGGAGGGGTTGTGAGTCTTCAGGTCTTGGCAGGAGGCAGTGGAGCACAAAGGAGCCTGCGAGAGAAAAACCTCCCCTTCGGCGTACGGGCAGCTACAGCGCCGCCGACTCCGCCGGCCTCGTGCTGAGAACACGATATGTGCTCAGGTGCTGAAAGGTCGGGATCACACCAGTCCAGTATTTACAGGACAGACAGGGACCCCACAAGCAGTATTATTATTTTTTCAAGGCAGAAAAAAAAACAGTACCTTATTATTCTTTTAAAGTTTTACTTTTCTGTATCTGAACGAACACAAATCTGAACAAATCCCCAAAGATGGAGGTTACCTTTTAAAATGAATGTTGTGTTTTATAGCTTGGCAGCCAGCTACAGTAGCTTACATCTCTGTGAAGTCTTAGCACTTTGAGATTGCTTGTAGCAATGAAAAGCGCTCTATAAATGAAATGTATTATTATTATTATTAATATTATTAAGTAACAATTCAGTTTACAATCAGTGTTTCGTAATAAAATGCACGGTGTGGCCTAACAGACATGGTGGATGTCTGGCTGGCGGTCTCGCTTTTCTCTTGCTGCATCACAAAATCCCCTTTCATTTGGAACAACGGCAGTTTTGCATGAATGCTGACGAGTACCGAGGAGAAGTCCCGACACAAGTGATAAAAGTTCACGATCACTATGGGGAAAAAAACCATCTCATCCACTGTATTTACAGTATTTATACAGTTCAGCACTTGAGCAGTATCCGAATTTGGCAGCGGCAGCAGGATGAATGAACCAGGATTTTCCCTCTCCAGGTCACTTCACTGTAAACCTTCAGTGAACCCCTCCACCACTTAACATACTATCATCTCACTTGCAGGACTTATAATCCGTGCCCGCTCTGCTCCGCCGTAGTAACCATGTGTGTATGTGCTTACTAAAGCAAATCTGCATCTCCACTCTCATGCATGAGAGTGGAGATGCAGATTTGCTTTAGTATGTCGGATCACTGTGCAAACCGTTTCTTTACGAGACGGAGTCAGAGCACTTAGGGCTGCTTAATAATGCATCCCAACCCCCCAAAATTGCTTACATTCTTCCTTTACTTTAGCGGAGAGCAAAGTGGTTCGACGGCGAAGGTACCGACAGCAGATCTCGTCACGCGCTGTGTGTGGCCGCAGAAAAACAGACACACAGCCCCTATTGTCTCTATCCAGAGTAGCCGAGGCCGTGGACCTTGCTTGAACAATAAGCAGGAAACTGGGTGTGCTCGAAAAAAATAATTACCGCCTCTGGTCGAAATAGTTATCTGGGTCAGAATTCTCATCTGCATACCGAGCCAAACGGCTCTAATGAACGACTGCCAAACATTCATTTGTGCGCCATGAAAATGAGTGAGAGAAATAATCAAAGCCGTGGCGACAGGAGACGTCCAGACCCAGTCAACACATCAATTAACTAAAGGAGACAGAAATTACAACTAGACCTTCTTTCTTTACACTACAACTTTACAGTTGCTTTGTTCATAATATGTGAATACTGTATATGCACGTACTGTATATATGTCTGTATAGCATATTATTTGTTAGTATAGTCGAGCGTTCTACCTTGCTACTGTTACTGCGGGGTGTTTCTATTATATTCTACACATTTTTTAAATTCTATTTAATATAAATGTTTGTCTTACTTATACATATTCTGTTTGTGTTGTATGGAGGAGCTACTGTGCTACTGCATTGAGCTAGGATATCCTGAATTCTAAAATTATGGTAAATGGTTTGATCAACAGCGTTTGCTACAGCAAAATTTGCTATTGCAGAAAAAAATGGAGTTTAAAACAAGGCAGCAAAAAGATGATAATATCTGTCTGAAGATCACGACAAGGCTGCTGAATAAAAAAAATGTGCTTTGTTCAGTTTATGGTCAGAAATATATTTCACTGTTTCTTTTCTCCAACCAAGAGCAGTCGCAGAAGTCTGTTTTTTTTCAGTTACGTACTCTTTCACCTGAAAGACCACGTGTGAATGGTGGAAATCATTTTTGGTACCTGTCTCTGATGCTGCAGGTGCTGATCAGGTGACGGCAGAGGGATGATGGGCCCGGGGTCCGGCTCGTCCCCCAGAGTTTGCGGTAAACACATTCGGTCATCTCGATCTGACTCGCCCTCGGCCTGCTCCATTATCACGCCCAGCTCCGGGATGCCCTCCAGCTTCTCAAACTGGAACAGATGAGCCACACGCAGAAAAATATGTTGTTTTTTTGGTTTTTCTGTACCAACACTTTCTTTCTTTTTCAGGCTCGCAGTCACTGAGTCACGATTCCAGTAT
Organism: Scophthalmus maximus; assembly: GCF_022379125.1. Taxonomy (NCBI): domain Eukaryota; kingdom Metazoa; phylum Chordata; class Actinopteri; order Pleuronectiformes; family Scophthalmidae; genus Scophthalmus; species Scophthalmus maximus. Next base: position 23,253,406 of record NC_061519.1, read on the forward strand.
TCAATGGATAAAAGGCAGATAAAATAACGCAACAGTAAGTGTAAGAGTTAAGAGATATTAAATTCAGCTAAATTACACAATATGATTACATAAAAAGTGCTTAACCCGAGATTAAATAAAGTCTGTGGCACACAAAAAAAAGTGTTTTAAATTTTTGTAGCCACATAGCGGAGCAAATTGATGTGTATTATGTTTAACGACGACCATAAAAGTAGTTTGTTTGGAATGGCCAGAAGAAAAGATCGGTAATTAAAAGACACTCGGTCTCCATCAACAGACAAATTAAGGTCAAACTGCCTTGTGATCTCTGGGGGAGGTGGAGCAGCGTTGAGTTGTGAATGCTTATCATGTGAACCCAAACACAAAACGAAAGCAGCAAAACGTGATTCTCACACATCCATCCATCCATCCATCCATCCATCCATCCATCCATCCATCCCTCCCTCCCTCCCTCCCTCCCTCCCTCCCTCCCTCCCTCCATCCATCCATCTATCCCTCCCTCCCTCCCTCTATCTATCTATCTATCCCTCCCTCCCTCCCTCCCATCCATCCATCCATCTATCCATCTATCCATCTATCCATCTATCCCTCCCTCCCTCCCATCCATTCATCTATCCATCCATCCATTCATTCATCCATCCATCTATCCATCCCTCCCTCCCTCCATCCATCTATCTATCTATCTATCTATCCATCCATCCATCTATCCATCCATCCATCTATCTATCCATTTAGCTATCTATCCATCTATCTTTATATCTATCTATCTATCTATCTATCTATCCATCTATCTATGCATCCCTCCCTCCCTCCATCCCTCCATCTATCCATCCATCTATCCATCCATCCATCTATCCATCCATCCATCTATCTATCCATTTAGCTATCTATCTATCTATCTATCTATCTATCTATCTATCTATCTATCCATCTATCCATGTAATGATCAATCCATCAGACCCCTGACTCACCTCTGGGTGCACCGCCTCGTCTGCGGACTCGTCCTGGCGGCTGAGCCTCCAGTGCGTGAGGATCCAGCGCAGCTTCATGTAGAAGATGATGGTGTTGCGTCTGAACAGGCGAACCTCCTGCTGCAGCATGGCCCTCTCCTGGGTCCAGTGCACCTCGTGACCCTGGAGTCCCTGCAGCTCCAGGCCCCCGCGCTGGGCCTCCAGACGCAAGAGGTCCTCCTCCTGGTTGGGGGAAAAACGGATTTGAGGAGGAAACAGGGAAACACGTTGGACATGAGTTTCAATTGAAAACTGTCATATTCTGATGCTCTCGTCACGTAAGTCGCCTTAATTCATTTTGAATGCTGTCTCTCTTTAGCGTAGGATTATTGGTTTTAACGTAGCTTTTATTATTTTAAACTCTTATATGATACAATAAAAAAAGGAAATGTAATTTAACCATCGAATTACACATGTTTACTTTCATTATCGATAAATCGTTGGTCCATTAAATGGCAGAAAACAGTTAGAAAATATCCCAGAGAGCAATTAACAATGTTTTAATTAGAAGGCAAAGAAAAACCAGGCAAATATTTTCATTTCAGAAGCTGGAATCAGAGAAATGTCAGTTAATCGAAATTGTTGAAGATGATCTTCTGCTTCTTCTTATGATTTCAGCACTAAATGATACTGTACGTTATGTGAGTGTCACATTTTATTTACTTTAATTTGAAAACATCACCTTATCAGAGTAGATTTATCACGTTTTGAAACTCATTGTGACGTGAAGGATGTCAGGTTGGCCTGCTGCAAGAACCAATTTTTGCATGTCAGATTGACTATAGCCCAATTTCAATTTCTCTCTAAAAATACATTTTTAGAGGTATTAATATTAAAGTGAAAATACCAAAACTTTCTTCCCGCCCAACTTAAGATAAGTCAGCAGAGCCAGCGAAGAGTGATATACCGCCTGGGCATAATATTCATAATCTCATGAAATTAAAAACATGGCGTGACCGACTGGCTTCACTGTACCTGAGGCAGAGAGACGACGGCAGCCTCCCGCTCCTCCGACGCAGATCTCAGCCTCCGCTCATGATCCAGACGGAACTGGGTGTCAGGAGCGGGCGTGTCCCGGAGCTGAACCCACAGATCACAGGTTACTTTACCAAACACTCTGGGCTGAATCACACCATCAACATCTCGCTGAAACACAAACAGGGGGTTTGTGTGCGAGACGATTACGCTTGATTATATTTCTCCCCTATTTATTTTTCTCCACACAAAAGACGAGTTCTGACTCTCACTCGAGTCCAGAATCCGTTATAACTCATTATCATTAGAATTTAATGTCGCTCATTTCGAGGCTCAAAATCCTAAAGGATTGTTCTTACATTAGGATTAATTATGCTTAAAAATGCATCTAAAAAAAACTTTTTTGAAAAGTCAAACACAACAATTGAAATGAGACGCTAACGTACTGTACATCAGGTTGGATGTTCTGTTTCCCCGCAGGTGAAAAAAAATGCTCGAAGGGAAATGAGATGCTCGTGTTTTATGGTTTTGAATGTAATGATACTTATTCAGTCGTCAACTTGTATACAAGACGACCCTCGAAAGGTCTTTCTTTCTAGAAAAGAATAAAATCAATTCAAAAAAATTCCAGACAGTGTCACAATTTTGGAAACCGCAGCAGTTTATAACCTGATTTCTTTTCTCTGCCCTGTCCTGTTGCTTCCCTGCATCCTCCAACGGTAAGTTGAGCTGTTGAGTGTGTGCGCTGACCCTGCATCTCAGCCCCGACAGCCCAATGTCAAATGCAAATCACACAGGCCGACAGTGTGGCGCTAATCCTGCCATATCCAAGCTGCTCTCCCCCATCCCATCCATTCATTTCACCCCACAGATTACACTGCGGCAGAAAGCAGAGGGGCGAAAAAAATCGACACGACTGTAATACTGTAATAGTTATGTGTCACATCGGCGCCCGCCAGCGCTCCGCATTACATAACGGCGGGTCAATTTCTCTATGAAAAACAGGAGCGTGAGGCAGCGATTATGAATCACAGTGTCCTGCCATCACACAGCTGATGTATTAAACAGCCCCGTCACTGAAGGGCTCAGCCGCCGCCGCCGCAGCAGCAGCAGTGTTTCCACTCGCCCCGGTGATTGTGCTCTTCAAATTTTCTCAGCGCGTGTCAGTGTGCGAGTTCCGCGCGCGTAAACCTCAGCTTCACGTGCGTTTCATTTGCCGAGTCATGACAGCACAAGCGGGCCGCACGGTGGTGTAGTGGTTAGCACCTTCGCCACACAGTAAGAAGGTTCTGGGTTCGAATCCCGGTTCAACCAGGGCCTTTCTGGTTGAACCGGGGTTCTGGGTTCGAATCCCGGTTCAACCAGGGCCTTTCTGTGTGGAGTTTGCATGTTCTCCCCGTGTATGTGTGGGTTCTCTCCGGGTTCTCCGGCTTCCTTCCACAGTCCAGAGACATGCAGAATGGCGTTAGGTTCATTGGAGACTATAAATTGACCGTAGGTGTGAATGTGAGAGTGAATCTGTATGTGGCCCTGTGATAGGCTGGCGACCTGTAGACGTTGAATGAATGAATGACAGCACGAGCAGGCTTGTGGTGAACCCGGTGCCATGTGACCCACTGGTCGAGAAGTCCGCAACTATTGTGACGGTCAAAAATAATCACTGTGCTCATTTATTTAATTTTTTTTAAGGGAAAAAGTGAAATATTTTCCGTTTCCAGCCTCTCGAATGTGAGAATATCATTATTTTTTTTTGTCTCACACACACACAAGATGAGGTGGATGTCTTGAGTTTTGACCTTGGCTGTGGCACTTTATAGATAAAGCTGTTCGTCTTTAAATTGAAAAAAATAAAGGGCAGTTTAATTAATAAGGAAAATGGTCATTAGTTGCAGCCCGGAATGAATAAGCCTCAGAGGTCACGGCAATGTGCTGTCAGACTGTCTACGAGCGAATCATTTTTTCAGAACACGACATACAATTGATAAACCGAGATGCGTTAAATGAGAGAAACCGTCCAGCTTGGTAACAGTACAGTCTACGTTTGCTCTTAAAAGAAGTAAATCAATCCACAAAATGTCCCAGGGGCGTATGGTTCAAATCGCAAAAGCCAAAGGAAAACGCTGAATTAGAGTTGAACAGAAAAACATCAGTGGCTGTGGAGGTGGAGGTTCAGTCAGTGCGAGGTTAGAGTGAGCGAATGACATGGTGAAAATCGTGTTCGCCATCAGAAGGTGACCGCGGCTGGACTGAGCCGGCCTTCTGATCACAACAAACGCTTCATTCAATTTTGTGGGAACATTCAGTCCCCTTTACTTTAAAAATGAGACAAATCTATAGTGGGGAAGATATTCAAAAGGGACCTTGGGATTTTGGTCGAGATGTGTGATCATAATTTTCAGAATTGAATTTGAAAAAGTATACATTCAGGTGCATTTTTATCTTTTTTTTTTAAATTTTGTTTTCTGTCGTCAGGAAGTTATCTATGAAGTCATACTCCTCACATTTGACCTTCACGTGTAAATGTTATCAATTGCGTTGCTGTTGAGCAATAGTTGTGGTTATTGCCAATCGGCAAACAAACATTGCAACAATAATACCCTTAGTATACCACTGTATTCTTTCCACTGTATCAGTTACTGGCCAGATTTAACGGTTCCACATCAATCACAGCCTCTTCGTCAACGACATTATGAAATCCAGTCTGATGCTATCAGTGACATTCAGACCTCAGTGATGGGAAACTGACTTTAGCCTCAGACCTGATCATTTGATCGGTGTCGCATGCGTCAGGAGCATGTGTCGCATGCGTCAGGAGCATGTTGAAAATGACATGCTCCGGTTAGTTTCGAGTCCGTTCACCCTGTGGAGCCGCATTCCACAGCTGCTCGCCCTGGGAAGAAAACGTGTTGTTGCTCTAAAGTAAAGACAGGTGATAAGATTTTGCTTTGAGGTAGGAATCATACAAGAAGTAGTGTCAAAAGTTGTCAACGCTTTAGGCTCGACACAGTGGGCCCATATACAGTACACGGGGCGGCTCACGGTGGGGCCAGGGTGAAAGGGGGGATGGAGGAGGGAGGAGGCACTGACCTCTGCTCTTAAAGCCAGGGGCCTGTGGTACCTAGTGAGTCCCGTGGCTCCCCTGCTCTGGGCCGGGCCCCCGCCCTGGCTCTGGCTCTGGGGCTCCACGCCTCGCTCCTGTCCTAGACGCCACTCCAGCTCATCCCTCTGAACGCACTGTGAGTGACGTGGGGTGGGGAAAGGGCAACGAAAGGGGTGAGGGGGGGTGAGTGTGGACGATGGGTGTGAGGGGGTTAAGGGGAACGGGGTGACAGGCACAGGACACAGGGGTGCAGGGCGTAGTGGTGGTTGCATTGGGGTGGGGTGGGGGGGTGGGGGATGTGTGAGGTGGATTGTGGACAAAAAACAGACAGAAGACAGCGAACAGGGGCGAGGCGACGGGGAGAGAAAGTGGATGGGGGAGAACAAAAATAAAAGAGAAAATGGGTAAAGAATATAAGCCGAGGGGGGGGGGGAAATGAACCAACAGACTACGACGACACACGATTCTAGAGTACGAAGAAAAGCGCAAAGAGGAAGACCAACTTAAAGATGACGGCGTATGAGAGAGATGAGAAGAGAACGAGAATGAGGATGAACAAAATCATGGGCTGAAACATCTGGCGGGAGCACAGAGAGGAACAGAGAGAGAGGGAGTCGGGGGGAGGAAAAGAATGCAAAACACTCGTTATGAAGCGCATGCAATGAAGGATACATGAGTCCAAACCAACAGCTGAGAGATACCGCGGCAAAACTGCAGAGCGAGAGCCAAAGGTTTTCAACACATGCTCGTGCACAGCGTCAACGGAGGAACGTTGAATATTGAACCCCCCCCCCCCAGACATTACAGCATTTGAAATACACCGGAGGCATTTATAGTAGGAAGCTTCGTAGTAGCGCCATGACAGAGGCTCCGCTTTGCAGCAGTGCCCATATTTCATTTCTTGGTGTGAGGATATTTCTTCCTCGCCAGCAGGAACATTCGAGATGTTTTCATGTAATTTTGACTTCTGTTTCTTGAGAAAAACTGTCATTTAGAGCTTTGGGTACATGAAAAGCGCTTTATAAATCAAATATATTATTATTATTATTTTATATCATATGTTTGACACTTCAATTGCATCATAACTTAGGTATGTAAAAAAAATATCTACAGCATAATTCTTTGGTTTGTGTGAATATGACAATTTTTTGTCATCATTATTAATCTGATATTATTATCAACAGAAAATATTTTAAACTCTTTACAAGATAATTACGAGATGAAACAATGTTGTAACTATGAGACAGAATTTGTCATTACAATACACAAGGATCCATGTTGCATGAAAATTCTTTACAAGATAGTTACATGAAAAATAAATGAAACAAAAACAATATATATATATATATATATATATATATATATATATATAGTAATTACAAAAACAGATCTTGTTAATCAAGATAAACATAGTTACAAGACAATAATATATAACTATGAGGTTCAACAAGCTAATTTCCACAAAATTGTTGTCATAGAGATCTTGTGTTTACAAGATAAATAAGTGAAAACTATGAGTAGTCCCAATTACGAGTTATGGAAGTCATATTCCTGAAAAAAATATCCAATCTTTGGTTAGATTATTTTTCAGATAAAGATCTTGCAATTTACAAGATGAAAAAATATTCTTATTGCAAGATAAACATCTCACATTACAAGATGCTAGAAGCGATTCAGAAGTCAAAATTACAAGAGAACATCTCCATTTTTTTTCTCTTGTGAATGCGCCTACACACAAAGGATATCTTCCTTTATTACAATGTATTTAGTATATTTACACCTACTGTATATCCCATTCTCTGCTGCCGCGGTGATTTAAAACCGGAACAATCTTTGTTCAACTGTTTAGTTTTCAACAGTACTCAGTAGACAAAGGCCTTATTGCTCTAAACAGGTGTAAGTTGTTTGCACAACGCTTCGCTTTGACTAGACCACCCAGCTTCACCCGGCCTAACCAGTGAGTCGGACGGGCACAGAAGCAAAGCAGAAACAAGTCGTTGGATAGAATGAGTATGGAGGCAGCTTCAGTCAATTATCTCCACAAAGCAGCTTGCTTGGGTTCCTGAAGTGAGATGTTTGACGGAGCTGTTTGTTTAGTTTCCATACGGCATTCTGGCTGACTAGAAAAAGTCATCATCCAAGATGTCTGCCTGATCATGCAGCACAGAGATAATGAAGCTGCTTGGGGAGAGTACACAATGTGTTGACTTACACTAAGCCGCCATAAAACAAAGACATAAAGCAGGATGCCAGCCAGCGAGATTCTTACACAGGCAGCTCACACAGCACCATGCAACTCTCGTTCAGACTCTTTGTTTTAGTCTGTTCACACATTTTTATGGTTCGCTTCCTTGGCAACACCATGGAATATCCAATCCCATGTGTCATTGTGTGAGTGTGTGATCTTGATATGTTGCGCAAACATAACAGCTACACCACTTACATGTCATTATGACTTATACAAAATTGTGGTGTAGCCGAGCTGTAAAGGGAAAAATATTTACCGAAACTTCATCATGCAACCATTCTCCGCGTCAAAACCAAATGGAAGAAGCTACCGTTAAACTCCTTTAGTACTTACTCCATTCATACCAAGCACCCTTTTCCAAGCACTCTCCTAAGCACCTGTCCAGGCGCCCTCCCCCCTCGCCCCCCTCGCCCAGGGCGACAGGGCCGCTGCAGACAGTGAGTGCAGGGAGCGGTGGGCAGGCAGGATGTGCATGAAGATGCAGATGTGAATGTGGCGGCGGCAGCAGAGCGATGGTGGTGTCGGGGGGAGAGATGGCTATGGTGCCAGTGTGGTGGAGCTGGGTGGCTCATGGTGGAGCAGGGGGGGGGGGGGTGGCCTGATACGTTACTCTGTGCCGACACTGTCTATGGAGTCTCTCAAACTCTATTTTAGGAGCGTACGATTAAGGTGACCCAAGGACAGACTTGAAAAAAAATCAGGACCTACCCTTCAAACAATGTTTGTCTACAACTAAATGAGATTCTCATTGACAGGCCGTGTGGCTGAGGATAGTCTGTGTGCACTAAAGAGGTTTGGCAATGCCATTGTTTCTAATTAGAGCTGATTTCTTTTGAACACAGTGCTGACTTAGGATGTCATTTGGTTTATTTCGGCCTTAAATTGTCTACTTCTGACTGCTCACTGAACTCCATTTAAATCAAACCTAAATTCTCACATTCACAATGTCATGGATATCTCTATATATCTGGATTGTGTCGGTTCCTTGACATAATATTGCAATTTCATTTTGGCCACTGCTGCAGTAAAGTAATGAGGCAATCGGGCACCCAGGTTGGACGATTTTGAGGGGTCGACTTAACATTCTGTTTTTAATTGGCAATAAGAAAAAATCTGTTGTATTTACTTTTTTCTCCATCATGGCTGACCGGCTCACAAGGCGTCTCTCATTTTGAGCTTTTAAAAAAGCAGTAGAACAATAGGTCACAGGCTGATCGCTTACCTGGAAGTCCGTCACCAGGTCTCTTCCAAACGTGCCGATGGGAGAGTCGCGGGACATGGAGGTGACTGTGGACAGGAAGCTGCTGGACTCTGTGAGGTTTGGCATTGGTGACAGATCGTCTGTCCTTTCCCTCAGCCCCTCCCCTACATGGTCCAACTTCTCCATGAAGATGTGCAGCTCCGTGCGGAAGGCCTTCATGCGGGTGTTGATGGTGTCCAGGACCTGGGCGTCTGGTTTGGATCCCGATGCTGCCGCTCCCTCCAGGCTCTCCGCTGTCGTCACCAGCAGCCTGCCCTCGAAGATCAAACTGTCGGTGTCCGTGATCAGTCGGTCCACCGTCTTCCCGAGCCTTTCCGCCTCACGTTTCACATTACTGAACGACTCCCGCTCTTCCCTCCTGCGATTGGCCAGTTCGGTGGCACTGAGGTCGCTGCCATCGGAGGGTTTGAGGCTTCCGAACCCTGAGCTGGTTGCCGTTTTCTCAAACATGTCTTCAGAGTCACTCTCCCCTCCGATGGGGCCCTCCCTTTTGGGCTGGAGAAGAAGAAGTCGCCCTGTCTCTTCGTCCTCGGTGGCTTCTCGCCGCCCTGCATCGCTGTCCGCATCGCTGTCCCGAGGGCTGCCGGTGCGTAGGCCGATGTGTGCGGCCAGGTCACAACGCTGGACGTTTGACATGAGGACGCGGTTCTCGTACTGCAGCTTCATCACCTTTCCGCTCAGCTCATTGATCTGCATCCTCGCTGACTTTAGCTCCTCCATCATCATCCCAGTACTGGAACCATTCCCGTTGCCGCCATTACCAGGTTTAAACAGTCCTACTTCGTCACCTTCCTCGAGCCCGGAGCTGCTGCTCGGCCCGAATTTGAAGCGATTGAGTTCAGATGTCAGCTGCCTGTTGTGGTCCTCAATCTCTGAGATGGAACGACGCAAGAGCTCAGCCTCCTCTTCCACGAACTGGAGATGGCGGCGTAGCTCATTTGCGGACTCCAGCGCATCACCGCCATACGGCGACGAGGGCATGCTGGAGAAGGGTTCTCGCCCAAAGCAGTCCCTTTCGTACTGACACCGGATGTCTTCATTCTCTGCCTTCAGGCTGCGGTTCTCCACCTCCAGCTCCACTATCTTCCTGCCCAGGATGTTGGCCTCCTCCTCCACCAGCTTGAGCCGCAATCGCAGCTCAGCCTCTCGAGTGGTATGAGGGCCCCCGCCAGAGCATTCGGCCAGGGGAAGGGGACTGTCAACGTCCCCGTAAACAGACTTGTACTTTTGCAGCTCCTGCTCCAGTTCGTCCTTCTCCCGGCCCAGCTTGGCCATCTTTTTCCTCATCAGGCCGGACTCCTCCTTGGAAAACTGGAGCTGGCACCTGAGGTCCGCACTGTCCTCCTAGTAGGGTTTTAGAGATGAGGATGAGTTCGGGACAGTGGAAAGAACCATTGATTCTTTACACATCCAGCAGATACAGAGCAAAAGGATAATTCATTTGGAGTTGTGAGTCTGGTAACCCGATGACTTTAAGTCAAATATTCACTGCGTTTTAGCTCTGTTTTTGGTCTCTACCATCTCTTGAGGCAAATATCTGGCTTCACTTTGTTCACCAGCTCATCTCTAACTGAGTGTTTGTTGTTTGGTGCTCAGCAGGTCGTGCACAGAGGTCTTTTAGGACTATTAAACTGACTAATGTCAGTCGTTCACATCTCTATTATGAGTTTTTGCAAGAGGAAGCTGGTGTATGTCAAAATGAACCAAAGTGCCCCTGTTGATTGTAATGTCTTATCGTGGGATTTTTTTTTTTTACAATAAGAAATATTAAAAAATCTACATATACATTCTTCAACATTAAGTATCCTACGACACTAACAATACTTTTCGAAATTCTTTACCTGGCTTGTGGTTTTCTTGTCTTTAAATGTTTCCCGGCTTCCTCGTCTCCTCAGGACAGTCTGCAAAACAGCAAAGAAGATGGATGTAAGACGTGAACTACAACTGAACACAAACGCTGTTGCTGTTCACTGCTGTAGCATTTAAAAAACACCAATGTTACAACACAGTGATACAAGCTACAACATTGGCTTTGTGAGGTTGCGCTGTCGCCTCACAGCAAGAAGGTTCCGGGTTTGAAATCCTGGTTCGAACTGACCAGGGCCAGTTCCTGTCTGATTCATGCACACAGTAATGGTAATACCCTGTATCAAAAGCCAACATCTGGTGACCATACAAGTGTTACTGCGAGTGAGCGGAGGGGCAGAGTTAATGAACAACTACTGCACGTGTGATTTCTACATTTCCACGTAAGTTCTGCTCAGCATTAGGTTCAGAGAACCCTCTGAGTCCAGATGATGAGGATGTTCTGTCGTGTCTTTCGTTGTGTGATGCAGCAGGGCGCTGTGGATCCCACTGAGAGCTCGGTGTGACAGACGTCTTATCCCGGCTCAGATTCAGTGACACATGGCGCTTCTTCCACAACGCCCCGAGGGAAAGCATCTGCCCGTCCCATGGGGGGAAATCTGTCCTGCAGCTAATACTACTGTAGGCATCGCACGCAAAGCCTGGATATATCACAAGAAAAAGGGCCTTTTGCACATCAGCTTAGTCTCACCCGCAAATAAAATCATTCATTTTGATCTGGTTCGTCTAATATTACTCCAGCTGCAGCTCCACAAGACGGGGACACGACAGACAAGCAGTGAGAGAAAATGAAGGATGCAGGGAGGAAATTAAGAGGGAGGGAGGGAGAGGGAGGGAGAGAGAGAAAGAGAAATCCCCCCAATATAGATGCTGAGTGCAGAGCTTTCAAGTGTGAATGTGTTTTTCCAGGAACAGATTGCTGCCGGTTATTTAAAGGTTCACGTTAAGCCACAGCCGGGCTCCTTTCTAGGAAGCGCAATTTGATATTAATATTTCCGCTCTCAGCGTCGTTTGTCATATTTCAGCGTGGTCAGACGACGCGAGAATTCAAACGGGACGACACACGAATAACAGTTTCACCTAGGCCTTGATAAACGAGTGATTTCATGATAGGTGGATCTGGTGATTTTTTTAAATAGTCTAATCGGTCAGTGAAAATGACAAATTTCGATGTCTACAAAATCCGTTCAAAATATCACGATATTCAGTTAACAATAAATAAAAGCTAAAATATTTTTGCTTCATAAATGACAAATAATTGATAAATAAAACTGTTGATACTAAACCTATATCAGCAAAATGTTTCCGGGCGATATAATTCAATTCTGTCCACCACAATATTTGATCGTGCGGTGACAACAACATAGTTAAACTTACATATCTTATATATAAACATAATATATAAACAGGGTCGATCAGATCACACATTTTGCCCTTTAGGATTCGATCGGGACAGTTTATGCACGTGGATGAACTGTTTGAGAGTTCAAGTGTTTGCCTCAAATTTCCACTTGAGAAACAAATGATATATTTTGAAAGGAAAACGTTCCTTTCCATAAGTCAGAAGATCAGTCACCACGGTTTCAGCGTGTGCCTCATCCTCTTCCCTCCCATTTCTACTTGGTGCGGAGCAAACTCTTCGCCGTACGAGCTCCAGTGCCCAGCCGCCGTAGGAACCAGTAGTAGGGCAGTGTGAATCATTCATGGCCAGACGGATGGAAAGAGTGAGGGGGAACCTGATTCGCCCGGAGCAGGAACGGACTTTGACTCAGTCGCTGGCTCTGTGACGGGAAGGGAGCGCCCACTTAGAAACGGCACCAAAACACGAACACAACCAGACGGAGTGCAGTGAAAGTTACAGTCGAATGTTTCTGTCTCTCTTTTGCACACGTCTTTCTGACTCGAACATGAGTGCCGCAGAATCCTTCACCCTCGGATTTTGCGACGATGAGCTTTCCGTAGGACTTTTCACGGACATAGTTCTCTTCTAATGTTTCAATCATTTTAAATCCACATGCTTCAGGAGAAAACACGCTGACACCGAGGAGCTCCATCCTCCCTCGACGCCTAAATAGATCAATCATCAATTATATATATATCAAGAATCAACTGTATGACGTGTTGGACTTGTAGTTTAATCTTGTCACAGCAAACACTGGCTGGCTTTTGCTGGAAGGGAAAACAAACAAATGTGTTTATCCTCATATTTAACTTGTCAAATTCAATTTTCCTACTGCTCCAAATAGCTACATGTCAAAATGACTATGGAGCGATGACACATGGCGATCGTTTGCCTAACGCAAACTGCCCCTCTCCTCATCTTTCCCTATAATCCACCACCCCCACCAAGTATCTCCAACACCAGTCGTGGTTTAATTCCCAGCCCTGGTGACGGAGCTGACCTCTCTGGGGAGACGTGGGATTAGTCGGCATCTTGAGCAAAGCTCCTCTGAACCCCCGGACCGCCACCAACCAGGGATCCTTGTTTACTGGGAACAGAAGTCAATTTGAGGCTCAGATAGCCGACGACACTGAGACGATAAGAGAGCAAAGTAACCGGAGGGACACAGATCTTTCAGATTGTCTGAGCCGTCACCCTGTGAATACAACCGTGCAAACTGACCTTTAATTACAGGTTAGAATGAATCAATGTGTTTTTAATATATATATATATATATATATATATATATAAACACTTTTTCTGGAGTCAGACAAACTATTGTAGCATTACATAATCGTATTTTATATTTATTCTAACTTCAGCATCTCAAAAAAACACTGTACCATTTTGCAGCTATTTCACATTTAGACATTTGTATTTATAGAGATTCTTGCTGCCAAAAAATACAAAGAGTAACAGAGACGCCAAAAGGAAGGAAGGGAGGGAATAAATGAATAAATGAATAAAACAAAAAATGACATACATAAAATCAATCTGAATCTATCAATGAACTGATTGCTCATTTAAGTCACTTAAATTGCAAAAAATGATAAACGTGCTGGTTCATGATTTTAAAATGTGATATTTTTTTCTGTTTTATCTGAGTGAAAGTTTAATATCTGTGAGGCTTTTTTTTAAACTGTTGGTTGGTTGGGTGAGAGAAGAAATCTGAAGATGTCACCTTGTGCTCTGGGTAATGGTGATGGGTAATTTTTCCACAATACTTTTTACAGACCAAAATATTTAGTCGAAAAATAATGAACACATTAATCTGTGGTGAAAATAATCATTAGTTGCAGCCCTCATCGCACAACACAATCATATATATATATATATATATATATATATATATATATATATATATATATATCTTTATATGACATAACTCCTGATCCACAGTTGAACTCACTCACTGTGAATAATTTTGTCTCCTGAGCAGCTCTTTTCAGTGCTTCTTGCTAAACCCAAAAAACTTCAATCTGCAACACACACACACACATTTTAACATTCTTTGCGTCAGTGCATTTCTTCCACTTAAACACACAAGTGCACTCATGTACAGCAACAGCAACACACACACGCACGCACACACACACACACACACACACACACACACACACACACACACACACACACACACACACACACACACACACACACACACACACACACACACACACACACACACACACACACACACACACACACACACACACACACACACACACACACACACACACACACACACACACACACACAGGCACAAAGGCACAAACACACACACACAGGCACAAAGGCACAAACACGAACACACACTCGCATCCCTCCTCATCATCATCTGAATGCATAAGCCTGTTAGCCCGGGTTAGTGGCAGTCAGTCATGCGGGCAGCTCCAGCTGGTGTCCGAGCCGCAGCACTGGTGTAACTGGTTTTACTGGTTTTACTCCCCTGGGCATCTGCCAGTCTGTGGTATTACTGTGGCAGATTGTAGTCGCACAGTCGTAACCCTGCTGGGACCGGGTGAAGCAGGCGCTGCAGGCGACTGATGCTGACTGACTGATCTGGATGTACTGATCTGATCATTGTCCTGCCGTACCTCCCACCTGTACCCCCTTAACCCCCCCGCCCCCCACTTCTTTTTTAAACTTCGTCTTAATCCCTCCTTCCTTCACTTCTCTCTTTCTTCCACATCCCCCTCCTCTTCCTCTGGTCCCACTCGTGTCACCCGTGAAGGACATGTTGAAATGAAGGGGGCGGGCTAATGTAAGTGTGCGTGTGCCCTCCAGTGCGCTGTCCCGTCCCTCTGAGAACCGGCCCGACTTGTAAATCAGGCCATTCAGACAGAAGAAGGGCTACATTTTAAGGATAAATATGCTAAACAATTTGGGTTATTACTTGAAAATGTTTACATGCCCTAAAGTTCAGAAAACGCGTCAGTGTCCTCGTACTGTCCATTCCTGCAGCTCCTCTCTTCCGCCTCCCGCTTACCGGGGACGTCGGGCTTTCCTTGAAGGAAAAGTGTTGTGGTCGAAGGTTAAGATGAAATTCAAGCCTTAGATTAGGGGACCTTCGTTGAACAGTATGTAATTCCTCATCTCTCTCTTCAGCAGAGCTGAAAAGTGAGAAATGTCGCAGTGAGAAACCCCAACTATTAACCTGTAACCCTGCCTGAAGATTTCCTCTGTACCAACGCAGCAGCCTCATTAAGAGACACGAGGGGTCAATTTGGAATTAGGATTGGGCTGCAGTCGGGTTGAAGTTAAGGTAAATTCAGGGGTTTTGGCTTTAAGGATTAGAATTAGTGTTAGGTTCAAGACAAGGTAGAGATTAAGTTGCACATGGTGGCATCTGATCATGGATTTTATAATTACAACTACATTAGATATACAAAGCGCCTGCCTCCTTGTCCTACCGACCATACCAATCCCTACAGCTGCCGTCGCTGCTCTGCCTTCCATGTCTCTCTCTCTCCCTCCATCAGACATTTTTTTGCATAAATGCTTAAAACTCCATTTATGGTAGACATCATGTTTTCTCATAAATGTTTTAAATACTGTTATTTTTGCTCTGTTCACGCAACATCTCTGATCCATGTTTTTTAGTCAATGTGTGTGTTTTTATGTTTGCACCATAGAGTAGCATTCTCATTTCATTGCATTTACTACTGATTCTGATTCCGATCTATTGCACTTGGGTCCGTCCTGAGCGAACCCTCACTTGTGGCTCTCACTGAGGTTTTTCTGCATTCTTTTTCGTGTTTATCTGGTCAATTTTCCTCACTCGAGTCGAGGGTTGAGGACAGAGGATGTCGCACCATTGTGTCCCATTGTGATCTTTGGATATGGGATATACTAAAGTGAAATTTGACTGATTGGTTGGGTGTGCGTACATGTGTCAGTGTCGTGACATTGTGTTCATGTTATATATAAATACTTCTAGCATCACACTCTGCTAAAATGTGTGAGGAGTTGCCACTGTGGTGTTCGGTTGTGGGCATGTTTTGTCATCCATTGGTGTCGGTCCAAGTCACAGGGGAGTGCTGTGTGATCTATATGAGTAAAAGCAGTTGCAGAGCGGAGCTCTGACACTATGAGGGAAAAACATGATCTTCGAAAATCTGACGTGTTCGCAAAGGGAGGGGAGAATATTTTGGACCGAGTGACGGATGACATCGCACGGTGTCATCACCAAAAAGAAAAAAGGCCGATGGGGAGGGGAGGAATGAAACAGTTTTGTGGGCGGAGGATGTGTAAGAATGGGAACACGGCGAGTGTATTTTCGGCGGCATCTGTACTCGGCAGCTTGGCCTATTTATGATTTCGCACAGGGCAGAGAGGGGCGTCTGGCTCTGGTAATGGGATTTAACGGGAAGCGCGGTGTGACCAGCGAAAGGGGGGGGGGGGGGGGGGGGGGGGGGTGAAGGGGCTGGCGGGGGACTTGGGAACACAAAAGGAGCTGCGGCGGCCGCTGGATGCAGATAAAACCCCCTCCGCGAGCCCCACGACAGAGGGGGCTCAGACTCCAACACAACAGAACGAATATCGCTCGGCCGACGCGAGAGCTCAGAGAGATAAGTCGCTGTGAAATGTTTAGGGGCAGATTATATTAGTGAGATCTGGATGAATGAGCCCTCAATCTGGACTGTAATCCATTTCAATGAATTAATTAGAATGGCACACAAACTTGACTTGAATGCACACAAGTGCCAAACACGCTCTCTTTGAATCATTTAATCAGATTTCTCTCCATCCTAGGACACATCCGGACGCGTGCGAGTGTTTTCTCTTCTGCAGCTCCTGCTGCAACATGATTTTCGGCGCCGTGTTATTCTTTTTATAGACGATAAATCTTTGGCTCGCAGCACCTGCAGTGGTCTAAATATACTACATCTGTACACGCTCTATCAGCCAAACACGAACCTCGCAAACCATTGAAATTCAATTTGCCGTTGAACATGGTGCGAAAAAACCCCACATGTCCGTGGCAGCAATATTTAAAAAAAAAAAACCCTAAACCAATCAGAGCTGACTGAATTATAGTAATCCGGTAGAGTGCGCTACTTACACTATGTGCACACGTGTCGGTGTACACGCGTGTAGCCTCCCACGTGTGCGGGCATGTTTTTTTGTGCGTTTGTCAGTGTGTAGTGCTGCATGTGTGTGTGTGTGTGTGTGTGTGGGGGTTCATATTACTGTCGGTGTGCGCGAGACAGGCTGGATGCAGCAGTCTGAGGTCATTCCAATGTCAGGCCATCCTCGGCGCATACGAGCATCCTGTAAACAGACTCTCTGTCGCTGCTGCATCAGAGAGTCTGAGATGAGAAGGGTTTTTTTTTGCCTTCTTTAAATCATTAGTTAGTCTCAGACCCAGAGAAGGAAAATAACCACGCACGCACACGCGCGCACACGCGCGCACACGCACGCGCACGCACACGCACACGCACACGCACACACACACACACACACACACACACACACACACACACACACACACACACACACACACACACACACACACACACACACACACACACACACTTAAAGCTGCACTCATCAATATTTCTAGATTAATAATGGATCAAATGGCTGTGCGTGATGTGAAAGGGGCTGCTCGTGTATAGCGGCAGAGTATTGTAGCATCTTTTCGCTCGCCGTCTTCTGTTTGTTCACTCATCATTTTTGGTGTTGCCCGTTTAAAGTTAAAAAGAAAATTCCCAAATCCCATTGTGCTCTACCTGCGCTGGGCAAGAAAAAGGCAGCTTAGACATAGATAGTAACCAGCAACCAGTTTGTTTTCTTCACGCGATGGGTTTAACCGTTTCTGCTGCATAACGTGGTAAAACCTTTATTCCTACAATGAGGAAAAACAAAAACAAAACCCTCTGTGTCAGGTTTTGTTCGTGCTCCCCCGATGCCGCATGACACAGTGGCTGAAACGTTATTATTGTTTAACACAGGAGATCGTTGATCTGTACCGCTGCAAAAATCTTATTAACTTATTGCTGGCTGATAAAGGACCGTCTGTCTGTCAACCGTGTTTCACACAAATCGAATTCGAGTTCTATTATTATCACGCGAGGAGGAAAGAAGACCTAAGGAGCACATTTGCATGGTAATATACTGTACAAGAACCTGTGAACCTGGTCACTGCCTTTGCAGTGGTAATAAAGGCTGCGTGTGTTGTGTGAGGTGTCGACAGTGCTCCTATGCTGGGTCGCCCACTGGAGACTTGTTGGTCCTATAGCAGCCTATGGATTGAGGAAACTGTAATTCCCTGCGGAATCAATAAAGGTAGCTATAGAGACCGACGCTGACGCGCACAGGTCATATATCATTCTGCGCGGTATATGCCTGCCTGTGTGTGTGTGTGTGTTAATGAATGTGTGTGTGTGTGTGCGTGCGTGTCTGCAGGAGGTCGTGTGTGAGCAGCGCAGGGTCACTCCCGCACTGTTCCTCCTCACTAAGCAGGCCCTGACCTCGGGCCTGAGCCCCGGCGTGCAGCGAAGAGCAGCACAATGGAGCGTTTTATGGGGCGTGGCACTCTCCTTTTTCACGCACGCTTTACAAATATACCGCCCCCCCCCGCCCCGAAACGAACCCGACAGCCTGGCACGCTGCGAAGCAGATAGACGCGATGCCACGCTGCCAGCTGGCAAACACCAACGACACAAGGTTGAGACAACTTTTAAGTGAAACGAGAAAAAAATCCCCAGGAGTTGTTCTACTAATCCCTCGTACAGTACTGATGAAAATCCCTCGTGCAGTACAGATAAAAACAAAAGGCAGGAGAAAGTAATTACCTGCTAATAATGATAATAATAACTGACCAGAGAGTAAGCACTAAACATTTTTAACAAACATAAAGTATCTTTCCTCTGCAGTGAATCAGGTTTAACAATGAAACACAATTCACAGCCTTGTGATAAGTCACTGTGTGTGTGTGTGTGTGAGTGTGTGTGTGCACGCGTGCGAGTGCGTGTGCGTTGCATGCATGATACATTAACTTCTTGGCAAACTGGTTCTGGAATGCCTCCAGTGCGTACTGCTGAATCGGCAGATCCCACGGTAAGAAGGCAGCAGGAGAGGAGAGGGAGGACAGGCTGTACCTCGGCGAGCGCTCCCATTAGCAGCTTTAGCTTCTCTCTCCAATGTGTAATTACAATATGCCTCATCTCAGGGTCTCCCCCCCCGCGTGACACACGCAGGCCCGCTCCGATTCAGTTTTTTTTATTATTCTGTCGTTTTAGCAATTTTACTTTTAAGCGCGCGCATAAAGCTGCACAATAAGCTGCTTTACGTGTTCATACATCAGCATCGGTGACCAGCGACAAACTGTTCTGTGCCACGCCGACTTAGCAATATGTTTTGGACCATTAAATGAGAAGAAGTGGAGAGCAAAAAATAAACCCGGGGGATCAAATAAAGGGAGGAGAGAGAGGCAGTGAGGATTAGGAGCACAACAGGCCAGAGGGAGGTGGATGAGAAGGAGGGTGTGCAGAGTCGGCGTTGGACCTGTCCACACACAACTGGAGCATACGCCAACAAAAAAAAGAAGAGAAATATGTAACAAACAGCTCTTTCAATGGGCAATATTCTGCAAAAAACAAATGAATTATTCACTCTTTTTTGGGGGGAGAATAAGAGTTTGGGTTTTAATTATAAGGACTCTGGATGAAAGTACACATTTTAAAGGTCCAAACCCTCTGACATTTAACTTCTTCTGATTGTAGCTTATTATAATCTAAATTGGTGAGTAACTAAATGAATGTGACCTGTCTATAGGTCGCCTGCGTGTTGATTCTCATCACTGGTGTTCAAGCGTCCTAATCTTCATGATACTGGTCCACACTCTGTCTACCTTTTTAATATAGCTGAAGTGTAACAGGGGGTTGCGCTTGACATTAACAGCTGATGTTAACGTGCTCGACTCTCAGCTGACAGGCAGCTGCTGCTCGTGCTGTTATTAATCATATCCGAACTGCAGGCTGTGTTAGCGCTCATAAAAACGGGCCGACCGGATGACCCTGTGCGCCCCGATTCCGTCCCCGCACGCTGATGCGGGGGGTTTTGGACAAGTGCAGAACTGGCAACCTCCCGCCACGGCTCTGCGGGCGAGCTGCTGGTGGTCCAACGGGGGGGGACACGGGGTCCTCGGCTGCTGGAGGCCAGAGGAGGGAAGTGGTGATGGATATTTCTGTTATTAAAGGGACACGGGGGGACGGTTAGGGGCAGGACGGAACAACATCATTTTTGAAAACACTACCAGCTCTTAGACTTTGCCAAACAGCTCTCATTATTTTGTTCTAACACTGTGTTGTGACAATGCGGTCATTGTAACCGGTGCTACCAACCCGTACTAAATAACTTTTCAAAAATGTCAAATAACAGTTTAAACTAATATAAACGAATATGGATTTTTTTTCTTAAAGACTAATAAACATATTTCTGAATTGGAGTTGAACTCTGATTTGAACCTTTTCAAGGCAAACAAGACATATAGTAAAGCAGTCAGTGTTTCCCATATTCAATACAAAGGGGGTGGGAACTCATCTGTAACAGCATTTTAAACCACCACAGGAAGGAAGAGAAACATTGTTAACGTGTATGTATACTGACAAACTAAGTTGACTAAGTTATTTTCATGAAGAAAAACTCCCTCATCACATTTCCACAGAGCCAAATGTCACTTCGTAAAACGTCTTCCATTCGACTCGAGGTCCAGTAATCCAAAAAATACTCAGTGTACCATGATACAGGACAAAGAGAAGGAGGGGGAGGAGATCCTCTCATTTGAAACGCTGGAATCAGAAAACGTTTGGAACAGCTTCACTTTTTTGGTGTTTGAATGACTGAGACAATAAATCACTGATCGACTGGCTCATCGGTCACTCGTCTAACAGCTTCAGCTCAGAAAACAGGACACGTCAACCCCTTTACACAAAAGTGCATTGTTGCTCTTCATCCGACTAGAAGGCTGCGAGTCCGACAGTAAAATCAAAGTGCCGGAGGTCACGATGGCCTAAGAGGTCGTAAAAGTATCGGTTTTGAGGTGAACAATCAATGAGCGGCTCGTTTCCTCCCTCCCCCCCCCCCCCCTCGACTGTCGTTATCAGCTCGTAGCCCTCGGTGAAGCCGGGAGATTGTAGCAGGCGGCTCCCAGGCGGGATTGTGTGTAAATGAGCTGGGGGGGGCGGTTGTGCTTTGAAAAGACCACGCGGACTCAGCATTAAAATCCCTCTCGGGGGAGACAGGTGACCAGAAGGAGGCCGATACACATCTGAACAAACGTTCCCTCTGCTGCTCTGTCTGGAGGTCGTCCAAAGCAAAAGACTCTAAAATTAGGCCATTGAGAGAGAGAAGAAGAAGAAAAAAAAAAAAAAGATAAATTCAATGTGTCACTGGAGTCGTCCCAGTTGTGGAGCAACACCAACAGCTATAAATGACACTGTGGCTCAGACAGAGCCAGGAGGAGGAGGGAAGAGCTGCCGTGTCATCTGCCTGCGAGCTCCTCGGCAGGTCCCGCCGAGGATTCTGGGACGGGCCGACTGGCGGCGTGCCAGGGGCGTGCCAGCGGCGTGTGTGTGTGTGTGTGTGTGTGTGTGTGTGCGTAATGCGCGGAGATAAGAGAGCGAGAGCCAAGTGGGGAGGGCAAAGCAAATGTCGCTCCGCGCTCATCACGATGTACAGAGGAGGCGGATAAGATCTCGACCGGAGGCCTTTGGGCGAACGCTGACAAATCAGCAGCAGAAGAAGAAGAGATACCGGACGTCCCCGCGCCGCTGCCGCCACGACAAATGTCACCGACTCAGACGCGTAGAGAGAACGGGGATCATCTCTTCTTTTTATGTAACATGCTCTTCAACCAGTTGGTTTCGAGCTTGAGATTAAGATGATCTCCATCAAAAGGAGTATTAAAGGATAATGCCGGTGTTATTTTTATCTTTAGGTTTATTCATTTCTCCAGAATGACAGAGATATCTCACCACGAAAACGTCCCCGCGAAAAGACCAAATCCTAAAAAAATACTGGATTCCACCCTCCGGTACAAACAGTGTCTGTGTTTGTCGGAGCTGTCGCCAATTCATTTTAAAATTAAAACAGTCGCTCAAATGTTTGATCCGTGTGATAAGAGTCCGCTTGAACAACAGACGGGTATAGCGTTGTTAATGATGCTTCAGACGGTGGAGTCGATTCCTCTCAGCTCATCAAATATACATTCAGAGAGACCCACAGATTCAAAAATGCAGAATTATTTGAAAATAAACATCACTGGCCGTCAAAGAAAAAGAAAAATTCACTTTTGAATTTGTGCATTTGAAGACTTTTAGATGCACAAAAGCAAAAGTTAAGAAAAAAATGTCTTCAAGAAATTGGAAAAACACCATCATTTAATATCTCTTTCTGATTGACGAGTGCTGGAGCTTGTTATCCTTAAGCCCACACCGGGCCAAGGACTGCAGCCACTTCCAAGATCATCTACTATTCATGATTAGCATTGAGCCCAAGCTGCTTCTTCAAGAGCTTGGATTTTTCATTCTGTGGCCCCCAAGTTTGGGTTTATGGTAATAATGAGCCACAGATAATAATAAATAGGGAGGAGAGTGAGGCTTTTTACTGTCCAATCCCAACAGACGAGCAATCTGTCATGTTGTGGAAGATAGAGACATCTGAGCTCAGGTGGCGGCAGAGGCCCACGGTAATCTGGAGAGGCGTTACCTGGATGTGTTGTTAGCCCACAGGGTTGTTGTGTGTTTGAACAGTAATACCAGCAAAAAAGTTGATTTTCCTGGACATGTGAAATCATTAACGTCTCCCGTTTATCTCGAGCAATCCCGTCCCGTAGAACTTTTGTTCATACAGCATATGACTGTTTTTCGCCGAGCCCCCTTATAAAATTTCACCACATGTCCGAGTGAGCCCACATGTGAGAATACGGCAGGACGATCTCAGGAAGGTTCACGGCGAGCGAGTGGGCATGTTGAGAAACTTTCCCGCCGAGGGGATTTGTCGTCGCTCCCTGATCGTCAGTTACGGAAAGTCACGACGCTCGCGGAGACATTTAAAGTCACTGAGCCACGTCAGGATTCTGTGTTGGGGCGTTAATTGAAAAGGCTACGGAGAGCGAGTCGAGGAGGTGGACGCCAGAGGGGGAGAAGGAAGTCACACCGTTTTGACGAAGTCTTGCCCTCGGACCGTAACAAGCTGCGTAGGCACGACTCGCGTCTTCATTGCTGAAGTCATCATTTCATCATGACTGTTTGCCTGCAACATATAACCCCAGAGAGCCGCGAGAGCCGGCCCGGTCCTTCACTATCTCATCCTCCATAACAAGCACATTTCACTTGTGTGAAAGAAGCACGGACTCGTCCATAGGCATCCCACGACGCTCCGATACATCAACTTTAAGGAGGAAAACACTCGGTGGTTTTTTTCATTCCGCGCAGCTTCCGAGAGCGGTATGTCGCCCAAAATAGAGCACTCTGAATATAACAGCAGGCGCAGAGGGATGGTGCAAGTTTGACCAGGCACAGCTCTGTACTTCAGCAAGGAGCTGATGTTCTCATAAGGAAGTTTCTTTTTAGACTATCACTAAAGCTAAAATACTTGGGTAGGATTGAGTATTGTTTGATTTCTCTTTCAACACTAGCATTTGAAGCCTAACCAATGATTATATTTACTATAACAATGGAAAAAAAATGACTACAAGTAATGTCGAAGGTGTTTTTGGTAATGAACCAACATAAAAACTGCAACCCTGCAGTTCCTCTCAGCTCTAAAAAAAAAAAGTGTGTCACTGTCTGCTTCATTGTTCTCATCAGTGTACTTTACCTACTAAGACAGATAAAGATGAAGGAGAGTGAATATTGGATGTACGTCTGGCCGCCTGGCTTCACAGGACTTTACAACTAATGAATGATAATATCGCTTCAAAATCCATTTCAAATTGAGAGTTCGAGAGGAAACTCACAGTGACATCACTCATTGGTTTGTGAACGGCCATTTATCAGTCTCGAGTTTAGCATTTTGTCCAGCCTGATCTTGGTTTTTTTGAAACCATAAGTAACCATATTTGGAGCAGCGGGGGGGGGGGGGTCCTGACTGACAGCTCGTCCACCTGCATCTGCAACCTGCTCCAACTGAACGGTACTAGCCGTCAATCACACGGTATCCAAGCCCCAGGGCATTCTTCTGCACCAAGTTCCCAAAAACATCCGTCATCATGTCATGTTTAACCAGCACCAGGAAACAATGTACGGATGTGCATGTGCGTCGTGATGACAGTTTTCGGAGCTTCACAGTTTTCGACACCCATGTCAACTTCAATGCCCATTGCAGCACCCAATATTTTTTTGGATAAATGTGATAATATTTTATTGAGCTAAGCATCCTGCATAAACCTGACTGTCTCGTGACCTCACCTCTACATTGAGGCAGCCCCTGTGTCACTCTGCTGCTGCTGTTTGTGGAGAACACAAAGGTGACAGTCCTCTGTGACTCAGACAGTCTCTGACCCCTGCCACATGAAGTGAGCTCTTTGTAATCCGGCAGTGACGGACTCATCGAGTCCACACACGCCTCGCGGTCTCGTCTATAAACACACAGTTTTTGACATGACGGGAAATGAAGGGGTGCCGCCACAATTTTCTGGATCCTTCTGACCAAAGAGCAACAAGCTTTCTCAAATGAATCCAACTCACTCTCAACGCCTCTGACGATACTAACACTTTACAACAAGTGATGAAATGATCGCTGATCCATTTCCCCTTTGCGTTACATCAGGTTAAATCAAATTTGTTGCTCATGAAATTCAAAATCCTTCCTCATATACAAGCTCAGCTGCACAACAGAGATCGGAAAAACTGACAACTTCTGACTTTCTATAACCTGCAGCGAGGCCAAAAACACCTCTCCTTTTCAGGGACTATATTTCACTCAGCGATATATTTCCCCCAGCTTACTACAGGGAGCGTCATCTTTTCTGACAGCCCCGTCTGTTCCTTGTGTTTGGACGAGAGGTGAGAAACACAATGACTCAGCCTGAGTTACCGCCTGCCAAGCTGCTACAGTATCAACCCACCTAAATATAACTGATGAAAACATTTGCTACAGTGAAGAAGAAGAAGAAGAAGAAGAAGAAGAAGAAGAAGAAGAAGAAGAAGCTTTGGGTTGAGATCAGGTTTTTCTGGACTTCCTTCCAGTCTCTGTGTGTTCAGAGTTGCTGCTACGGGCTTTTTTGAATATCTTTTTTAGTTATGATTTATATTTCTGCAGCAGATTAAATATAATTCATCACCTCAGAGCAAAGATGATGGATTACATTTGCCTTGTTAAGGATTTTTCTTTTCCAAAGGCCTAAAACGGTGGCAGTGTCTCTGAGCGGGTTGATTATGCAGGAAGCTGCTGCCAGTCATAAACAATGAGTTTTTAGAAATTCAAAATGCATTTCCTGTAATTAGGCCCATTGTCATATTTTTTACTACTAAAAGACAAATATCCTGATCAGCCTTCTGCAAAAAAAAAGGAAAGCCAAATTGACGTAGCACTTTGTCAGCTTTCATCCATAACACTGATGCACAAGTCGAGTCTCATCACTTCTGAAGATTTAATATGACCACGTGTTTGTTTTTTTCAAACGCTTTGTGTCTTCGATCGCTGCAACAGCCAATGATGCTTCAGGATGTTTTATGATTACGAGGCTGCAGCCTTGATGTTTCTACGAATTTGAAATTCACGTAAAAATGTTTGTTTGCATCAAAAAGAAAAAGAAGAAAATAGAAAGGAGAGGGAATTTTCATATTTCAAGGCTTTACAAACTTCAAAGGCTGCCGCTTCAGACCTATAACATATCGCTCCTGGGTTTCATGCAAAATCCACGATTCTTCCATTTGCTTTGTGTCGGCGATAGTTTGCCGCGAGGGCAGAAGCGTCGCTGCAGCGGAACCGCATCGCTCAGGTTCGTCCTTCTTCAAATCTGACTCACTTTACCACCTTTATAAGTATTACTGTTCTCTGTGTCGTAAACCATACTTTCATACTGTCAAATTATTATTCTTCCAACACGAGTCTGACTTTTTCATCTTTTGTAATTCTAATGAAATCAGAAATCAGAGCTGAAGTTAACAGCAGAGAAGCAAAACATCCTCCCGCTGCTCAGCGTGTACACGCAGAAGCTCTGCATGGATGTGTGTCACTGCAGCAGATTCCCCACGCTACTCCTCTGCTCGCGCCTGCTCTCCTCTTCCCCATCGGTGCAGTCGACTGACACAAGATATTAAGTAGGTCAATGAGATTCCCTCGCACTCCTCCAACTGGGAACCAGAGCAGAGGGAGAGAGGGAGACGGAGAGACGGCATATGATGAAGAGGTGAGAAGCAGAAGGATGAGAAGAGGAGGATCAGGAGACGCTTCAAAGCCAGCATCTCCTCTACTGAGATCCTGCAGGCGAGGAGCGAGAGAGGACGAATGACGTGTGCACTGACTCTCGCTCAGGCATGGCTTGACGTGACTTAGTAACAATAACAGGCTTTCCCCCTCTCGGATCTTTGTAGTAACACAAAAGACTCGGGTTGGAGTCGGAGCCACTCTTGGAGATGCTGTCGATTCCCCTATCTTTTTTTTTTTTATACGCGTGCAAAAATGCAAATACTGACAAACACTGCCTCAGCACTCGGAATAAAACAACAGCGCGAGTGCATGTTTTAAATGTTCACAGGGCGACTCCACCACCACAATGTGCAGGTGGGCGAATGATGGTACCTCTGCAGGCCGAGACAGGCTGGCTGTCCCCACCTGTTTTCAGTCATTGTGCTTAGCCAGGCTAACTACAGGATGTGGCTTTGCAGCCTTTTTTGCCGTACAGGTATTGATCACAGCTGCGATGGTCAGTCGCTTCATCTTTACCACACTATTTTGATAAATGACTAATCAGAATTCCCTGGTTCCAGCTTCTGACATGCTTTAATTCTTTCTTTTTTTTGCAATATACTATATATACATGAGTTATTGTTTGAATAAAACAATGTATAGTAAGAAATAATAACAGTTTTCTGACATTTGACATGAAGTATGTTTTTTGATAATTTGAGTGAATCAACCCTTTAAGAAAAAGTAGTGAATACCTGATCTGACTGGTGAAAGTGCAGTGACACCTATACATCATAGCATTATATTGTAGCAGAGTCATAATAATCAGTGTGGAGTTGAGCATAATAATAATAATAATAATAATAATGGCCCCACCCCTCCAGTGAAGAAGGCTGATTTTAAAATGTGTTATGAAATGAATAGGTTTAACCTTTTTTTTTTTTGGTTCAAATTGTCCTCATGAGGTGCTTCTGCATGTCAACAGAGTAAAATATGACATACCTGGCGCTCACTGAGGAGGAACAGCTGAGCACAAAAGGGGATTATAATTCTGCGGTGACGTAAAATTAATCTATATCGCGGGGGACCGGGAACAACTAATAAATCACCTGATGCTCGTGTTATGCACGTTGACGTTTTCATTAGTTCCATTTCATTACATGCGTCAGTGGGCCTTTCTTCAAATGTCAGAGGAATGAAAAACCTCTGGACCAATCGCTGCTCGCCTGTTGTGACCACACAGGAGCAGCAGGACTCGTTTTACTCCTCTGGTTGTATCGCAGGCCCGCTCCTCTTCTGCTCTGTCTCTTTGTCTTTCTCTGTCCTCCTCTCTCCCCTCCCATCACGTACACACACAAAAAGAGCACACCGGCCTGTTTTATAACAGGCCTTCTTCTCAGATTAATCCATGCGCGGGTGCCAATCTGGGGGCCAGAGTCACACTGTGTAGCCTCTGATAGCGGAGAACAGGCACGGGGACAGGAGGAGGAGACGGGCTTTAAAGGACAGACACGCACAAACCCTCTGAGGTCACGTGCCCTTTTACCACTACGGTAAAAAAAAAAAAAAAAAAGGTAGACAGGTTTAAAAAAGATATATATTCTCATTAGCTATAGAAAGAGGAGGTTCACTAGTCTCCCTGAAGAAAAAAAAAGTATTGCTTCATGTTAATTGTGTCATTACATGGTAATTTAAGTCAAACTCCTTTTCGTAAAGTTATGGGTCACGTCTGACAAAATGTGGTTCAGCAGCGCTAAGGTTTTTTTTTTCTTGTGGTGCCTCATAAGTCTATGTGGGTTGGGCACTTATATGTGCATGACACAATAGTTGAGTCACAACTCCTTCCTCATTTCATCATGAAATCTGACATAAGCTCGTTTGTATTCATTCGAAATGTAGGTTGGCGTGTAAGTGAAAGTAAAAGATAATTTAGAAAACTGTGGTTTGGGGGGGGGGGGGGGGGGGGGGGGGGGGGGCGGAGTGTCTCTGGTGTAATTCTAAAATTGAGTGTGAAGATTTTTGTGCTTTTCGCTGCATTACACTACACCTTGGTCACAATTAACAAGATCTGATTAAAGCAGAAAAGGAAAAAGAAAAACCTTCCAGTGCAGTTTAGCAACATTCTTATCATTAAGATGCTCCTCCTCCGTCCTCCCTCATCCGATGCATATCTCTGTGACTGAGTACGTCCAGGAGCACAGGGCAGACTGTGAGATCCAGTCAATTAAAACACATGCCTGACTAAACGCTTGTAGCATGTTTCGTAAACACACTCTCATCATCCACTGCTATCAACAATAGAAAAGAACAAATGAGTTCCTGTTGTGCATTTAGTTCATGGCAATTAAAGACTTTCTAAATTAGGCCATGGTTACTGACTCTGTGGCAAAGAAAATGTGGATTCCATGCAACAAAAGGAAAATATTGGCTCGATGCATCATACAGATTTGCTTCTAAGGACGAGTTGGGGGGGGGCAGATTCAGAGATGGCTTTTTGTTTTTCTGGGGCAAATCTCAGGGGAAGTCAAAAACAAAACAAAACAAAAATTCTGCAATCAATTGGAGCAGCAGCATTCTCAGCCTCTCGCCTCCCACATTATTCCGGTGCACAAGAAAGGCCTGTGTCTCATCCTGTGATCGTATGTATCATGATCCTTCTCCGGAGCTACAAACAGAAACGACTGACCCGCTCGCCGCTGCGCAAATTAGAGAAACTCCTCCTCCTCATCATCATGCGCAATGTCCCCTCACTTCAGTCACACTGCCCGCCAATTATTTTTCTCTTCAGAGAGTTTACCAGTGTCAAGTGACAACGACAAATAACTGGAGTACATCCAGACTAGACATGGATTTTTTTCTTCTGTCCGTCCCAGCACATGCTGCTGATAAGTTGCCTTTGAACACAACAGTGTCGCGAGTGCACCGAAAGTTAAGGTCACGTGCAGCTTTCGGTATATGGACTTTTGGAAATCTGATCCATGTGAGCCGCAGACGGAGGCAGGCAGCAGAGACAGAGACGCCGTGGCGCACATGACGACGACAGCGGCGGAGAAATTGGTGTCAGCCAGTTGCCAGGAGAAAGCCCCCGTGCGTCTTCCGAACCGACTGGTCGGGTATTAGCCTACTTTCTCAGGGTCGCCAGACGGCATGTCACCTGCCGCTGTCGAAATCGATTAGGCCAAGCAGCTGAACTTAAGCAGCGTCTCACTGAGAACAAGCCTCTGCGCTCATCTTATTACCTGTGGGTAACTCCACTTCCATCAAAAGCAAATGCCCTCTGCTCGGAGCGACACCAGAGGAATGGCGGAGCAAAAAGTTCCGTGACAAAAGGGAATAAAAGCAGAGGTGGAAAAAACTTAAAGCCACAGTGTGTAATATTTAGAAGAACTTATTCACAGAAATGGAACATATTGTCCATAACTATGTGTATAATCACACTTCAACAAAGAAGCAATGTTTTTTTCCCCGTAAACTTTGAATGAGTTAAATATAGTAACATGAGGTGGACCCGACCTCCGCGCGAGTCGCCATGTTTGCCACGTCGTGTTGAACACGGTTGTTGCACAAAACGGTCCAGAATACGTCGCATTCGCATTGAATTTTCAGACGCCGCCGGGAACCGGCAAATGGAATCAGCGGTGCGCCACCGTGAAGTGTCCCCTGTCGGCTGCTCAGTTGGTCGCGGTTTGCAACTTTAACAGCAGATGTCGCCGGAAACTGAATCCATTTGGATCTGATTGAGAACAATATGAATGGGAGGTGCGTCTGTACAGCTTTGGCCGCATGTCTTTGGACTGTGGGAGGAAGTGGCCAGAGGAAACCCCACACAGGCACTGACCTGCGATCAGCAAGAACAACAGCGCTAACCACTGCGCCACCTGTACGGACCGCCCGCTCAACATCAACAACTCTACTATCATCACCATGCATTTATCCGAGCGTCGTCGACTCTTTACCTCTCTGGTCCTCTCCAGCTCGTTGTGCAGCGCCTGTTTGGAGATCTCCACCTCGATGATGTTCTGTCTGAGCAGCTCGTTCTCGTCCTCGGCCCGGCTGCGTTTGTCCTCCACGCTCTCCAGCTCGTTGTGCAGACGCACCGACACGTCTTTGGCCACCTGAGATCCAAGAAACAAACACGTGTAGCTATCCACATAATTCAAATAACTGGTGCACGGATAATATCTTATTGTGCTTCCTTTTGACACACATGATGCAGTATTTATATCTGCAGGCTCGCACATGCACACCAACACACACATATAGACATTCCAGGGTTAGATGAGTCTGATACCTGAAATCAAATATCCACTATTGATTTCACCACCAAGTTAACATTGGTTGTGCTGACCTGGTTAGTCAATAACTATGAACTTATAATCTTTTTGGACTGTTGATCTGGCAATTTCAAAACGTTGAACTCTGGAATTCTTTTTCACATTTTCTTTTTTTTTTTTTTACATTTCATAGATTTAAGGGATTATTTATTTCTGTAATCTTACCTAATTTTTTGACTTTAGTTTGCTGCCTTGTGTTTTGAGAACTGCTCTCTACATAGAGATTATTATAAGTTGTATTAACTGATTGAATTTGCCAGTTAGATGTATTGCATACAGGTTCCTGTTGCTTTCCAAAATTCTAAAATTCTTCGGGAATACTTCAAATCTTCTAATATGAGGATTGCAAAATCTAAAAACAGTTACTAGCACAAAGTAGGTGGCAGTCAGCGGTCGCAGCCTAAAGCATACACACTGACAAAAGCAAACACATGCCGCAGTGTCTCACGGACCTTCAGGTCCTGCTCCAGACTGCGGAGCAGCTCCCCGTCCACTTGGCCGGTCTGCGCCACGCGCAGGCTCTTCTGCTCGGCCTTCCGCAGGCGGTACTGCAGGATGCGGCAGTTCTTGTTGGACCGGTCCAGTTCCCTGCGCAGCTCCTGCAGCTGGTAGACCTCCTCCTCCAGGTAGCTGTCCCGCATCTCCTCCATCTCCGCCCGCAGCTCGTCCACTTCATCCTGAGAGACGTGGTGGAGAAAAGATGCCAGAGAAGTGGGGTTTTGTGTGTGTGTGTGTATATATATATATATATACACACACAAACACACAAACACACAAATACGCACACACATATACCATTGTAGATTATGCTAATACCTTCATATGATTACATGAGTTCCAGTAATGCAAGTACTCTTAGTGCTGATGATGTAACATCACTAGTTGGCTCTAAGCATCTTATCTCTTGGATTGGACGCATTCATATTCCCCCAACTCCTATCAACATGAAACATCCCAGTATGGAAAAAAAAAAAAGAATAAGAGATTTCTCTCTACAAGTGAGCAAGGAGGGGGAGGGGGGCCGGGTATCTGCTTGCCCCCTATCCTGGGGAATCAGTTTACTCTGCAGATTTCCCCTGGGTGGATATTCCAAGAGCTTGACTGGCACCTGACGAAAAAGACAATCGGATACTGAAAGGGTGGGAGGGGGGAGAAGAGTGTGTCAATTAATGAAAACTAAATATGTCCTCATTGGGAAAGGCAAAGAGCCCATTGATACCCGGGGGGGGGGTAATGACCTCCTGCGGGGTCAGCCTGAATCGATGTCCAGGTTAAAAGCAGAACCAGGGGCAGAACGGCGTCCTGGGAGCAGGTGTATATTAAGAGAATGTGTTTGTGTATACGAGTCATCAACAGTATTAAGTCTTCTCTTTAACTGTGGTCATCTTTACTGAGTGGTCGCTGGAACTAATTGGGAAAAAAAAGGAAATCAATATTTTTGCTCCTAAGCTCCGGCTGCAATCAAGGCAGAACACCGTCAACTAACAAAGATTCTCATCATGGATTTGTCTGATGATTATTTTCTCGAGTATACGGCTCTTTTCTTATGTCACGGTATCTCACAAGTTCCCCATAAGCGAGTTCTGTCCAACCAACAATCTTAAATAATCCATTTGCTCTTCAACATGACAAAAGAATTCCCGCATCTGAAAATCTGGAGTCAGGAAATAACAAAATGATTCCATCGCCAATGAATTCGCAGATTATTTGTTATCATTTCTGTCAACTAGCTCATTTTTAATAAACTGTTCCAGCTGTAGACACAAAACAAGTCAGCAGAACAAAAAAAAAGTGTTTAATCCCCTGAAAGACGATTCAAGAGGCAAACAGTTTTGAAACTTGATTCATCGTTTAATTAAATGTTAAAAATGTAGCTTCTTCTAGCTTCTTAAATAAAGATTTGCTGCTTTTGGGGTATTTTTGACAGATAAATCTTCTGTCAATTAATCAAAAATGAATAAATATGCTGTAAGTCACAGGATTTGAAAACTTGTGAAACTGAAACAATACATTTCCAAATCTATAACTCAACTGACAGATAAGCTAAATCCAATTACTGTTATTTTATGTTCAAGAGTAAACTGTAAATTTAGGGGTTTAGCGCTGTTTATCCAAATGAAACCTTGCAGTGCACTGGTTTATTCTTAAAAGACTTTAGTGACCAAACAAGTTACTGATTAATTTGAAAGTATTCAGCAGTTTATCCTTTAATAAAAATAATGCTTTTTTTTTTACCCTAATGCGTTTCTGGGCATCGTCGTGTTGGTTTGATGTAGACCTCATGACCTTTGTCACACCACATTTTCTTTTGCTCTTCTCAATCAATAGAAGCGACCAGCACAAATATAATAAAAAAAAAAAAAGTAATACCAGAATAGAATACTAGAATAAAGCAGAGAGGTGTCACACTAGAGAAATAAAAAATAAAAAACTGGCAGCAGTGGCCGGGGACTCCCAGACATTTTGGGACGATGGGGTTGGTGGGGGTGGGGGATGTCGCAGGAGTTCACCTCTGAGACCCGGCTGGCAGCCTGACAGCCAGGCAGCAGGGCGTTTGAACCCTACGCACATGGGACATCTGACTGTTATCATGTCCTGTGGGATAAAGCCATTACAGCGAGAGCCAGCAAAGCTGATTAACTCTCTTGTGTTTTCACCGAGCCAGAGGGAGAGAGAGAGAGAGAGACGGACGGACACACACACACACACACACACACACACACCAGACATGCGTACAATCACGTTTCAAACAATACTCACAATAATAAACAAATAAACCCGTTTCCCATCTGGGGGGAAAGGAAAAAAAAGAAAACTGCAAGAGTGTTTGCCGCATTATCACTTGTCCTCCCCCCGCCCCAACTTATGGGGGTAGCCTACTTGTACACACACTATAGGGGGTTCCTGCATTGAATCTTACATGCAGGATCTTCATGCAAATATAAAACAGTAGCAGGAAAAAACTGAATAAAAACAAGGTCAATTCCTTATTTTTCCTCTAAAACTGCCCATGTTTTGTGTAATGTCAGTACACATGTCATTATCTTTGTGCACATTATCCCCTCTCTTAAAAGTGTTATGTCCACTGCCACAAAGGGAAAGAAATCCATTGTTAAATGTGTGCACCGCTGCATGTGTGCAACCTGTTCTTGATTCTTTCATGACTCCAATCTGCATCCGAAATGCAACAGACAGGAGACAAAGTGCTCAAAAAGAGACGCGTGGTGACTTTGACGGCGAATCGAAATATTAGTAAATATCATTTTAAGAAAGGACGTGAGCAGGGTGAAGCCATCACTAAAGGTCAAATCCACCAGGGATGTTGTCCCGGTAAGGTTAACAAGACGACATGATGATGGACGCAGAGTGATGGGGAGGATGGCAGATGGACAGCTGGCTTCAGATCCTGCTCATTTATTTATTCAGGAGGATTTAGTCTTTCCCTTCAGTGAGCAGGGGGAAGGAAGTTGCTCAAGGACACTTCAAAAAGGAAAAAAGAAAAAAGAAGGGGTGATGCTGAGGAAGGGAACTGGGGACTTTCCTGTGGCGGGACAGTTTTCTTTTGGAACTGAGATTAAATGATGCAGCACAACATCTTTATATCAATTTGAATTGGGCGATTCGTATATGAAGCGCATGCAACCAATATGAAGTCAAACTGCAGCCACCTGCATTGCCTCGATGTACATGTGGAGAGAGCATCGTCTTACCTTGAGGTAGTCGTTTTCGGATCTCAAATCTTCCACTTCCCGCTGCAGCTCGTCCTCGGTCACATCCCTGGCGCCGGGCAGTTTGAATTGTGCGCTTGCTGTTGTTGTTGTTGTTGTTGTTGTTGTTGTTGCTGTGGGTTTCTCCTGCTTGTGTTTCTCTCCGTGCGCCGCCGGAGAGGACTGAGCCTGAGACATGATGCTTCCCTGCGCGGCGGCGGAGGAAGCCTCTGCTGCTGTGCGCAACGGAAGAGGAGCAGCAGCATCAGCATCAGCATCAGCATCATCAGCCGCCGCCGCCGCTCCGGTCGGTTCTGCCCGCAGCGGATTATCGGCTCCCTGCAGATCCCGGTCACTGGAGCCGGTGCCGGACTCCGCGTCGCTGCCGGCCGCCGCCGCCAGCCGCTGCTGCTCGTCCGACAGCGGCTCGGACGGACAGTCCGACAGGTCCGAGCTGCTGTCGGTCTGATGGGCGAGCCGGGCGAGGGGCGCGCCGGTGGGCACGCGGATCGGAGATCCATGCAGGGCGGGGGCCCCCGGGGAGCCCGGGGACCCCGAGGCTAGTTTCCCCTTCTTGCCTTTGGCGAGAACCGGACTGCTGCCGGTGCCGTCCGGCTTGGTGCCGGCGGCTCGGGGCTCGGCTGCCGCCGCGTGCTGAGGCGCCTTCGTGGGCTTTCTCGCGGCAGCAGCAGACTTGGGGCCACTTTTGACGCTGGCCGCTTTCTCTTTGGCCCCGGTGGGGTTGCGCCTGGAGCTGCGGTTCGGATGGGCTGAGGACAGCTGCTGCTGCTGCTGCTGCTGCTTGTGGAGTTTGGGGGAGCGGGGCACGATGGCAGGTGGTCTGGCGGAGCGCGAGTGCGCATCCTTGAGGAAAGGTCTGGCCGGCGAGGGCGCTCGGTTCAGCCGCTTCTTCTCCAACTGGTGGTTCTGCGGCTTGGCGTCGCTGCCGGAGCCATTGGAGCTCTCCATTATACCCGGACGCCGGCAGCGGGAGGGCGAGGGAGCAGGCGATCAATCCACGGCGCCGCGCACAATCTGGGACGAGAGCAGCAGCCAGGTTTCTCCACCTTCTTCCTGCGCATCCTGCGCTATGTGCTGGACGGTGTCGTTGACTACTCCATCCCGTCTGCGGTCAGCAGGTTGTCATGGTAGTCCCCCTCAGAGGAAACGATGCAACCGAAGCGGGGGGATGGCTGGGAGGCGGATGACAGACAGGTTGCATCTGCAGGCTGGTAAGGCTTTAAGTTTGAGGAAGAAAGGAGTCAGTCATCAGCCCTCTGCTTCTTCCTCCTCACGCCGGGGTCTCCATCCCTCTGATCCGCCGGGGCTGTGCGCGCTGAGGCCCCCTCCCCTCGCCGTGTCTCGTACCCCTCTTCTCCCCACTCCTTCCCTACATCTGACATGTAAGATCTGCAATCGCTGCTGCGGTGCGAGGCTCGACGGCCGTGATTTTACTGCGGGTGCGCATGCGCAGCTGCTGCCTCACAAGTAAAACCACAGCAAGCACACCCCTTGTTTTTTCTTCTCTCTCTCTGGGACCAGGTCTGACACGCTGTGGTGCGCATGCCCCTAATGACACACACACACACACACACACACACACACACACACACACACAAAAGGATGCAAAGATGCACTCAGGAGGAACCAGTACTCACCTCGTCCTGTGGAGAATCTTCTGTCAATGCCCCGCATCTAAACGTTCAAATCTGCATTTGGAAGTTAAACGGTCACTTCTAGAGCATCTAATGAAGTTTGGTGCAAAAGAAAAAGTCCACTCGAGATCCTCGGGATCCAACTTTTCGAAAGAGACAGAGTCAGATCAAATTAAAAAAGATCAAATGGTAAATTAGTTTGAGTGCATCGCGTGTACAACCTCTTCGACATGACTCCGATCTGTATCCAAGGGAGACAAAATGTTGATCATTTCTGTCAAAACGGACTTTGGTGACTTACAGCAGCAAAATATAGAAAATGACATGTCCTGGGAAGATTAAAAGAAAAGTCCACTCAAGATCCTCAGATACAACTTTTTGAAAAGACACATGGTCAAAATCATCCCCGTAAAAGTCAAGACCACGGTCTGGTAATAAATATAGATATCTTTAATTTGCATTTCATTAGTCCAAGAATGCCACAAGTTATATAAATACCACAAATCCCCTTTGAAACATGCCGAAACTTTCCAGAGACTTAAAACAGGTTTTAATACAAAGTACAGTCCTTCATCTTAAAGGATACACATGTCAAATAAAAGCTTCTTTTTTTTTTTTATAAATGTATATTTAAAACATAGAGTAGTATAAGGCTTGGCTACTTAAAGGGTTAGTGGTGAATGCTAAAACTCAGGAGAGTGGGGGAGATGAAAGGTTTCATTCCAAAAAAAACAATGTCTGAAGAAAAATCTTCACAACTCTCCAAAAATGAATTTGCTAAATTGAAGATTATTAGTACTCAAAGGTCGTTTGCTGGCTGCGAATCTTTTACTGCGAGAAGTGCCCGGGTGTCAGTGAACGTCTCACGTGTGCAACATTGTTTTCTCTTGGTATGAAACGATTAATTTGTTACAATCTATCAATGTGCCGTTTTAAATCTGCAAAGCTTGTGCTTAACACAAACCTTCAACGAAAAAAAGTTGACCTCGAAAAAGGTCTGTTTATCGGGTCTTTTGAACGATCTCGTCCTTTGCTTGGGCTTCAACTTCAACATGTCCTGACAAGACAGAAACGCCCACAGTGCACACTGCTCATACTGGATAAATTTCCACAAAAAAAGGCGGATGAATAAATGATAACTAATGTCTATCTGAAACAAAGGAGAGCTTAACGTGCAAGTGATGAGATATCCCCAAACTGGTCCACAATAAACTGCCAGATCATAAATTCAAAGCGGTGTGTAACACAAACGTCCCCTTCAAGCCAGATTGTTTTAATGAATATGTTGCCTTATTACTATGATATGTAACTTGAAGTAAATCTGCGATAAAAAGCGGAACAAAACGTGCAGATATGAGCCGTTCAAAGTTTCCTGAGTCATTCAAATACTACACAAACCCCCCACAAAGGGAGACTCGCTCTCTAAACTGTATCTGAATTCAAAGGAAAAAAACATCAAATCAAATATTAGTAACATAACAAAAGAACAAAGGTTTAAACCAACGTGCCTGTGTAGCTTCTTTCTCTCTCTATTGCCTCTGAAAAACCCTGCAACACACACGGAAAACGTCCCGGCGCTGAAAACACCAATCCAACAAAAACACAACATTACCCATCTCTCCTTGCGTCTCCCGCCCACTTTTCGACGGGGATGTGGAAGAGTTCCGAGCGGCCGCCGCCGCAGACCACGTCGACCTTTATTAGTGCTAATCTACAAGTTGTGCACTTTTCTTCTTCCTCCGCAGCTCGACTGGTTGCGATGGATCGTATAGTGCAAAACACGACAGTTTATACAAAGTGTGTATAAACGCGAGAAGAAGAAAAAAAAAAAAAGGCGCTCCGGCCACGTTTAATACATTAAGGCAAAAGGAATACAAGCCGATCACCACCACACAACCACCCACCCACCCACCCACCCACCGCGGGGCCACGGAAACCTGCACTTTTGTCCAGTCATTACAGCAACACACCATATTTACAACATGTGCTTTTTGTCTACCTCAAGTCAACTCGGTAAGAATACTTATTAATTAGAATACAAAACTACTGTACCTAGACCCAGAATTTGACTTAGAACTGAAAGGACATGAGATATCGCTATCCCTTTTTCTGAGAGCTAGAGGATGAAGAGGATTACAGACCATCAGGGGCGACTTAGACTACGTCGAAACGTAGTGTAGAGTATATGCGAGATGCCAAAATACAACAGCGAGAGAACAAGCTGTAAGGGCCCTCGATGATCCCCCTCCCCCCCGTCCGCAGAAAATGTGCAACTGCTACCAGAGGGCTCTCTACCTCGAAGGCACCTGAGGGGGGGGGCACAGCGAGCCGAACAGGTCAAGAGGAATGAGGTAGTCTGGGTCAAGTGTAGACAAGAGAGAGGTGGTGGGAGGTGGGTGATTCACCGGGTCAGAGTGTTAGTGTGGCACGTGTCGTAGTGTACAGCTACAGAACAGGAAGAGAGACGGGGGGAAGATAATACTGCTTGTTGAAGAGGGTCCGTGCATTTTTAAGAGCAGCAGGTCCAATAATTCCAAACTGCTACGGTGTCCTGCCCCCTGGTGGCCAGATTGGTGGTGTGCATGTGTAAGATGAGCGTGTACTGTCAGTGTGTCAGTGTGTCAGTGTGTGTGTGTGTGTGTGTGTGTGTGTGTGTGTGTGTGTGTGTGTGTGTGTGTGTGTGTGTGTGTGTGCGTGTGTGTGTGTGTGTGTGTGTGCGTGTGTGTGTGTAGCATGGGGGACCACTCTCAGCAACAGCGCATGCGAGGTGGGGGCAACTCCGGAGGCACTTCCGGTTCAGGCTGCAGAGACAGGACACTGTTGGAAAGCTCCTTGTTGGGAACTTCCAGAGGCATCTGTTGTATCGGGAATACAAAAAAAAAAAAAATCCGAAAACACCAGGGTTAATATGTATAACATTAAGGCAGCAGTCTACTTTTGTAGATAACAAAGAACAAAAAGCTTCCAACAAGTAAGGGCAGAACAAGAGCAACATTGATACAATTTGCGTATGATAAACATTTTTTTATTTTTTATTCCAAGCATGTTAAATGTTAAACAACAAAACAAATCTAAATAAGCAGTGGATTTTTACAGTGATAACCATTTGTGCTTTCTCAATGGAGATGCAACGATCGATGAAAAATATAATTTTTATAATATTGATGTTAAGCTTTGGCTTCCTTTGTTTGTTTTGTATACATTTCACTTCAATTTGTTCGAAATAAGGAAATAAAGAAAGATCTTTTTTGGTCCCAGCTTCTCCAGTGTGCATTTGCTTCTTCTTTTTTTTTTTTTACCAGTAGGTGAATTTCCACTGCCGGAATTTTGACCAGGGAAGTTTTGTTTTGAAGTCTCTACCTTGTTGGTGATACAAACAGGGACTTTCTGAGGGTTCAGGAACATTCAATGTGGGAAAACTCCCTGATTGGTCTTTGTGAACATGAAGCGGACAAACTTATATTTTCTTTACTTGAACCAAACTACTGGTGAGAAAACACACTTAAAAATTATAATGAAGTTAAAAAAATAAATAATAAAATGTGTTTTACTCAGCTGCGATAATTTTGTCACTTAGACAGAATGCATTAAATGTTATAACACTACTGAACAATGCAGGACAGCGCAGATTGTTGGACCAGGTGCAACTGGAATAACCACAGGCGGCTTATTTCATTCAAGACATTAAAATTCTATTATATAAAGTTATAACACACTGACCTTGCCGAGAATGTCATCCACGAGTTTCAGGAAGATCTCGTCCACATTGAAGTTATCCTTGGCACTGGCTTCGCAGAAGCGCATTCCACTGATTCGAGAGGCGAACTGTGACACGAGGAAAGTGTGAAATTAGAAGAGCAACCGCCTCCTCTGTCAGATGCCTTGATATCTTTACATGTACAGAAAATAAAGATGTGTTCCTGCGATATGACGAATGGCTGCAGTTGTGTGTTGAACCCACCCTCTCGCCCTGCTGTCTGGAGATGATACGATTGGACTCGCAGTCCAGCTTGTTCCCGACCAGGAGGAGCTCTGCTTCCTCCGAGGCATACTGACACAGAACAGAGAGCGGAGGGGAGACATGTAAGGAATATCATCTGTTTCATACAGGCCTTACAAAATCACAGCAATGAAATCTGTTCCGCATATCGACACCCTGAAAACTGGCTGTACAGAGTAGCAATTAAAGAGGAGCGTCACAAAAATGGCACATGGGTTGTTATTTATAATTAAATCTTACTCACGGGTTTGTCAACAATGTCATGCAGCGTTACAACTGTGTTCGTTTACCTTGTCTATCATTTTCATCCACTTGGGGAGGTCGTCAAAGGTCTCCTGCTTCGTGATGTCGTACACCAGCACTATTCCCTTGGCGCCTCTGTAGTAGGCGGACGTGATGCTGTTGAACCTCTCCTGACCAGCCGTGTCCCTGGATACAAGAAAACCAAACCTGATACAATCAATAACAAAGACTTTTATCATTTATCAGTGTCTTTAATATTTTTAGATTCACCAAAACAACAGTTGACCGATTTCAGTTGTTCTTTTTTCAACAAGGATGAACGTGACTGATCGGCTCATATGAAAAATAAATTTGTATCTTTATTATGTTCTAGTGAATTAGACCACTTAGATGTAATCAATCAACAAATAGGGAAAGAAGAATCATCTTTTAGCAGCCACAGATTTATTCATATTTCATTTTTTAAACGTTGATTCTCTTCATCTGCACCCATATCGTCATCTTCATCATAATCATCATCATCATCCTCATCAACATCTAGCTATGCAAAATAGAAATCTGAAGAATTTAGTTTGTTGATAATCTGAGGAAAGATGACACGTCACGTGCAGTTATTAAATGATTTATGACTCTGTAATTGATTTACTCAGCAATTATCACCAGTGCATAAACATCTGATAAATGTCTTTTAACATACTGTAAAGTAGCTGCAAGCTAATGTAAGTGTGCATTAATGTTTTTGTCAACTAAAGTCACTCTTTTAGGCAGAGTAAGTCGAGGTTGATATATAAATAGACAATTATTAACAATAAAGTAAACACAGTTATAGTAGAAGTCAATGTATAATTGTTGAAAATTACATGCCTTAAAACTAAAATGTAAATTACAGCTTCATTATAGGTTGCTGTAAACAATTTATCAAATGTTTCGATCTTACAAATGCTAAAAGTGCAACAATCAACTTAATGGATAGGACATAGACATTTTTAAATTAGATTGACTTTAACTGAATATGTGAATTTATGGAAATGAATTCTCAATTTAAAAAATGACATTTTTAAATGTATATGCAGACAATTGTGTTAGGTTGTGTTATGAATCAGCCGATCATCTGTGTTAGCAGCAGCATAACAAGCAGTTTGAGCTGTACTCTCACAGTGCAGTGTTACTGTACCTTTCAGCCGGCTAGTCCCCGTTCACCCTGTGAGTCACAGTCAGGCTTATGAGCAGGAGAGCGGACAGAGACACAGCAGCACAATGGCAGCGTTAGGTAAGGCCGGGGGGCTCGGCAGTGATGGAGCTTGATGGGAGCAGTTTCGACGTGAGAGACGAGACAGTAAAGACACACTGAGGGCGGGACGGGGGTACACGCCAGATGTGGCGTGGAGGTGGGAGGTGGACGAGGAGGGGGGGTGTTAGTGAAGAGGTCAGATGTGTTAGTGAAACAAGCAACGGAGTTCCCCCACATTTTAGCCCAACACTGTCACACAAAGGCAGATATACTGGTGCAAGATCAATGGATGTTTTCAAAATGTAATTATGGCCTAGTTAAAGTCATAAGACACATTCAAAGACAAAGTCAAATAACATCATCTCTGTCACTGGTGGTCTATTTTAACAATAATACCATCCACGACTCTTCAGAATTGCTGTACACATCTCAGGGATTTTTAAAAATAAAGTATTAGAATTATAAAGTGATTCAAAAATGAACAATAACAGTGCATGTCTCCAGTGACCAACGCCCTGACTATTAGCTGACATTTTTTTAAGCATCAGATATTCACCACTAACTGAATGTCACGGAAACCAGAAGAGGAATTTATTTCTGAAAAGTTTGGGAACCCATGATTTGGCAAACCGTCACTGATATTAATGGGCTGGACAAAAACTGAACATCATGAAAGTGGGATTTATTACACACGATTATGAGTGTTTTTGGAAAATGTTTAACCTGCTTTGAAAAGTTGAGATGCAACCAGAGAGTTGCAGTAGTTTTTATTTTGTTAGTTTCTTTGCAGCATGCTAGGACAGAGGAAGCACTCCGTGATAGGACAGAGGAAACATACAATAAGAAGGACAGAGGAAACCCTCCATGATAGGAGAGAGGAAATGCACAATGTGGAGGAATAAAGGAACTGGAGACTTGTGTCCAAATCACTCACCATATCTGTAGTCGGATCTTCTTCCCTCTCAGCTCGACCGACTTGATTTTGAAGTCCACTCCTGTGACGGAAAATCAAAAACAACACATGAGAATGCACAAACGGACTCTTCTCGTCTTTACATTAAAGGCTCGTGACTCCTTAAATCCTACTTTAATTTGTGAATAGTAGGTTTCTTTGTGTAAAAGCTGTGCATGCTCACAGCAATGTCCCATTAAAACGAGGATGTTACAAAATTAGACAACAACGTTTTTCCGCCAGACTTGAGAGGTTGCCGGACCGCTGCCTCTGCGGTATCTGTGATCAAGAGGGGGAACAATATTTGTGTGAGCACACGACAGGGCAACAAAATGGAGCGGCTGCCGCAGCAGCTGCCTGTGTGCGACTCTATTTTGGGCTCGGACACTATGGCTGGCTGCTCAAGTAATGAGCAAACAACTCTTCCAATCCTCTAACTAATTTCTAGTAAAGCTCTTGTACCCTCTGTGTAAAAATATGTATCCACCGATTCTTTACAAAACATAACTTAACTTTGTCTTTATTGATTTGCCAATGTCAACTCCACGTAATCCATTTGCCTCAGCGACATTTTCTGTTATTTTCACACACGACATCAAACCATTTGGTTACAGATTTAATTTCTAGTGCCGTTTACTTCTGAAAGATTACTTCAGAGCAGAAGAGATGAATATTTCGTTTATCCAATAAATATTATTATTGACAGACAGCACTCATTTTGTTTAGCGTTAACCGGTTGCGCCTGTTTTTCATTTGTGTTCTTGAAATATGAAATCATCATTACATTAATGTAATAATTTAAATTAATATTATTATAAATAATGGACTATTTCCAATCTCACTTGCATTTGATCTGTGCCTCATAGTGTGAGTGCGTATCTTTTTCTTTTCTTAAAATAGTTTTGTTTACAATTTCATTAGTGTTGATATCTGTCTATGTTGTATGTTTATGTTGATATCTATATTTAAGGTATACATTTATCATAATTTCAGCCTGTCAATCGAATTTACCATGCTGAACCTGTTGTTGACCTCTGTATTTTTGCAGCTATTCTGTTCCAACTTTGCAATATCAAAAAAAAATATATATATAACAATTCAGTGTTAGATGCCTACGTCCTGCTTCTATAAGTCTAAAGTATAGAACAAACCTCGCATCACAATGTCAAGCCTCAAACGTGGGGGGAAACATTTCATAGTAACACACAGTCCAGTCGCCGGGACAGTTTCGTTGTTGTACAGTAGTGGGATTTAAATATCAAGTAACAGCTGGTGGTGCAACCTCTGTTCCGTCCCACCACACAGAGAGGTAGTGAGGCATCTTGTTCACCACGTCCTATCCTCCCGTCCAGCAAGTAGACGGAGCCCTGCTGCTGCTGCTGCTGCACCGCAACACAGAAGTTGAC
The DNA here is from genome assembly GCF_022379125.1 of Scophthalmus maximus. NCBI lineage: Eukaryota > Metazoa > Chordata > Actinopteri > Pleuronectiformes > Scophthalmidae > Scophthalmus > Scophthalmus maximus. Next base: position 23,297,199 of record NC_061519.1, read on the forward strand.
AAATGCTTGTCCCAGTTAAAAGCGCCTCCCGTCCTCACCTACGGTCGACTTGCAGGCTTCGCAGAACGTGTCGTCCGTGTATCTCTCCATGAGGCTGGTTTTGCCGACGCCGCGGGAGCCGATGATGATGATCTGCAGTTTGAAGTCGGCGGGTCGGGGAGGCATCTTCCTGCGGCGCGACTGTGCGCCCAGAGCCGGGGACGAGCTCGCGGAGCCCCCGCCACCTCCGGCGGCCCTCCGCGGGATGTCATATCTGGGATCCATCAGTAGTTCCACATTTGTGTCGACGAGGTGGGGGAAACAAAAACAGGCGAACGCGCCAATTAAGCTGTTACACAACCGGAAGGCCGAGCCGCGTCCTACTCTGTTTCGTCTCCGCGGAAGTTTGTGAAAGTTTGTCGCTCGCCGACAGTTGTTGTTGTTCAGCCATTAGACACCGGAGCTGCCGTGACGTCATTTCCGTTTCCGCCGCAAATTATTTTATGATTTTTTTTAAATTTGCCTTTATTTCATTATTATTACTGATTATAACAACAGCAATAATAATAATAATGACAATAATATATTAATTTATTAATTAATTCATTCATTCATATATTTATTTTTATTTTACCAGACTAGCTCTGATAGAAGAAAAAAATGATTGTAATAGAAAACTGTAAATCACAGCTCATCACTTCTGGAAAGATAAGCTAAGATAAGATATACCTTTATTCGTATCATAATGGGGAAATTTGGTCGTTACAGCAGCCTAGTGGACAGAAAATAGCAGAAATAGAAGAATAGAAAGAAATTTTAAGATTTTTTTAAAGCAGTATGTATGTTCAAAGTATAACAAAATAGAAAAATACAAATACTATGTACAGAGCAGTAGCAATAGTTGCACATGGAGAATAAATATAAATATTTCTGTGTGTTTGTGTGTGTGTGTGTGTGTGTGTGTGTTCTGGCCAACAGTCAATTCTCTGTTCACAAATTACTCTCTTCATTAGTTTTGCACAACACTGACAGTTGAAACAGGAAAGTCACAACGTTTCATTACACTATATTTACATTTACTAAACTACAGCTGCACAACATTCACTCTGGTGCAGCACGTATTATTCAAACCATGTCCTGAAGTCACACATCACTGCAGCAAAATGAAACCGTTAAACCACTGGAGTTCAGCAAAAGCAACGTTTCGTAGGGGAAGAATAAGTACAAGTCAAGAAAGTACAATATCCAATATCTTAACGCTGTTCTTGAATGCAGTACTTATATTGTATGTAGTGTATGTACCCACTGATCTCAAACAAAATATCAATTGAATCATAAGTTGTAAACTATTGTGAGTATACATGTATCACTCACAGTTTAGACAACTGAAACTGCATATGCATCAGAGTTAAGTAAGAGCCCATTTTGCATCTGAAATCTCTGGACAGTGAGATCATGCATGAGCATGCAGATAATGAAAATGAAAGAAGAAGAAATGGTCACTAATCAGCATGCAATTAGAGAAGCAAATAATAGGACATTCAAAGCTATGATAAGGATAATATTAATGTTAATATGGAGTAAATGAGACAAGATTGAATTGCTGCTCTGCATACAGAGCAGAAGCACAGTCTAGACATAAAAAGCAGTGGGCCGCATGGAACAACATGAATCACTGCCACAATAAAAGCAAAGCCGCAATAAAATATATCCAGGCACTGTAAAAGATTTTTTTTAAAGTCCTTTCAAATAACAAATGTATTTATTTATGAACTCCACCATTACAAAGCTCAAATTAATAACATACACCCAGGGTTCCTGTCCAGCCGTGTTTATTTATGCGCGGTGTCGTCGAATATTGTTTGGTCCTCGGCGGCGCCCGTAGCCTGCGACATCGCGTGACGTCGCGGGCGGAGGAGAGGAGGAAGAGGAGGAGTTCATAATCCAAACACCGAGGCAACAACATCCACAGCGATTTACTGCCGACAAAGTCCCCGGTATCCCGTCGACTCACCCGACACCATGGCTGCCCAGAAGATAAACGAGGCCCACGAGCACATGGCCAAAGCGGAGAAATGGTGAGTTAACGCACAGAAAACGCGCGTTGTGTCATTTGCTCGCGTTAGCTTGTTTAGCATGCTTAGCATAACGGCTATAATGCGACGTATACAGTCAAGTGCAGTAGCTCCTACATGTTTTTTTTCCCGTGCTGCGATTTGCATCTGCAGACGTTTTGCATTGTGTAAAAAAAATGTGTTTTTGTAGCTTGAAGACGAGTCTGACGAAGTGGAAGCCGGATTTCGACAGTGCTGCATCAGAATACGCCAAAGCAGGTAACAACCTCAAATCAATATGAATCCTAATGTCAATGCTAATTTTATGTAACACAAACAGCTGCAACAGGTAGAAGGTAAACCCGTTATCTATCTTCTCTGTGGATTAAGACAAAATCAAATCGAAATAAAAACCATAAGACACGTTACAGTCGTCACATGCAGACTCAGCTTTGACACGGAGCCAGAAAATTTTGCCCAATGTCTCACTTGTATTTCCCACCCACTATTTAATCATTCTTCCCAGAATGTGTTTATTATGATGAAATCTTAATCGATCGTTTCATTCATCCAATCTTTTTCCTGTGGGATGATTCTTCCAGCTTTGCAAAATGAGTCAACTGAGCAAGACCAACTTTAAACGAAAATATTGAATTTGCTATTTTTTCATATTGTTAATCATTGTTTTGTCACAGAGGAGTATCTCATGTCAGCTCAATTTTCCCTTTATATATATATAAATATATTGAATCCATTTAGAGGTGCACCAGTTAATCGATTAATCGATTAGTGGTCGAGTACTAAATTAATCGCCAACTATTTTTATAATTGATTAATCTATTTAAGTATTTTTGATGACACAAATGTCAAAATTCTCTGATTTCAGCTTCTTGAATGGATATTTAATTGAATATTTTCTGGTTTCTTTGCTCCTCTTTGACAGTTAACTAAATATCTGTGGTGTGTGGACAAAAACAAAACATCATCTCAGCGTTTATGAAACACGATTGACACTTTTCACCATTGTATGGACCAAACAACGAATCGATTAATCGATAAAATAATCGACAGATTAATCGATAATGAAAAGAATAGTTAGTTGCAGCCCTTAATACATTTCCCCCAAGCCCTTATGATTTTTTTCACCAATCAATATTATTCTAAACAGACGTCCCTCTTTTTACTTGGCACTAACTGTCTGCCTCCTGTTTTCAGCTGTGTGCTTCAAGAATGCCAAGCAGTATGACCAAGCAAAGGATGCTTACCTGAAGGAAGCTGAATATCACACGGAGAACAAGACGTATCCTCTCTGTGCTCTCTCTTCCGTCCCATGACGAGTTGTTGTTGTTGTATGAGCCAGTTTCTCTTTTTCCTTAACTCGCCCATCAGGCTTTTTCACGCTGCAAAGTAAGTATCTTGCGTCAATAACCTCGATACTGAGACACAGTAGCAATCTTGTGGCAACAACTTGTTTTATTTGAACGCCTCCTCCTCTTCTTTATTCCTCAGGGCGATTGAACAGGCTGGTATGATGATGAAGGTGAGTACGGCCACTGTTGGCATCGCTGAGGTTGATTTAACGGCTGTCAGGCGGTGGTAATGAGTCTGCAGCAGAATTTGTGTTTGCACTGCGACAGGAGCAAAAGAAGATGCCCGAGGCCATCCAGTACATAGAGAAAGCCTGCATGATGTACATGGAGAACGGGACTCCTGACACGGCAGCAATGGCTCTGGACAGAGCTGGAAAGTAAAAATACCTTCATATGTTCCCACTTAATGGCATTAGAACAAAGTTAAATCAAAGAGCTGTTAACACAACAAGCGCACAGATTTTGTTGGTTTATTATGAGGAGACACAATAGCTTTTATTGTATGGATGAATATGAGTTTGCAGTTTTGAGAATAGCTTGAGAGTTCAGTGCTTGACGCCGCGGGAGCCGATGATGAAAACCACGTTTTTTCTCCTCAGACTCATAGAGCCTTTAAACCTTGAGAAAGCCGTGGACCTGTATCAGAAGGCAGCCGGTGTGTACGAGGTAACAATGACCTGCTTAATCTTATTTACTGTTGTGTATTTTAAAATTTTATTTAGTTCAAAAACATCTTTGTTTTCCCTCACGTTAGAATGAAGACCGCCTGCGTCAGGCCGTCGAACTGCTGGGCAAAGCTTCCAGACTTCTGGTCAGGTTAAGAAGGTAACGGACATGAAGGGGGGTGGGGGATATTGATCACCTGTGCTGGCTAATATCAGGCGGTTGTTTCAGTTACAGCTGTTTTTTGTGTTGCTGATGTAGAAAATCTGAGTTAGCCCAGAACTTAAGTTGATAAATCTCACATGACAAAAGGTATTTGGGATGATGAGCTTGTTATTGTCAATGTCATGGTGAAGATTTTTACAGGTTTAGATTTTGTTTTATGTGCCATTCAATTTTTTAAATTTAAATAATTGTTAAATTTTATATATACAACATCAACAAAAAACATATTTTAATGAGTTATGTTCCATCAGTGTGCAGGGTGAGTATAATTATAATACAATTAAGATTAGACATCCCTTGTGTCTGTTCTATCTTCTTTAATAGTATTAAATTCACATATTTAGTTTCAGATATCTTCTCCGTATGATCCTGTCGAACAGCAGCACCTGGTCCTCCTCGCTCCTCACCCTGTTCTCGTCTTCCTGACCAGGTTGGACGACGCAGCGGTCGCTATGCAGAAAGAGAAGAACATGTACAAAGAGATCGAGAACTTCCCCATGTGCTTCAAGGTGAGTTGCTTTGCCGCTTTTAAAATTCACCATGCACATTAATCAAAACTGAATGTGTTACTGCAGTCGGTTAGAATGCAATTGAGATAAGATCAGCAGGTGATACTGTACAGGTTGATCACCGCCAGTGTAGTCTAAGTCTCTTGGCTTGTCATTGTACCACAGCAGAGAGATTAAAAATGCTTTTGTGACGTTGTTAATAAAACAGACCGTTGACCAGAGCGTCATCAAGACTCAACCAGGATGTGTCAACCAGACGTTAAAGGGCCCTGACCTCTGACCTTCTATGGATAGAGACAAGACAAGAGATCAAGACTGATGTTGGTGTGTTTTTCCTCATTCTCTAGAAAACAACTGCCCAAGTGCTTATTCACCTGCACAGAGGAGACTTCGTAGCAGCTGATAAATGTGTCCGAGAAAGTTACAGGTATGAGAAATATGATATATATTTCATTACCATCTGTAATGTATTGCTGCTAAAAGGAGCGGACATTTCCTTGAGCAAGCGAAAAGGGTTGATCTTTAGAAATTAAATCCGTGAAACACTTTTTTGAAATGCTCTTGACTTTGTCAACCTCACGTTCCCTGTGTGAACCCTGCTGCCATTTTTGCACTGAGGGTCATTACATTAAATTGCTGCTTGATCTCTCCGCCAGTCTGCCCGGCTACAGCGGAAGCGAAGACTGCATTGCCATGGAGACGCTACTGCAGGGCTACGACGAGCAGGACGAGGACCAGGTCTACCGCGTGTGCAACTCCCCTCTACTGAAATACATGGACAACGACGTGAGTACTGCCCACACGTACTGTAGTCATAAAATAAGTGTTGTTTATGTTTTCAAAAAAAAGATCTGAGATCTGATGAAGCACTTCCCTTTCCACTGTCCTACAGTATGCCAAGCTGGCCATTTCCCTGAGGGTACCCGGAGGAGGAGGAAAGAAGAAGAAGGCTCCAGCTGCTCCACAGGGTGGCGCTAGTGGGGCACCGGCAGCCGCCGAAGAGGAGGATGACTACGAGGGCGGACTGTGTTAGCCTTCAGCCTCCAGTCGACGCTACCCATCTGCTGCTCCACCACCATCACCACCACAACTCCTCCCTCTGTGTATGAGTTTTAAAAAAAACAAACAACCATGACAAACCCAGATAGGCGACTGTTTTGATCCTTATTGTGCAAAAAAATATTAAGAAAATGACAAACTCCAACAGTTACAGTAGATGTTGTAGAAGAGTCGAGTCAAATCAGCCTTTTTAATTTGTTTTCTTTGTGCTGGATCCTCGGTGTAACAAATAAGATTATAAATCAATGTTCAGTAATGTATGAAAGCCTGTTGTATGTAAATGTTCTATTGTTTCTCGTCTCTATGGAGCTGTACATGTTTGCTGTTATCGTTTGTGGGTAGGTTACTATAGGTATATCGAAATTAAGAAATGCTCTAATGAATATGTGCAGTACATCCATAAATGTATAGGTGTTTTATTTGTGTAAAAATAATTATTAAATATATTTAATTCAGTATTGATGGCTGCGGCCTTTCGGAAATGTACTGGAACAATATGCAATTAATCTGTTGATGCATGTTTGGAACAATGAAATGTTGAATCAAAAGTCAATGCTACGATGAATTTGTGACTATTAATGCTTCAAAATGAATATGATTATTTGCAACATAAGCGCTTATACGAGTTATTCAACAACTCCTGATGACGCAGCATTTAGCGAATCGTAGACCAAATGCCATGGCTGTGTCTTAATTACAATATCCATAATAACATGAAAAAAGGGACTATATGCAGTGGTGTTCAGTGCATTTTGCCCATTGATTTCCTTTTTAATGTTGAATTTGTGCATCTACCTTATTGCTCATACTGTAAATGTGAAAGCCCTCTATACAGTTAGGAGAAGATGATTTACATGTCAGGTGAAAAATGTTCCGATATAACTATAATAGTATCAAAGGGATTGTTTACATTTTTTTAATTTATCCTGTTGCCCACCTCTTATATATATACATACACTCTATCTATTCCTCAAAAGCAGATCTCTAAACTTTGCACAAACATCAATAAAACATTTCCGTTGTGTGGCATTTTATGGTCCCTGTACATTTTTCTCGAAAGAGTGAGCAGACAACAGATTTTCCACATCAGTGAGAATCAGTGGCGGCTCCATGTCTACACAGAACTGACCCCTGACGGACATGTAATGACTGTGTAGCTTCCTAAGACCTATTTATCTTTGATGAGGCTAATGCTGTATCCCCCCCCCTCCCCTCCAGTTAAGCGATATTGAATGTGCACAAATTCACGCGTCTTTTTTCTGCTTCCCTTCCCGTTGTGAATGGCAGCAGTGCATCTGTGCATTAGCAGGAACGAACGCCGGACGCAAGAGTGCACATCGGTGTACAGTAAGCAGGGGGGAAATAAAACTGAACTGAACTATGTGGGTTTACCAATCCAAACAAAGTGCTGCACCATTCACAACATGTGTTAGAGCACTTATTATTAGTGTTACTGTTATGAAATGCAATTTTTTAAAATATCTAAACAAAAATAGAAGGGGGGGAGATGTTCAACTGTACTGAAGTTGCATTACATTGTATAGGATGCTAAAATCAAAATAAATGACATGCATCGCAGGGGCGATGTTCACCCTGAGCATGCTGCATTTCTAACTAACGATTAGTTTCATTATCGATTAATCTGTCAATTATTTTCCAGAGTAATTGATTAGTTGTTTGGCCGATGAAATGTCATAAAATTGTGAAAAATTAAGATTGTGTCTCCCAAATCCCAAGATGATGTTCAGCTTCCCGTCATAGAGGAGCAAAGAAACCAGAAAATATTCACATTTAAGAAGCTGAAATCAGAGAATGTCGGAGAATTTCCCGTAAAAACTACATTTGTTTAAACGATAATCAAAATAGTTGGCAATTAATTCAATAATCGATCCATTTATTCTATTCGAGCGACCTGTTGCAGCTCTAATCCTAACCTTTTTATATTGTAATAGTGCCATTTTGTCTTGGTTTTCTAAATGAGCTGCACGCACGCACGCACGCACGCACACACACACACACACACACACACAGATGCAGAAGTTCTTGTGTGTGGTGTCGTCTTCCAACCAGAGGGTCCCGGGTTGTTTTCTATCCAATTCCTGTTGAAAACTCAGGATTTCCACAGGCAATAACAGTATCTGAAGACAACGACTCAACCTTTCCAGATGTTTTATTCGCAGACCTCTGGACCTCTATAATACCACATTGCCTTAACATACAGGTAACAATTTCACATTTCATTCCTCCTCCTCCTCCCCTTCTCCTTAAACTTGAATGTACACATAATGAAAATTAATAATGAAGTTTCTCTTTCATGCTACAGTGTCCTCTAATGCATAGATTGGACCAAAGGGCGTCAATGTTTCAGCCCTTTCACGTGAGGAGTCGCTTTTTTTTTTTCTTTTAATCATTTTATCATTTCTTCCCCGATGACTGAATGCACAGCTGTGGGCGCCACAGTGTTCGTGAGTGTGAATGTTAAAAACAGCCAGAGGTTCACAGGTGATGTGCAAGAGTCTACTCCCTGATGCACGTTACCCTGATTCAGAAACAGCCCTCTGCTGGTTTCGACTCGAGCCAAACCCGCCGGATGACCCGGAACATGGGTGATTGGCAATTAATCTCATTCTGTGTGAGGGGGGGGGAAAAAACGCGTCCACAGCGAAAAAAAATGTGCTGTCTCGACGCAGCCTCACACGGCGTCCCCTTGTGCGTCCCCTTGTGCGTCCTCTGCCATCTGAACACCGTCCACATTAAGCTTCATGCCATTTAAACAGTTCTCGACTTTTTCTCCGACCTCGCATTCTTTTTTCGAAGCCGTCAAAGCCTACACGATGTGACATAGAACACGTACAATTATCTGTGAAAACAGCTCTTCCTGAGAAAGATATGGAGTTCATAAGAGTTTCAGTTCGTCTCGTACAAACAAAATACGGCGAGGAAAGACTGTCCGACGCCTTCTGTGTCGCGTCTCTGCGGAGGTTCCCGCGTGGCCTCGGATGTTTTGAAAAAAAACAAACGGGGAAAAAAAAGTGGGGGGAGATGAGAGCTCGGTACTGCACAGTCCCACAATCAAAGTGTTCCAGTTGGGGAAAATACAAGATTGTGCTCATGTGGTCATTATTGTGCACGTTACATTATGGTGGGAAGCCCTTGAAGTGTAGTGTGGCAGCCAGCTCGCGCTTCTCTCCGCCCGCTGCGCTATTGTGAAAATGTAAGACGGCAGGCGCGAGGAGCAGCGAGGTGTTTTTTTCTTCTCTTTTTTAAATATATATATAAATCTAACCTTTTATATTAGGGATAAGACTTTTTCATAACTTGGGCAAAATTGTGCCCCAAAAAAGGAATGGTCCATCTCCATCCGAACCAAGCCGGGTTCTGCGAGACAAATAAAGCACCGGCAAATTTTGTGCTCAATTCTTGGTGAATACGACTGCAATTTGTTGCTGTTTTTCTTCAGTTGAGTTGTAAAAAAATACCAGTTCATAACGCAAAAGAGTGTTTCTGTGTGGAGCCAACGCTGCGTCCCCGCCCTCAGAGCTGCGTTGAGCGGGACAGACGCGGCCCTCGGCTGCTTCGTGCTCCCTCAGCTGGCACGCGGGCTGAGACAGCGGCTCGCGCCGCCCAGCATCACCGAAAGGAAAGCCTTCATTAATTGAACGTCCCCCCGTCCCCCCGTCGTCGCCCCCCGCCCCCCCCCATCACTGAGTTTTCTCCCGGGTCCACTTGATCATAGTCTCTGGCGAGCGGTAGAGGAAGATGAGTTTGGCGTACATGTCCTCCTCCAGGTCCAGCTCCCCCGTCTCCCGCACCAGGAAGATGTCGGTGCACAGCTTGAGGATGCGGTCCACGTTGGGCAGCTCCTCGAACATGATGGTGTGGGAAATGCCGCTGAAGAACTCGCGCACGAACTTGCCGATGACCAGAACGACCGAGGCGTACAGGCCCATGATCCTGGACAGGGGAGGGAGGAAGGAAATGTTCAGTTGGTAGGTGGAAGGAGAAAAGTACTGTAATATACGAGTATGACTTTGACATCTCTGCATCATAGCTCACAGCACGAGGGATTATTTTGGTGTGTCGGCCTGCTCCCCTATCCTGTAAATCCTACAAGACCCCTCAGATTTATCTATAAACGACTGTTTCACACGTCAAAAAACTACAAGCTCACTGACACAACTCTGGGCAGCCAAATTTCACAATGCCTCAAGTGTTCCTCTTCGTCTTTTTGTTAAAAAATTTAAACGCTCATTTGACTGAAACACCAAAGTAGGATACGATTGCCTCTCACCCGTATCCGGCCAGGAAACCCAAACTGGGCGGACTGACTTGGTCGCTGAACACGTAGAGCTCCAGACCGGCTTCGTACATATTTTTGGGACTCCTCTTTTCTATCGGGCCGAGCTCCGTCTGGTTGACGATCCACCACTCCTGGGACTGGTTTGAGACACTCTTAGGTCGCTTCAAGGTCAAATTTATGTCCATCATAACTTCATCTACAAAGGTGAAGAGAGGTCAGTATGCAAGTTATTACAATCAGAATAAACCAGTTAGAATTTTGCAATCTTTTACAACATTTACAAAGCCTGTCTTGCAACAAGGGGCGCCTGTTTTAAAAGTAATTACTTTTAAGCTACTTTGGGTAATTTCCTTTTATTGGAATATTTAAATCTTTCAAAGGATTCTGATGGTACAGGTTTTTGTTTGGAGTGGTTTTTTATTCTTGTGTGCCAATTTTTAATAGCATAGTCAGAAATGTTAAACCTCTGAACACGACGGCTTCAGATGAATGTACAAAGTTGACTTAAAGCTTAAGAGTCCTACACAAGAAAAAATGGTGACGTTCACCTTTGTAGAACTGCATGACGGGTTTGGCATCTGAGTCACTGGGGGCTCGAATATAACGAGGGAAGATGTTTGTGAGGATGCTGCAGGGAGGGGGAAAAAATATACATCACACAGAGTACGTACAGTACAGTAAATAAAAAAGAAGGGAACTATCTCTGCGGCTGACTGATATTAGAACAAAAATCCCTCTTATCACAGCGCAGTGGACAAGTGCACAGAAGCAGCTCATATACTCACACGTGTGATTCGCCGTCCGTCCCATTGAGGAGCGCTATGAGCTCCCGCCTCGTCTTCTTGTCCAGAGACGTCACTCGTTTTCCAGACGCCGTCTCAGCCTTGGCACCGAGGCTGAGGTTCCTGGGACCACAACAACGGGGAAAGCCAGTTTGTCCGTGAGCGTGCTACCTTTATTATTTATTTATTTATTTACTTCAAATCCCAACCGGGTTATTTTGAATCATGATTCATCCGCTTTCCAAAAATTGACCGCCATCACCAACGGTCACATGGAGGGATGCAGGTCAACGCGGGGGGAAGTGGACGAATTTGACGAGTTTAGTCGTGGCGTACCTCTGCACGGTCCAGGTCACGGTGATGGGGAATTCTTCCGCGGAGTCCAGCATCTCGATCAAGTTCTTCCTGCTGGGCGGACTGATGGTCCACAGAGAGTTGGAGCTGCCCTTCAGCTGAGCGACGATCAGGTCGTCTGGCATGTAGCTCTCCAGCCACTGCAAGGCTCCCTACGAGGCCCGACACAGAAACACTCAATGGCACACGAAGAGCGGGGCAGAATTCCCGCTTAACCGTTCAACAGCGAGGACATTTTTTCTTTTTTCCCCCTCGGTGGTCGCGCTCTAAAGGATTGCGTGGCCCCTCACTTTGACCCAGACTCTAAATGTCTCTGTGTGTGACTGTCGGATGGATCGCGATGCAAGTTTGTACAAAGATCGATTTTGTCCAGAAGATAAGTCCGACTGATTTTTCGACCATGCCCTCACTTTAACTCCAGCATCACACACTTGTCCTGAGAAATGTCTGAACATCTACTCGATGGATGGGCACAAGATCTGGGACGGACGCTCGGGATTAACTGCAAGGACTTTGGGCGACCTCTTGACCTTTTCTTTAGCCCCATTTGTGGTTTGGGAGTTACACATCTCAACGTCTGTTCAGACAGATTGCCACGGCCCCTGCTTTTACATCCTGTGCCCCCCTCAGGTGAAAAAAGATCAGGCACAGAACTGCTAGCATTGTCTTGTTTGACAATACAACTAGAGGTTAATGGTCCCAAATAGTTAAAGGAGCCAAATAGCTGTAAAAAAAAATTGTTAAGGAAGCAGGTCGGATTATAAGATTATAATTATAAAAAGAAATATTCTAAACACATTCTTCATGTGTTTGGGAACTTTGTTCATTTCGCTGTACTCACGTCGTCACCAAAATACTTCTTGGTAAATTTCGCAAATTCCTCCGCCGTCATATTCTGCAGTTGTTTTTGCTGAGCGCTCATGGTGAAGATGGGCTGCGAGGAGAGGAAGAAGTTCATTTTAAAAAGCTTGTCAAGTCTAAACAGGCCGACATATTGTAAATGCAGTTGTTTTAGACATTCAAGACTATGAGCTGAACACAGCAGGAAACAACTCTGTAACATGCAGGTGAGGCCTCGGTGGAGCGCCTCGGGGGAAAAGTGTCCAGAGCAACATCTGCAGACATCCGCGTTCTCACATTACGTTCAGGAAAAATGTTCGGACTTCAGTGCGTGTCTGAACGCAGCCTTAGATGGAGAAACTGATCTACCGCCTTGTTTCTGCCAAAAAGCGGCAATTTGATTGAATCTGTCCCGAAAAAAATAATAATAATAGACAACCTGGAAATGTCACATTGATCTGGTTTCTCTCTCCTGCCAAACGCCGCCAGTACCTGATCACACAGGCTGATCAAACAAATGCCACTTCAGGACCCCGAAATGAGACCCTCGTCGTACAGGGAGTCACAGGTCTGTTGACATGAAGTTGAACTCAACCGAGGCAGAAGCGTTTGGAACCCGAAGAGGCTCTGGCCTTGGGCGGAGCATCATCTTCGGTTTCTTGCCATCGGCGTTTGGTCTTTGTTTTTCGCGGCGAACGCACAGCGCAGGACCTGCTCTGGCCACAAATGATTCGACATAAGAGAAAAAGGGGGGGGGGTCCGCACCTGAAAGCCGGCCAGGGTGATCTCGAACGTGACATCCAGCGGCTTGTTGATGACTCCGGCTACGGATTTGACCAGCGACATGAAAAGCAGCGGGAACCAGACGATGCAGATGAGCAGCATCACGATCATGCCGCCCATCCCGTACTTCACCACCTTCTTCTTCTTTTGGCCTCGGGGCTGAGGGTACCTCTACAGAAGGATCACATGACGGACGGTAAGAAGCATTACTTCACCTTGTCGTCGTCGTTGTTGTTGTTGTTGTTGGTGGTGGTGGTGGTGGTGGAGTGATCCTGGAACTTTGTTCCATCTCTCCTCAAGCAGATCTGACGCTGGAGGCATCGGCTACATGTACTTAAGGCACGGACAATTTTTCTTTTGAAACCCATTACAATTAGGCCGGTAATCTGATCAGGGTTAGGTCAGTTAAGATGGAACAAAAAACTTTTAAATACAGGAAGTACTTGCAAGACTGAACATGGAAAGATTGCGAGAGTGCATTATGAGAATGGGGACATTGTTAGTGCGCTTGCGGGAATACTGGGCACCGCGGAGACAGCAGGTCTTTGCTTTTTAATACACAGTACTTCTCAGGAAGTGAGAGCACATTAAATTTAGCTTTCACCCGTCACCAAGACCATGCACAGCAGAAACCCTTCTTTTCAACTCATAAATCAACAAGCTCATTTTGACAAAAAAAAAGACATTTCAGCCCGAACCGCAGGATGACAGGTCGTGGCTCTGAGGGGCAAATTCATTGTTTTTTCTTCTCACTAGACCGATGCCGCGATGAAAAAAACGCACCTTCTCGGACTCCCTCCAGCACTTGAGGATGAAGATGTGAGCGTAGATGTCCTCCACGCAGATCCAGCTGGACAGAGACAGGGAGGTGTCGGTCCACACCCAGTCCATCACGGCTCGCAGCTCCGTCAGGAACGGCACCAGGCGGAAACTGGAAGCGACGGACGGTCGAGAAAAGAATTCAGATTTCCTTCAGTCACAAGCTCTCGTTGGACACTGTGGCGTGAAGGTTCATTCTCGAGCACACAAATCTGAGCCTCGTGGTCGACTGTGCGGGGGATTTTTAGAGATCCCAACTCTTTTCTCTGAGCTTTTCTCCAGACATCTGTGACCTTCACAAGCCAGAGGTTTTTTGTTTTTTTGCAGCTAATGTATCCCGTATGAAGAGTCAATTCATTCAGAGCATTACAGTAAACGTGGCATGTAAACTGCAAACTCTGATCACTTTCCTCATCAGTCTAATGAATTCATCTTTTTTTCCCCCAATCAGTCTTAAAAATATCAGAATTTCTTTTTTAAATTAAAATAAAAATAATAATAAATAAAAATAGTTTTCCAAAAACCCAAAAGATACAACTTGTAATGATGTAAAAAAAATAAAATAATAAAAACTAAGAGAAGCAGCAAATCCTCACATGTAAGTTCCAAATATTTGAGCAGATCATCTCAGATCTACAAATGACACTGAAAGACCAAAGACAATCATATGCAAATGGCGATGCCTTCCAAGAGACTAACACCAACTATTAGCAATGTGCAACTCTTCTTCACACAATCCAGCAGCTAACTGACGTCCTGACACCACCGGGGGCCTTGGACCTGTTTGCGCAGCTGGAAGACACGATACTGTCCGCGGCCTCGCTCACCCCTGAAACAGGAAGAGGTTGACATAGTTGTAGCTCTTGGTGAGGAAGTTTCCCAGAACGCGGGTGGGATAACCGCAGCGGATCTGATAGGCCGACAGCCCGAAGTAGATGCACTTGACGAAATACCACATCTGAGCGACTATGTTCTCACTGAAACGCCTGCGAGGGGGAGAGAGAAGAGGAAGGAGACAAACGAGGAAAGGAGGTTTGTCTTTTTCTTTTTTTCATGAGATTTCCTTTTTTTTAAACATTCTGACTCATAACAGTTCAGTATGGAGGCTTTGTGTAATTGGGACGTTTCAAAGAGAAGTAAGAGTTGCGTCGATGTACATCACAAGTTCCCATGGTCTTCAAAAATGATTTGTTTTGTTGAACATACAACACATGACACAAGAGAAGCTTGAACCGACAATGAATGGCACTTTTGCTCCACAAATGACGTAGAAAATTAATTGATTATCGAAATTCTTGCCTATAATTTTTCCGGCAATCAACAGAAAACATATTATTTTGAGCGTACCTCTCTTCATTGACCAGAGAGGCGAAAGAAATAAATGATACTCAGCAAAGACCCCAAGTCCTTTATCAAGCCCTGGATGCTGTGAGCTACAAATGATGTGTATGTGTGTGTGTGTGTATATACATACATATATATATAATGTATCTATAATGTGAACTTACTTCATAGTGACTCCTGGCAGGATAAAGAACATCCAGAAGTGGATGCCAAAGACCAGGAAGACCTGAAAGATGACCTTGCCCATCACAGACTTTCTGAGGTAGAGGGCCCGGTCCACCACCATCGTCCCGAACTGGATCAGCACCATGACCAAGAAGGGTCCCGGCACCTGATCCTCCGACAGAGACGAGGTGATGTCTGCCGCCGAGTGTTTCTGCGGTTGGGGGGGGGGTGGAGTGGATATGAGTTATGTGGCTCAAATGTGACTCAAACAAGAAGACATTCAAGCTCATCGACGTCGACCTACACCAAACGCCCAGAATCCGAACACGATGATGATGAAGTCGACGGTGTCGGCGAGGAACATCAGCACATAGACGTCGGTGACAGCGCTGTACTCGGGGTGGATGAGGTTATAGAAGAACTGCCTGATGGGAATGTAGATCTCCATGAACCTACAAAGAACAGGAATCAATAATGATGCGATGAGAATAAATCCTGGTGAGTCTTGTGCTGTTGTTTTCTTACCCCACAGGGCCGCAGATAGAAATACATTTTATATACTTTTTTATGTTTTTAAAGCTTCCGTTTCATGCACACCAACGCCTTGCTGATATTTATAGTTTGTTTTATTGTATTTCCTTTTTCTTTTTTGCATCTCCAGGTCCCATGTTGGACTGAGTCTGTGTTTTTATTGTTGCGTGTGAACATTTGTACATGTGTGTCATGTGTACGTTGTTCATAATGGAATCAAATCTAATCCAATAATCCAATGAAGCACTCTGTTAAATACAGAGCATGTGATGGGTCAGACGCCACCGCTCTTATTATGTGAGAACTTAAATGCTTTAAGTGTTATTTTGGTTTCTCCACGTAATATCTCAGAAACCACTTGTTCCACGGTGATTAAATTTAGAACAATAACATGTTTTGATCGTCTGTTGCAGCACTTACACAAAAAAAAAAAAAAAAATCACACTGACTGGCCTGACGGGAATGCTGTAATTAAATGTCTAAATTTAGACCGTTGAAAGGTTTTTAGCTGCCGGTATCACTGATGTGATTTTCCACAGTGCATCTTCCATTACGCATCCAGAACACTTCTGATCGGTGCCCTGATAAAGTTACCGGCACATTTAAAAAGTGTCGACCAGTGAGCAGCTGTTAAAAAAAAATAAAAAAAACACACAACCGCGCGGCAGCGTTTCATCGTACCGCTTGATGATGAAAGCTTTTCCTTTATAGAGCTGCTCCCTCAGCTTCTCCATCATCATCTGCTTGCGGGTCTTCTGGTGGACGCCGGCCTCGCTGCCGTCCTTGCGGCTGCTGTTGTGAGAAGCGGTGCTTCCTGTGGGGGAACATTTCACATTTGCAGTCCTTAATGATGATGAGATTCGCGGGCCGAGACCAAGAATCCGCAGGTCAAGGAGAGACAGAGAGAGAGGCCGCGACGTCTTGTGTGACACAAGCCCAGACGATTCAGTTTGGTGTTTTCAACCAGGTCGCCTTCTCACGTCCGTGAGGAATCACCATCGGCCGACAGCGAAGGGGCCTTACCTCTTTTTGATCTCGCAGCGGAGTGCAGGGATCGGTGAGAGATGTGCGAGCCGCCGCTGGAGCTCTTGCGGCGCTGGTAGGTCTGCTGCTGCGGGAGGTGCACCTGGACGTGTCCCGAGTCGACGGACGTCCCGAAGTTGATGGACCTCAAGGTGTTCGTGGAGCCCATCCTCTCGCTGATCAGCGAGGAGGCGCCTTCCGGCTCCCTCTCGCTCTCCTCCCTGTCTCGCCCCTCGTCCTCGGACTCGCTCTGACGAGGAGGCTCTCTCTTGTCCTGGTGGTCGTCCTCGTCCCACAGCCCGTGGCACTGGGAAGAAAAGAAGAAACAGAAAATAAGAGCAGAATGCAGAAGTTTGTCGAGAAGAGGATTTGCTTCATGCCCAAATGAATGGGGGCCTGGTTCAGGTGCCACCGAAGCATTTTCATTAACCACAAAGATGGCCGCTGTGTTGAAAACACTACTGTGACTCAAGTGGATGGCACATCATCATCTAAAAGAAGAAGAACAAACAGCCGCACTTGCAGTATTTGTTGATACTTCTGGTGTTTTTTTGCGTCAGGATTTGGTAAAAATACACACATTTCATTGCTCTGATCGGTTATAGGTTGATCCATTTTGGTCTGCGACCGTTGACAACGTCCCTTGAAAATCAAAAATGAACAGAGAGGTTCCAGACCCACTAGGCGGTGCCAGGCTATGATGAAGGATCCACCCAGACCACAGACATATATAAATCAGTGTATCAGCAACATATCTTCTGCAGGGTAAAGTTCTCTATAAAGCCGTGGTTTTAGCACAATTGGTGTTTTAGAGAGTTCACATCGGCGGGTTGGCTTATGTGTCACTGACTCTACGTAAACGCCTGTATCCTGTGCAACAGTGGCTCACTGATGTGTTTTTGTTGACAGAGAGAAAAGAGGTGGATATGACAACATTGTTCACATATCGCACGCACCTTCAGGATGGACCTGTGGAAGAAGAGAGCCAGTAACTGAACCAGGTCGTAGTGGACGTAACCGTCCTTCTTCTCCACGCCGATGATGTTGGGGGGGTGGTACGGCTTGTTCTTGTCGATCTTGTTTTGGTTGAAAGGGAAGAAGCCGAACTGGAAGAAGTACTTGATGACGATAGTGGCCTGGAGGAGAAACAACACCGACAGTCAGTGGCGCCCTCTGGACCAAGGTGAGGGTTTACCGTGAAGCTGGAGACTGAGAGAAATAGTTGCATGGATGATGCATAGATGTTATGTTGTCTGCTCAATGTATGGGTTGACACATCAATGCGACAAACTAATCTTTATTCTAAACGGTAAAAGGGTTCCTGTGCTTGTCTTTACTGTCTGCTTTTCACTGTGGACAACAGAAACAACAGTTTGGTCTGTACTGGAGCTTCATTCCCAAATGGGACACCCACCAGTCGAAGAGTGTATCTTAAAGATTGACTTGAAAAGTCAATTTGCCTTCATTATCCGCCTGCTTACCTCAGTGTAGACGATGGCGGTCATCCAGTAGCGCTTGCTGGGCCGGGGCACGGACAGCATGGCCCAGAGGAAGATGGAGATGGGCAGGACCAGGGTGGCGCAGGACGCCGACACCATGTGGTTGATGATGATGACCAGGTAGCACACCATCTCGGAGTGGGCCACCAGCATGTTGTAGAGGGCGTAGCAGAGCTGGAGGATCAGCGGCTGGCCATTGTAGAATTTATCGGACTGCTCCAGCTCCTCGTCATAAAACATCCTGGACAGTCACACAGAGAGAGACGGTCGTCAAAAAGTGGACGGACACCGTACGAGTCTTTAATGATTAAATCAAGATGACAAGGCGTCGGTTTTCAGTGTGACTTACTTGTTGAGCAGCAGTTCGCTGGCCGTCAGCTCGGTGGTCATGGAGGGCAACACGATGTCCGACCTGCTGTCCGAGTGGCTGTCAGAGGTCATGACCATGCGCCGCTTCCGCTCCATGTCGCTCTCGTCGTCGCTGACGTCCAGGCGGTCGAAGCTGACCGCCTTGCTGTAGCTGGGGGGCACGTCGGCGTCGGACGCCTTGGAGGCGTCCGTGTCCGGGGTGTAGAGCAGCCCCCCTCGGCCCCCCGTCGGCATGAAGTCCTGCTGCCCTCCTCCGTCCTCGCTCTCAGTGTGGAAGTCTCTGTCCTGGACAGAAGGGGCACACGTTGCCTCCTCCGCCCTGAGGGAGGAGCCCTCGTCTGCGCCGAAGGACTCCCAGGGAGCTCCTCGTCTCACCTGGCTGGTTGGTTCCGCTAACTCCTCCGCGGCCTCCTCGCCCCGCAGCCCCTCGCCGTCCTCCCCGTCTCTCCCCCTGGGCGGTTCGCTCCAGGGGCCGTCCTCCGGCGGACTGTCGTCCAGCTCTTGGGACTCCCAGGGAACGTGCTGCTTGTCTTCCCCTTGGTCCTGCTCGTCCTCCACTTCCTCTATAGTGTCCGTGGTGCCTTGTCTGGAGTAGAGCGTGACGCACTGGGTCACTTCACTGCAGGGGGACAAAAAAAACAACGAGCTGCATTCAGGTGTCTCCCTCCAAATGGACTCTTCTAAAATGTTTTTAATAATTCGTCAACAAGTATCACTTCTCCAATGAAGACGTTAACATTTTTACGACTGTGTTTTGCTGCATTGGCGGTCATCATCTACTTCAAGGTGCCCACAGGATAAATAAATAATATATGCTGCTCATAAATGCAAAATCGAGGGGGTTACACTAAAGTGTTAGCAAATACACACTTCCTGAATTATGTCTCACAGAACAATGAAACATGACGGGTGTTTACACTAACCCTAGAAAACAGCTCCTACATTACAAAACCACTTTTCAAATCGCAGTTATTGGGTGAATATGCTATGATCTCATTAATGTCAGCGTGATGCCGATGGGTGTGATGGGAGATGCGGAGGCCCCCGGCACCTGGATATGAAGCTGCTGGCGCTGTCCATTGACGAGTTGGACGCGTCCAGGTTGTACATCTTACGCAGCTTGGGCCTGGCCCGCTCGCTGGTTTTGGGAATGCACTCCGGCATCCCGTCGAGGTCCTCCAGTGTGGACTGGCGGGAGAACAGCGTGGTGGCCTCGGTGACGGCGCTGAGAGGGAGCGGCGAGAGTGACAGATGGGAATGATCAGTGGTGAGGGGGAGGATGAGATGGGACGATGGATGTAGCGTTGCACAGACGGGGGCGTTCCCCATCTTCTGCTTAGTAAAAACATCTGAACCAACGTATACATACAAACTTGGTCCACCTCGTCACATGACCATAACCTAATCTTTGAAACGCTCCCTCCCATGCCGCCTTGCGGAGGACCACCGTCGGGCTCTGCTGTACCTGGAGATGCTGTCTCTGGAGGCCGTCGAGTCCTGGCTCTCCATGGGGTAGCCTCCGCGCCTCCTTCGCATTCTGGTGGAGCCGGAGGCCGACTCGTCCTCACTGAGCTGATCCATGCTGGCCTGCCTGGACATGTTGAGCCTCATGGCCTTCTGGTAGTAGACGTGGATGCTCTCTCTGGAAGGCACGTTGCCCTGGGAGGATAAGAGATGGGGTTCGTTACTTTCTGATTCCCCAACTGGCTTGAGACAGTTGGCCATGCCTCGGCTGATCTAAACGCCAAGGCGGACAGTAACTCAATACAATTGTTCTACTAAAATATAATTTTGAGGTAGTTGTACTTGAATACTTCCATTTTCTGATTCTCCATAATTCTAGTTTTTTAATCCAGAGCAGTTGGTTATTTTGCCGATTCAGAATAATCACGATGGCAATAATGGCAAGAAATTGTCCAGTTAAGATTTTGAATTCCTGCGAGGGCTTCATGAAAAGTTCAAATTGTATAACTCAGTCAGAGGGTTTATAATTTTTATAGAGATTTTTGACTGTGAATATTGCATGTTCTAAGTCTGGACATGTTAGGTGCACACGCCGTCACGCATCGGATGCCTTCGAGCGAACAGGTCGAGGTCACGAGACAGATATCCCCAATGCTAGGAGAAAGTAATATCTCCTGGGATGACGGATGTCTGTCTGGGGAGACTAGTTTCAGCCTTGTATGGTATAATCTAAATTTACCTTTTTGACCTCCCGCGTCAGCATGCAGCGCTCTATCCGCAGCACGGTGGAGATGTCGATGTACTCCCTGCACATGTCATTCATCCACCTGGTGAAGCTCTCCACCGTCGTCTGGAAGAGCACCCAGGTGAACTTTATGATGTTGAACACTCGCTTGATGATGTTGTCTGGGGGAGGGGAGCAAACCTCGATGAGTCCCCGGGAAAGGGATTTCAGAAGACAATAAAAAAAAGAGGCAAAATAGCAAAACTATTTCAAGTCCAATTTTCTTTGGGCACTTTTGGGAATTTCACCTCATCCCGTCCAGTGGGGAGAGACGTGTCCTTATTTAAAATCAAAACTTCATTTGCATCGGCTTGTCTTATTTAAGGGAACAGGAAGCAGGGAGTGACATTAAAACTCTTCTTAAACCTTCTCAAATCCTGAAACTGTTTGACAAAGAGAGACAATGAAAACAAAAGGTACAACGGTCCCAACTGTACAATCTGCATCGTCTTAATGCTTGTACTTGATTCAGAATTTTAGAAGGTGGAAATGAAGAAAAAAACATCACAAAAGGAAGCCAGACTTTTTTTCCCAGGGAGAAACCGACCTGGACCGGCAGACTTTTTATCCTCTCCCTTTTCTTGTCCATCAGACGACTCACCAACTTCTATGGTCACGTGACCCGCTGACAAGAACAGTGAAGAAACTTTACTACACGTGAAATTCGTTCGCACTAACAATAATAATAATCATAATAATTCCTGTGAGGATTCTGTCCCTTGCACTCCCTTACCATCCTTCTTACTTTTCCTGCTTCGGACTCCCTTTGTGTATTTCTTCCAAAATTTGCGCTTCTCTTTGCCCCGGGCCCTCAGCGCAGCCTTGGGGTCCGTGATCCAGGCATGGTACAGGAACTGGGGAGCAGAGGCAGCGGTTCAGGTGGAATCACTGTGTGCACGAGTCACAGCAAGTTACGGGAGATATTAAACACAAATTTAAAAAAAAAAAAAGGTCTCGATCTATTAATTACAAATAATCTACACTTCATTTGTACTTTTGAGGAAAGCAAATGATTTCGGCTCTTATCTGGTCCTGTATGAAAAAAATCAATGTGCAGCAGCTTCAATAGGATCGACAGGATCCATCACGTAGTACTTCTGAAAAGTGTAATTTGAGTTTTAAGACAAACAAATATTTACATTATTCTTTTTGATCAATTTCAGGTTTGCTTTTTATCTTTTTAGTTCCAGATTCCCCCCCCCCCCCCCCCCCCCCCCCGGCAATGTCTGACCACTTGTGGCTTCAGTGAATGCACCAACAAGGAAACCTTTCTGAAAACCGTTCCCTAATCACACCTGCCTTGTGTTATCATTTAAACAAAAAGAGCAATAGGACAATGTTCACCATTATCAATTCCACATCTCATGGAAGTTTTACATTTTTTTTTTTTTTTTAAATCTGCACATTGATTTTTAACAGTGCAAAGACAAATATATCAAAAAAAAACTGTGAGAACAGTCAAGGACTCGCGCGAAATATGCACGAACAACAGCAACGTGTTGACGTATAACACAACAAATACTACTTCAGTGGCCGCGTCGTTGATCGCGACACAACTGAGAATGTGCCCGAGCAGCGAACACAAGCTGAGGGTCAAAACAAAAACAGGGAACACTGACGCATTCCAGATTGAAGCTGCAGGTCATGCAAACGACTTGAAGCCAGTCAGACAACCATAACACAACACAGTCAAAGCGTTTCCATTCCAGATCAGATTTGATTTGATTTCAAATTCATGTCCTGTCGTCGCGTGGATCAATGTACCACACGCGTGTGTTTGGACTCTGGTTATTCGTATCCAGAGCAACAAACATGAGCTGGAAGGTTCAGTTTGACTGGAGCGGGCCGGCGACACGGGGAGCGGGACGCGTTGGTCCGCCGCGGCG